>NW_003852495.1:7445639-7479035 GCF_000181295.1 Otolemur garnettii | reverse complement strand
CTTGAGGCTCTGTCTCAAAAAAAAAAAAAAAAAAAAGAAAGAAAAAGAAAAAGAGAAAAGGATTTAGGGAGAAAAAAGCCAATAAGATAGCAACCATATGGCCAAATATATCAGGAGCTACAATAAATACCAGTGGAATAAATTCTGCTATTCAAGACCAGAGACTCTCACATTGGATTAAAAATTGAGTCCACAGGGGACACTGATTCATCCATTTACTACTCTGGGTGAGGCAGTGTTCCTGGTGGTGAAATGTCTCCTTGATACCGTATGTTCCCTGAATCACCCATCTTCCTCCCTTCTAGGTCCCCTGCCCAGAGAAGGCCCCACCAGCCACCTCGTCCTCCAAGCTGGATTCTTAGACATCATCTCAGTCTCCTCTCTGCCTTCCCCTAGTCAGTCCCAAGTCCTGCCCTCAGCCTCCAGCAGGACCCCCAAAGGCACTGCTCGCTACCTGTTCACTGTTTTTGAGAAGATACCATCATCTCTTACCCTGAAAGTTATTTTCTTCTCTTCCATCATAGTGGGTACTAATCATACTTCCCTTTTCCTGCACTTAGCATCTGTGCAGCTCTGTTGGTTATATTTAGACTCAGGGATCATCTCACCAACTCCCTAAACTTCTATTTCAATTATAAGGAGAATCAGGCTTGGTGAGGTTAAGCTTTTGGCCCAAGGTGGCAGAGATCCCCAGGGTTGGAGGCAGGACTCAAACCTAGGTCATCTGTCAGCTAAAACTGAAGCTCCTGACCAGTATGCTATACTGACCATCAACCTGGGTCCAGAGCAGACAAGGACGAATTCCACACTCTGGGCTTCTAGAGAAGGGAGATAAGGCTGGGAAGGGGATGAAAGAGGAGCCTACGAACACCTAAGTTAGATCACAGCCCTTCTTTCCCTAAAGATAAAAGCCAGAGTCCTCACTATGGCCCACAAAGCCCCACATGATCCATACTCCAACCTGACATCACCTCACCTCCCAACCTGCCCTGCTTCAGCTACAATGCCCTTGATGGTTCCAGAATACACCTGAAAACACTCCTACCTCAGGGCCTCTGCACTGGCTGTTCCCTCTGCCTGGTATACTCTTCCTGAGGCCCACATGGTTCTCTCTTCGGGATTTTGCTCATGTGGCCCCTTTTCAGTGAGGGTTCCCTGAGCACACTCAAAGATCCAATCTCCCCTCAGTCCCAATCCTGCCTCTCCCTGCTTTTTCTCCACAGAACTTACCCCATCTGAAAAACTAGACATGTTACTCAGTCCCCTTTTTCAATTTCCGCTTTTCCTCATCAGGAATGTCAGTTCCAGAATGGCGGCTCTCTACCTGTTTTTCCCTGCTGTGTCCCTGGTACCTAGAACAGAACTGGCATGTGAGGACACCTGAAAAACGTTTGTTCAGTACCTGAATGTACCCTTCCCCACACCCACAGGAAGGGACAGATGTTTTTGAAGAGCAAAGGACTTTGTAGGCCAGAGCAGCAGGGGCCTGTCCAGACTCATGGAGCAGAGCACCCCCAACCCAAGCACCCCAACCTGGCCCCACAGAGATAGGTCCTACCACTGTCATAAATTAAATTTATTTTCCAAAAAACATAGTTCTTGGTATTGAATGGTAGATGGACCTAGGACATTAGGAACCTCAGGAACAGGGGATGGCTCTCACCCCACCTGGCTTGGGTGCTAGGTCCCAAGGGAAAGCTTCAATCTAACTCCCCAGCGATTACCAATGGCATCAGCATCTAATGGAAGAACCTCCCTACCCCACCCCTGCCAGCAGTCCCACTTCACTTCTTCTTCTTCTTGTGGCCCCGATACTGGCGACCTGTCTTCTGCCTACCTCCATCTTCTCTTCGGTCTCGCCAGGTGGGCATGGGAGCCTCCAGCTCATTTGGGCGGCCCCCCCGATCTGGCACATTGCCCATAAGCACCTGAGAGTTGATTAGACTTGTATTTTAGAAGGAAAAAAAGATCTTGGACAAGGGGGCCAGAAAGCAAAGAGACCAGCATGAGGTTGGAGAAGGAAGGGCAGATGTTGGCTATTTGGGTACAGTGGCTGGGGGAGAGGGGATTGGACTGGTGGAAGATACAAGCATGAAGTTTTCAAACTTGGGTTCCAGGGACCTCAGCAAGAGGGAAATAAAGAGCAGGGTGATGGCAGAGGTTCAAGTGCCCAACCAGCATTAATGAGAGTGCCCCAACTTCTTTTTTATATATGGGGCTTTGACCATTTCCTGCAAACCAGTGTTTTTTCCTAAATAGCCATCATTTGGGAATCACCTATATTAGTTCCATACTATATTTCCTTTTTTTCATCCTATATTTCCTTAAAGCAAGTATCTTCTTTCTTAAATTTTGCCTTTCTCTTTGCTGTGCTAAATTTTATTCCCTCATACTCACTCATAGAAGTATATGACTACTCAGAGAGGTATGAGGCTAGAAACCTAATCATTTAAACATAAGGTTTTTTTTTTTTTTTGTAGAGACAGAGTCTCACTTTATTGCCCTTGGTAGAGTGTCAAGGCATCACACAGCTCACAGCAACCTCCAACTCCTGGGCTTAGGCGATTCTCCTGCCTCAGCCTCCCAAGCTGCTGGGACCACAGGCACCCGCCACAACACCTGGCTATTTTTTGTTGCAGTTTGGCTGGGGTCAGGTTTGAACCTGCCACCTTTGGTGTATGGGGCTGGCGCCCTACTTACTGAGCCACAGGTGCCGCCCAGTATTTCTGTTTTTTTAAATGGTTTCAAAACAAACAATATAATAGATACGGTGAGGTAGTGGGGAAGGTCTTAAGCTGGAGAAGAGGGCAAGGGCTCAGTAAATAGCTGGATTTTGTTTCCAAATCACTGGGGAAGCATGGAAGGATTTTGAACTAGGAGTTCAAGGTTAAATTTCTGTGTGAACAAGTTCCTTCTAGCTGCCATGTCAAGTGGGTAGATTAGAGGTGGTTGAGTCCAAAGGTCAGGAACCCAAGTGGGAGAGGACAAGCTTGGATGGGGGCAAAGGCTGAAGGGCCAATTTGAAGGCCAAGGATGTCAGGGCCCTTCCTCACCCCAGGTGCCCACCTTGTTGATAGCACAGCAGGTCCCTTGGCGGGCAGCCATGCTGGTAGCTGGGACAAGACGAGACAGGTCAGCTCGGGCAGCCAGGACATGTGCAATGGAGACATCTGATTCTGGGGTCAGAATCTCTTGAATTGGGATCAGCACTGCCCTCATGGCCTCTCCTTGAGCCTGGTGGGGGGAGGGGTAGCATGGAGAAGGTGCCCAAGAGACCTCCTCCTCAAGTAAGATCTCTCATCTTGGAACCATCTCTTCCCCACTCAGAGGCTCAATGCCTACATCTCTAAAGAAGGGGTGTGGCTGTGAAGACACTCCCAGCTCAGAGCTGGAGATTCTCCACACTCTGAGAGCCCTGAGATCCTAGAAGCCCCCAAACTCACACAACTGTAAAATTGCCTATGTCTAAGAACCTCCAAGAGTGTGATATTTCTGACCATTATTCCTTCTCTCCCGAAGCTGCAGCCCCCACAACTGGCCCTTGCTGCTCCTGCCAAGGTCCTTTGCCCACACCTCTGCCCGATCGCTCCAGTGGAAAGCAGATGTTGTAAGGTCAAGGCGCTTGAGAAGAAGGCAGCGGCGGCAGTAGTACTGATCTTTCAGCCTTTGGGACAGAGACTCCAATGCTTCCTGGGAGAAAAAGTCTTTGTCATGCCAGCAGTCCCTCTCACTCCCATCTCTGGATGAGGACACTGTTCACAAACAGCCACACACAGTCTTACCCATCTGGGTGCATCTAGCAAATAGCTGAGGAGAGGCTGCATGGACCCTGGTGGTAAGGAAGGCAGCACTTCTGAGATCTGATGGGAGAAGAAGTCAGAGGCTAACTGGGGCAGAAACAGGATGGACTCCTCCATGGACTCCAGTTCCCTGTGGACTCCAGTTCTCCTCCACCCTCAGGACCAGGCAATGGGAAAAAAGAATGGCGCTCTCATAGAAAAACATGCCAGGGGTTGGGGCATTCCTGCCAGGCTCCTTTGGAGACAGGATACTTCCCCCACCCCTTCCTAGGACATTGGTGTAGCCCGGGTCGGGAAGGGGCTCTAACCCTTTACCTTAGCATGCAGCTCCTGCAGTAGTTGGCTAGCAGTGGTCCCCGGTGTAGGTCTGGGCAGCCCCAGGGCTTGGAGGGTAAGGTTCAGTTCCCGGAAGATGCCAGCTGTTTCCTCTGTCCCTTCCCCAGGGGAAGGCACAGGGCTGGGATCCCGTGAGGAGTGCAGGCGCAAAAGGCGGGCAGCCTGGAGCTCCGAGCACAGAAAACCTAAAAGTAGGAAAAGGGAGTGGTGCAATCAAGGGCTGTTCCTCTATCCACCAAAACCTCCACCTTCTATTCCGGCTCACCTAGAACCCCGGCTCCACCTTCAGAATAAGCCCCACCTCGACATTCTGTCCCCTCCTCAGAATGCAACTCCCGCTCACCTGACTGCCTCCTAACCCAAACCAATTGAGCTTCCCAGAAAAATTCTGACCCCGCCCATCTCAGCCGTAAGCCTGCCCTAAAATTCCGACTCCGCCCACCTGGGAACCTTGGCTCTCCCACAATACTCTACCCTCTCTAATGGCCATAGCCTCGCCCACTTAAGTAGCGCAGCCGCCCCCCACCCCGGGCTCACGCAGCAGGCGCAGGCCCGCGTCCGGCTTCCGTAGCGCAACCGCGCAGTCTCCGTCACTGAGCGCGCGATCCGGGCAGTGTAACTCCCGCAGCAGGCCAGCCAACTGTCGCAGAAATTTCTCCTCTGCGTCTGGGCCTGCGGCAGGCGGGGCGTCAGGGCGCGGCGGAGCCTGCAACTCCACCCCTCCTGCCCCATACGTACCGTTGCCGGCGCTAAGCACCTCGGCGCCCTTCTTTCGCTGCTGCTCCAGGGCGCCCAGAGTCGCCAGCTCTGCCGCTAGCCGCGCGCAGAGAGCCCTGAAGTCTGGGCACGAGGTGCCCCGCGACACCGCCCCGGGGAAACCCGCATACCTGCGGCGGGGTCGAGGCAGTGGGAGGGGTCGGGTAGGTCAGCTGGAATCCCTCTCCCTCCGCGTTCTGAGGGCAAACTTGCCCTTCCTGCACCCACCAACCACACCACACACCCTCTTACCCCAAGGCCAGCAGGTCCCGGGCCACGGCGGCCCCCTCCCGCGCTCCCGCTTCCGCCCCCTCCATGAAAGCGTCGCCTCTGCGCCGGGTGCGCGCCCCCTGCCGGCCGCTGGCGGACTCCGCCTCTGGAGCGCCGCGCGCACCCGTACCTTGGCTGTGTAGTGTAGAGACACCGACCAATCAGCCTCTCTCGCGAAGAGGCTTCCCGCGCTCCAATTGGCACTGGCTGAAGCAGAGCCCGCCCCCGGCCCGCTAACACCACCCTTCGGTTAACCTGTCTGGGCTCTGGGAACACCCCCTGGTCCTGTAAATTTCAGAGCGCACACTCAGGTTCCTGCTGTCACAGACAAGCTATCGAGGGTCGCTACTGTGGCATAAAACCAATTTAAGTTCCCTTTTCTTCAGCCTCTCTCAGTTGCCTTTTTTTTTTTTGAGACAGTCTCACTTCGTCACCCTCACTAGATGCTATGACGTCATAGCTCACGGCAACCTCAAACTCTTGGAACTCAAACAATCCTCTCGCCTCAGTCTCCCGAATAGCTGGGACTACAGGCACCTGCCACTATGCCCTCCCGGCTATTTTCTTTTTAGACATGGGGTCTCGCTCTTGATCAGGCTGGTCTGGAACTTGTGAGCTCCAGCAATCTATCTGCTTGGCCTTCAGGATCGCATGCCTTCTGCTTTTAAAACACCTGAGACCAAGTGTTGTTCACCAAACTCCGCTCTAAATCCAGAAATTCGCTTTCTTTTTTCTGTCACAGGGTTGGGATTGTGTTCAGGGTACCCGGGAATCCCGGCTCATCTCTTTCACCCATCCCCCACCAGAGCTAGGCCCTTCTTGAGTACATTGTGCCCGTTAGGGCTTCAGGCCTCTCCCTTCCGAGGCCTTGGAGTGAGCAGGTACAATACACCATAATTATTAAGAGATTGCGCCCTAGCAGTCAGGCAAACAAGGGTTAGGGTTTGGCTCCCCCTACTCACCAGCTGTGTTCCTGCCAAATTGTTTCCCATCTGTATAATTGGGATAATAGTACCTACGTCTTAAGAGTTGTGAGGATTAAAATCTTTGTATGCAAAAAGTGCTTAGACATATAGGGAGTACTCAATTAAGAATAACAACTAATATATTAAGCTTTTTTTTTTTTTTTTGAGACAGAGTCTCAGTCTGTAGCCCTGGGTAGAGTGCTGTGGCATCATGGGTCACAGCAGCCTTAAACTCTTGGGCTCAGGAGATCCTCCTGCCTCAGCCTCCTGAGTAGCTGGGACTACATGCACTTTCCACGATGCCCAACTAGCATGTTAAGCATTTAATGTGTGCTATTAGTCTAGGAATCCTATCCCCATTTTACAGAGAAGAAAACTGAGGTTCAAAGTGGATAAGTCACAGAGTAGTGGTGCCAAGACTCAAAGGTCTAATTCCAGATTCCATGCTCTTTAAGCACTAAACCCATTTCTGCTCTTATTACTGCTACTGCTTTTGTTGCTGTTGTTAACAAATGTTCCAGATCTAATCTCTTCCTAGACTGAGAGCCTCAAGGAAAAATAGGCTCCAGAATTTGTTCCTTGGGGGCTCTGCCTGCCTTTAATCTAGTGTTTCCATAGTCCTGCTTACTGGAAGGCAGGGCACTCAGGGAACCATTTTATGACCTCAATAAAACATTTAAAATTACTCAGGGTCAACAACTGTTGGGAGCTACATTTTTTTAAAAAATTGTTCAGGCCAAAAAGTTGGACTTATAACCTTGACTTCTCTGATTACATGGAACTCACATAGAAATATGTACACTCTACCTTCAAAATAGATCCAGTATCTGCCCACTTCTCTCCCACTCCGCTGCCCTCACTCTGGTCCTGTCCACGACTGTCTTGCCATGGACAATCACAGCAGCCTCCTCACCCTCAGCCTGCTCCCACCCCATCTGTCTGTTGCTCACATTAGCAAAGAAATATGAATCAGCTCACATCCCTTCTATACTTGGGTCCTACCAGTGGCTCCATCTCACTTGGGGTAAAAACCAAAGTCCATACAATGGCTTGCAAGGCCCCACAGATCTGCCATCATCTCCTAGTACGCTCCTTCCTTTCTCCTGCTGGACACTCAATCTTCCCCAGTGTTCCTCAGATTTACCGGACACTTCTGCCTCAGGGCCTTGCACTGGCTGTTCCTTTACTTGGCATGTTCTTCCCTGCTGACATTCATGGGACTCCCTCCTTCCTTCAGGCCTCTGTTCAACTCCTGTGTAAGTCTTAATCTGACCATCCCATTCCCACTTTATTTTTTCTTTATAGTTTATATCATTTCTAGCATATTAAGTCATTGGCTTATTGTCTCCCCCACTACAAAACTCATAAGCTCTTTGTGGAAAGGGATTTTTATCTGTTCTTCTCACTAATTTACCCCAGTGCCTAAAACAGGGCTTGGCACATTATGGGTGTTTGTTTTGGGGGGTTGTTTGTTTGTTTTCAGACAGTCTCACTCTGCTGAGTGCTGTGACCTCAAACTCTTGGCCTTCAGCAATCCTCATGCCTCAGCCTCTGGAGTAGCTGGGGCTACAGGTGTCCACCACAATGCCTGGCTAGTTTTTTTATGTTTAGTAGAGACAGGGCCCCACTCTTGCTCAAGCTGGTTTTGAACTCAAGCTCAAACAGTCTACCCACCTCAGCCTCCCAGCCTGGCCTACATTATGGGTGTTAAATAAATGTGCTTGTTGGGGGACTATAAAACTTAGAGGGTCTGCCTGGGACTAAAGGATGTGGAGGGAAAGGAGGATTTAGGCAGGAGTCTGGTTTGGCAGTTCAAAAAGTGAGTAGATGGGGCACGCCACTGCAAATAAATAACACAGGCTGAGACTTTGTCACAGACATTTCTTGGAGCAGATGTCATGCCCCCTCCCCCAATGACAAGGCTGGATCTTTGGCCCCCATTCTCCCCCACCACTTCAGCCTGTACTGACATGGACAATATTGAAGTCACAGACTGACTTGGAATCAAATCAGGAAGATAAATATTGGGGTGCCTCCCCCAAGTCTGGGGGCCAAGCATCCAATCCGAGGGGCAAGCAGCTGGGAAATTGGGCCTGGGGGCTCCAGGGTCTGAGGTCTTCCTGGTTCCCAGGGTCAGCCCACAATGCACCCCTGAGTTGGGGGGCAATGAAGGGTAATCATGGATCAGAGGTGGGTACCAGCAGGGAGCAGGACTAGGAGACCTGGGAGAGGCGCTGCTGGGAGGTGGTGGCTTAGGGAACCTTTCCCCGGTCCCCACCGCTTCATCTGCAGTCCCACAGCACCTTACAGCACTCTGCCCCCCCCGTCCCACCCCTCCCCAAAACGAGGTAGGTTAAGAATGGAGCTTCCCCCCCACCACGGAAGGGGGGAGAACGAGGCACAGAGAAGGGGAGGGGGACCCAGGCTGCCCCAGCCCCTAGTCCCTCCGCCCTCAGCTCTGATGGGTCTGACAGTGATGAGAGCTGGGCAGAGTGGGGATGGGAGGGATATCCCACCCCCTTTTCTCTCACCCATCCCAGGGTCTGGTTGGGAGAGCTGAATCTCACAGGTTCCGGATGTAATAAATAGTTAATAATTTAAAGGAAGTGACAGAGAACCTATCCATTGAACCCCTACAAAGCCATCCAAGTCTGGGTGATGAGGAAAGGAAAGTGCACTGTTTCCAAATGAGGCCAGATGCAGGTCCCAAGTCCAAACATTGAGACTGTCTTGCTCCAAGACCTTGAAGCTCCCACCCCATACAGGACACCAGATCTTAGTTACACTGGAAGTCCCATTCCACTTAGGGAAAAGTGTGGCATCCCAGATGAAAAGTGGCATGCCCCGATGAAAAGTCCCACAGGGCCATGAAACAGGATGTCAAACTTTCGCAAACAACTTCCCACTTTGAGATGGAAGGGAAGGAGTTGAAAGAGAGGCAGAATATAAAAGGAGGGCCTGGGGGTGGGGTGGGGGTTGGGCTCAAGGTTGGACATAGAGGTTTGGAAGACTGGGCATTGGGGGAGGGGGTCCCAACAGAGCCATAACTAGGTGGGGTTGTGCACCCTCCTACTGAGGGCCCCACTGGGCCAGCAGACTGCAATGTGAGTTCCAGCCTCACTCAACACCTGGGCTGTTGCCTTTGCTTAGTGAACAGCACACACAATCATCTGTGGCAATGCTGGGCCCTAGAGTGGGGGAGCTCAAGGGTGGTCTAAAATCCAAGAATATGAGTTCAAAATAGTGGATAAAGGGGTAATTCTGAGGATTGCTGAGAGGCTTGGGCTGGGATCCTGGGAACCAGAATTTGAGAGTCAGGGACCTTGGGGTCTCAGGGGCCAACAGACACCAGGATTCAAGGGACAGCTGGTCTCAGGATACACACAAGTAGCCTGGAGAATCAGGGATAGAGTAGTTTGAGTCAAAGAAATCTGGGGTCTGAGAGTGCTAGGGTTCTGTGGCACCTCAAATCTGAATGTCTCTGCTATGGAAGGACTAAGGTCTTGGATCAGTAACAATTCCAACATTGTGGGGGCTTGAGCCCTGCATCTTGGGGATGGATGGCACCTTGGGATCTTGAGTACAGTGCACCTTAGGGTCATTCAAGGGCTGAGGGCCATGGGGCCAGAGGTCTGGGTTGCCATGGCCATCCCATCTTCTGAGAGCTGAACCCCCAGACTTCAGGGAATAGGGGTTCTGTGGGTAGAAGGAAGCTGAAGATTCCAAGACGTTTGGGTCTCAAAATCCAAGTCCAAATGGGACTGGAAGAGGGCCCTTTGAAGACTTGAGACCAGTATCTTGGGCCCTGAGGTGTTGGTGGCCTTCAGTCATACATCTGAAGCACCAGGCACCTCCAAGTCCTAAATATGAAATCCAAAGCTCCTGAGAAGACTGTCTTGGGATTGGTGAGTCTACTGAGTTATTTGATCCCTGGCTCCTAGAGTATCTTGGTGTCTGATATCTGTATCTGGGGGGCTCTAGCATGAGTCTCCCACGTCATTTTGGTCAGAGATTATCTCATGTTTGAGCATATCCAAGGGCTCAGTGCATCTTGAGTCTGGGGTCTCACAGCATTTGAGAGTTACCTAGACATTTTATATCTCAGTGTTCCTGAATCTGAGGCCAGGTTTTGGCGGGGGTGGGCGGTGTCTATGGGCACTCAGTAGTGGATAGACTTGGGGCCAGTATCTGGCAATCTAGAACATAATGGAATCTCAAGCCCAGGAGGGTTTGGTGTCTCAATTCCTGGGGCTACAAAAACATCTCAGATGTGGGTGTACCAGGTCTAAGAACATTCAGGGACCATTTGGGGGTAATTCTGGGTCCTACAGTCTCAAGATCTGAGAGTAATTGTATCAGGCAGGGTTAGGTATTGGCAACTCCTAATTCTGGGGCTGTAATCTGAGGATCATAGTGCCAGGCATGACCATGATCTGAGTTGGTAATTTGAACATGAAATTAGGCTTCAAGGCTCTGCGTCTCTCAGGAAACTGTATGCTCCTGGTTCTACTGAGGTGCAGAGTCTGGGAATGCCTGGGGCGTCCTTCCAGGTGGGGGGGATGGGGAACGCCAGAACTCAGGATGCCTAGGACCTCTCGGATAATCCCAGTGAAGCTGGGTGTGGGGTCTCTCAGTCCTAGGTTTGGGATCCAGATTCCAGGTCTGGGATCTTTCAATCCAAACGCTAACTCCAAGTTCCAGATGTGCCTAGGTTTGGGTTTTAGGTCCGAATGGAGACAGGAGTCCTGGACCCTCAATTTTGGGTCCTCGATCTGGCTACGGGACCCACCAGGCTGTCCTCACCGTGCAGCCTCCTCGTGGCGACCTCCGCAGCCGGCGCAGCCACATCGCGCCGCGACCCAGTGGCACGCGCGCAGGGGCGCGTAGCAGCAGAGGCAGGGCACCGCCAGGGAGAGCACGGCCAGCGCGGCCCAGCGCGCTGCGGGGCGCGGGTGGCCGGGCTCACAGGCGCATGGGTCCGAGAAGTCACCCTCGGCGTCCGACAGGCAGTGGTAGAGTAAGCTCTCGGCACACCACAGGCAGCTGAGACGGCGCACCAATATACGACCCGGGTCCGGGGCCTCTGCACAGCGGCCGCCACGCCCGTCAGCTCGGCGGCGAAACAGCGCACGGCAATGAACGCAGCGCGCCGCCTCCTCCGCCTCCGGGGAGGCCTTGGCCGGCGCAGGGGCGGGGCCAGGCCCGGGGGGTGGGCGAGCTGGGGGCGCTGGAGGCGCAGCATCTGTCAGAGGGGCAGGTGGTGCCGCTGGAGACCCCAAGGCTGCACCCCTTAACGAGCCCGTCTTGGCGAAGCGCACGACGCAGGTCGACAAGGCGAGGGGCGCGGTAGGCCCAGAGCGTCGGTAATCCTCATACCCGCGGCCGCCCCAGCCCGGGCCCCCTGCCCCAGCCAGGGCTTCTGAGGGGTCCGGAATCCCCGTGAACGGTAGAAGAGGAGGGTAGGTCTGGGGGACGAAAGGACAAGGAGACCAGTTTAGCAGGTGTCTGTGACTCACTCACCACCCACCAGAATCCATGCCAGTCTCAGAAGACCAAGGATCTGTCCTCTATCCCACACCTTAAGGACCCAGAGGCTTAAGGCTCCAAGTCTTCACTCAAGATCCAAGAGTCCCTATCTTCAGATCTAGGAGTTCTGAACCCCAGTCTGGTTCCTGGGTTCCTTTCATACCCTTAGGCACTGAGCCTTTCCACTCCGCACTCCCACCCCCATGAATTAATTAAACAGTGTGCAGGACTACTCCCATGGGTACCAGCATCTTCTAATATACTCGGACAATTGTCCAAATCGTCCCCCAAACCCCTCTGGAATTCAGAACTCCGTAATTCTCCAAGAGCGCAGGGAACACAACGCTCCGAGAAACCCAGGCTTCCAAGACTCTTCCTAGTTCCCCACCACACATCCTCATCTCTTTCCCCCTCCTTCCCAGCTGAGTAGTTAGGTCAGCCATCCCCTGGGATCTGTGTTTCTGGCCCCCCACAGGCCCTCCCATCCCCTTTAGGACCCCAGCGCCCAGCCCCTTTCCATCCCGAAACCAGACTTCCGCTAGGGGGCAGAGGTCGAACCTGAGCGGAGGAGCGGCGGCGCTGCGGCGACGTGGCGGGTCCGAAACCAGAAGCCGACTCCATCGTGATAATGGGGGCGGTGGCGGTGGGAGGCGTCTCCTGGCGGCTGTGATTGGAGGAGGAGTCGCTGTCCACGTGAGACTGGGGGAGATTAGCGGCCTCAGTGCAGGGACCCGTCCTTCCCCCAGCCGAAGCCCTCACACAGACCCCCTCCCATTGACAGCAAGGGCTCTGTGGCCAGGCAGGCCTGGGTTCAAACCCAGATGTGCCATTGACAGGTTGTGTGACCTCTGGCCAGTGAGTTCACCTCTTTGAGCCTGTCTTCTCTGTAAAATGGGGATCATAACAGTACTTATTCATGAGGATGTCATTAGGCCTTACTTTAAAGGGCATAGCACATGCCAGAAGTACAGAGGAGCTAGGAATGGTTACTGTTATCATTATGAGATCCCTCTTACCTGCTCAGCTCACCAACCTACAGAATATGAAATCATCTTCTTCCTTCCCAGAACCCCTCTCCCTTGGGCCAGCCAGCCGCCTCCTTGCTTGGTGCCCACCACCACACTTTGACTGGGGACAGTTCCACCACCTGGAGTCCTCTCCTTCCTATGCAAACCAAGTTCTGTCCTGAAATGAGCTGAAGCATCACTTCTCCAGACCCTTAGTTTCCTTTCCTTTCCCTTTTAGTTTCCTTTTGTAACTACCTCATCTTTTCCCCATCATCAATATACATTCATTGAAGACCCATGACAAGCCAGACCATTGTTCAAGATGAAGCATGGAAAGCAAAGCATCTTTCCTAAGTAAGGGCTCAGTAGATGAGAACTGTCTGTGGAACTGTTGTGGCCTCCATCCATCTCCCATTACCCTGGAATTTCCCCTCTTTCTGCCTAGAAAATCAGTTTTGTTCCTTCAGATGTTCTCAGCAACTCCCACTGTTGCCAGCAAGTGCCAAACAGGATCCAACATGATGTGCATTCATTCATTCAAGTTATTCAACACATATTTACTGTATCCTTACTGTGTGTGTGTCAGGCACTGTTTCAGGCACTGGAGTTGCAGCAAGAAACCAACAAAACATCCTTGCCTTCCTGGAGCTGACATTCTAGCATAGAAGATGGACAGTAAACTAAGAGATAAGAAAGTTGTCTTTTCAGAAAGGAAATGAGAAAAATATCTGAGAAGACAAAGAAAAAAATAGAACTGGACAAGGAGCATTGAGAGATTGCAATTTTACATAAATTACCCATAGACAGCCTCACTAAGAAGGTGATATTTGTGTAAAGCCCTGAAAGAAATAAGGAGATGAACCATATGGAAATTGGGGAAGAATGTTCCAGACAACAGACAGTGCAAAGGTCCTCAGACAGGATGTGGCTGCCCTGTTGGAGTAAGAGAGAGGAAGGCAATGTGGCTGGAGCAGAGTGAGTGAGCAGGAGATTAACACCGGGCCAGATGGCATGGGACCTTATGTGCCACTGTAAGGACTTTGTCCTTTATCCTGAGTGAACTGGAGCCCTGGGAGAGTTCTAAGTGGAGGAGGGGCATGACCTGATTCACTCATCAATAGGGTCCCCCTGGCTATGGGTGAGGAAGACACTAGGGGGACAGGACGGAGGAAACTGACAATGAGAAGCTGTTGAGACATTCCAGGGGGAGGTGAGATTGGACAATACCAGGTTAGAAGCAGCTTGTGATCATTTTGAAAGTAGAGCCAATATTGACTGGCTGAAAGATTAGATAAGAAACATAAAAAAAATAAGATGAGTCAAAGATGACCCCAAGGTTTGTAGCCTGAGTAAATAGAATTGTCACTAACTTGTGCATACATTTACTTTTAATATTTATTCATTTTTGGCTCGGCGCCTGTGGCTCAAGCGGCTAAGGAGCCAGCCACATACACCTACGGTGGCGGGTTCGAATCCCCAGCCCGGGCCCGCCAAGCAACAATGATGGCTGCAACCAAAAAATGGCCGGGCGTTGTGGCGGGCGCCTGTGGTCCCAGCTACTTGGGAGGCTGAGGCAGGAGACTCGCTTGAGCCCAGGAGTTGGAGGTTGCTGTGAGCGTGATGCCATGGCACTCTACCCAGGGGGCCAGCTTGAGGCTCCGTCTCAAAAAAAAAAAATATTTATTCATTTTTATCACTTATCTTTTTTCATTTGTTTGTTTTTTAATTTTCATCTTTCCACATTAGAATGGAAGCTCCACGAGAAAAGGGAGATTTTGTTCATTCATATGTCCTGGATGCCTAAAACACTGCCTGCTACACAGAAGGTGTTCAGTAAGTACCTGGAATGAATGTGTGTGAATCAGGGCAGGACAGAAAAACTAGAGTGAGATTGAATCAACATTAATAGTCTGGGCTCAATTTTGTGTCCCCAGCATGTGGCATGGTACCTGCTACATGGTAGGTGCTTAAAAATGTTTGTAGAATAGGAACAAAACCCTTGCCCTCCCAGCAGAGAGCCATCTTGGAGACTCACCGTTAGAGGGCAGGGGGTCTCTGCGGTGTCCTGGGAAGGGGAGGAGGAGGAGGAGGAAGAGGAGGGGGTAAGTGAGCCTGGGGCAGAGAGAAAGGCACAGAGTGAGTTCCCTGGACTCAGCTTATCCTTCCCCCACCCCATAGCCCCCAGTGCCACAACCTATGCTGCTCACCTCGACCCAGTGTGGCCAGCGCAGCCAGCAGGCTCTTCTGGAACTCATCGGCCTCTGCAGGACTCTGAAACGTCAGCCCAAACTTGCAGTCACCCAGGCTCCAATGGTGGAAGATGGGGTTGACCTTGTTGTAAACCAAGCCTGGCCTTAGGGTACACTCCAAGGTCGTCTAAGGGGCAGGAGGGGGCAGAGTCAGACACCTTTATCCAGCCATGCCTATGACTTCCCTTCTAGCCCTAACCCCTCTTCCTACCCTGGCATCGCACAAACCTCATTTCCCAACCCTAGGTATATCCCTGAACCTTGATCAACACCCAGGACAACTCTCCAATTTTATTAAGCATACCTCTGATACACCAATATTTTTCCCAATTGATTCCTTGATTCCTATATTTTTTAATATGCTCCTTCTGATATTCTAGTCAGAAACTCAAATCTTATGGAATGCCTCAAAAATATCCCCCCTTTCTTTCTTTTTTTTTTTGAGACAGAGCCTCAAGCTGTCCCCCTGGGTAGAGTGCCGTGGCATTACAGCTCACAGCAACCTCCAACTCCTGGGCTCAAGCGAGTCTCCTGCCTCCGCCTCCCAAGTAGCTGGGACCACAGGCGCCCGCCACAACGCCCAGCTATTTTTTGGTTGCAGCTGTCATTGTTGTTTGGCGGGTCCAGGCTGGGGATTCGAACCCGCCACCTTAGGTGTATGTGGCTGGCGCCTTAGCTGGTTGAGCTATAGGCGCCAAGCCAATATCCCCCTTTTCAATAACTATCTGAATTGATAGTACCCCCAAACTTTATTGAACATCTCAAAATATTACTGTTAATCCCCATGTGATGCCCCAATAATCTCCTGAAATTTTACCCAAAATATTCATAGTAAATGTGCATGGACTCCCTCTCAGTTGATAGTCCACAGCCTGGATGTTCCCTCTTATCCTTGCCTAGCACTAGATTCCTTCTCATCATTTCAAATCCCCCCCACATCATTCTACCAACTCCTGCTCTGAAATGCAACCCTTCCCCCAAGCCTTTTTAAACAATCAAATCTTTCCAGTACATCCCCGGCTGAAATTCAAACATCCCCGTTAGTCCTGATGAACCCACATATAGAACTGTCAACTACAATGACACTTCCAAATGGACCCCCAACAAATGCTTCCATATACTTAGGGTAGACAGGGGCCAGCTAGTAAAGGGCCTCAGAGGTGAGGATCTCTGAGCAAGATGGAGCCCAGGGAAGGTTCTGAGCAAAGGAAGGAAATGATCTGAGTCAGGTGTTAGCAGTGCCCCTGGGGAACAGGCTGGGGCTTTAGGGGAGCAGCAGAAGCAGGGCAGGGGGCCCAGTAAGGAAGTTGCTCAGATAGTCTAGCGGGAGACTGCAGTGGACAGAACCTGCTTAATATCTCGAATATTCCTGAAATTCCCAACTCTTATGCATCAGACAGATATCCACTTCCAAACTCCATCCCACACCCCAGTTTGATTTCCAGGCTAGGAGACAACCTGACCTCTCCTCTGCATGCCCAGTCCCCTTCCTCTGCCTCCCCAGGGCCCCACCCTACCCCAATGTCCCAGGGTGGCTCACTTTCTGGTCCCGGAGGCGCTCCCCGTGGATGACGTAGTGCCCCTGGCGGGCCCCCCCCTCGGGCCTGGCCCCTCGGACCCGACATACGCTCACCTGGCTGAGGCCCCCGCCCCCCACAGGCAGCCAGCCCCCACTGGAGTCATCTCGGGCCATCACCACAGCTCGGACCCGCACCATGTACCTGAAGGGGGGTGCAACAGGGACGACACAGTCAGTGAACTCAAATCCTGCTCTCCTATTGAATGTTTCCCCAACCCTCATCTTGCTCCATCTTTATTACTGACATTTGGATCCAATGCACCCTAAGCTACCAATGCACACCTTTTCCCCCATGTCCACTTTCTTCCCTCACAGCTCCTTTCTTCCTCATGCCATCTCTTTTCCCCCAGGTCTACTTTCTTCCCCTCATCTACATTTTCTCTCCATACCCACTTTGCCCTCATCTTTCCATCTCCAACCCCATAGCCTTGGTTTTCCACTTCCCCTCCCCCTCCTGTGCATCCCCTATCAACCCTGTCTCCTTCCCTCTCAGCACATACCCACGGCCCCACCCAGCGTTCCCCCTCACAGCTGGGTGCCTGCGCATATGTATTTTCTCTGGGCCCATCAACTCAGCTCCAGTTCTTCCAACACTGCCTCCGCACCCTGTAGTCCAGGCCACAGGCTGGGTGAGAAACCCAGGCTCTTTTCCCCCCACCCCTTCCCGGATTTATGAATGAGACCGGATGCAAAGCTCACTGAGTCACCCAGCAACGGGAGATAGGCAGGGAACGGGGAGAGAACCAGAAATGGCCAGAAAGAGAGGCCGAGAGGGAGATGGAGGCAGAGGAAGTCAGGAAGGGCGACCGAAGGCACATCCAAAGAGCGTTTCATTCACAAAAATCAAGCCTGTTCCCTCAGGCCCCAGCCGAAGGAAGCCAAGGGGGCGAGATGGGGTGGAGGGAGATTGATCCCTCCCTCCCAGAGCTCCAGCATCCTTCTGAGCCATTTTACCCCGCCCCCCATCTCAGGGGACGTAGCCCTCCACCCACTAATCGGGATCAGCGTCTAGCCCCTCACTGCCACCCAGCAGGAGAACCCTGACGTCCCAACCTTCGGGACCCAGGCGAGCTCTAGCCCCCTCCCCCACCTGCAAGCAGCCGGGTTTCCCCTGCCCTTCGGGAGGGGAAGGGGAAGCCGCAACGCCCCCAGCCCCCTTTACTCAATGGGATGGGATTTTGTGAATGAGCAGTCACGTGACGCTTTGCTTCCTTTGTCCGCCCGCCTCCCCCGACAACAGGTGAAGCAGGGAAAGAGGGCAGGGGTCCTTCCAGGGCCTAGCTGAAATGGGGCACCGGGGTTTCAGGGTGCCCTACGCTCCCTGCACACCTATGTTCCGCGGGGGGAGTGGTCCTCAGAGTTCCTCAATGATGGGGGTCCAGTACGGAATTTTGTGAATGAGGAGTCCTCAGAGGAAGTCCAGGCCCCCCAAATGGAGACTGGTACCCCAAATGGCTGCCACGCAGTTTGGGGGTCCCCACTCCCTTGTCCTCCCAGCCGGGGTCCGAGGAGGCGCCCGGGTGGGCAGAAAGCGCAGCGCTATCCTGACCGCCCCCTCATCAGTGCAGGCGGTCTGTCAGCCCCCGCCCCCTCGCCCCCCTTGGCACCTGCCTGGGAGGCTCCGGCCGGGCTCCGAGCGGCGGCGACGCGGCCTCCTCCTCCTCCTGTTCGTTCCGGCTCCCTCGCTGGCTCCGGCGGCGCTGGAGACCGGCACCGGGAGCCCGGGCGAGGGGGGAGGGAGGGGGAACCTGGAGGACGGGTAGAGGGGGAGGGGGCGGCTTGGGGGAGGGGTAAGAGTGAGGCGGGCGTACTTGCCCGCTGGGTCCTAGAGCCCGGCACTCGCTCCAGCGAACAGCCCCCCAACCCCCATTTGCTTAAGATCCAGAGAGTATTCCCCACTTTTCCACCCATTTGAGCCATTGATCCCTGATGACAAGGGGGGGGGACAGGAACAAGGACAGGTCTCAGGGTTCTAAAGAGGCGGTGGTCTACGCTTTGGGTTCTAAATGGGAGGGGCTGGGTGCCTGGCAGGGTTCGAAAAGGGGTGGGGCGAGAAGGGAGCCTTCAGAAGGGGGCGGGGTCGGAGGGCCTGAGTGCGGAGGTTTAGATGCTGAAGGCGTGGACAAGTGGCATGCGTCATGGAAAGGGCGGGTGGATGGGCTTTCTCGGCAGGCTGGAGGAAGGATAAGAGTCTGAGAAGATATGTTGCCAGGTCTTAAAAAGAAGAAGCTTAGCGATAAATTGCTTTAGGGGTGTGGCAGATGAGAGGTTCAAAAGGGATGAGCTACGTAGCAGGGTCCGTAATGGGCGGGGCCTTGAGAGGGACTAACAGAGGGCGGGGCATTCTGAAGGGGAGGGGCTAAAGAGAACACTCTAAAGGGGTGGAGTTTAATACTAGACAGCCTTAGGGCGGGGAAAGACACCGAGTATTTCAAAGGGGGGAGCCAGGTTCCACTCTAGCGGGCTCAAAGGGGCGGGGCCTAGAGCTAGAGGGCGGGGCCTAGGTCTCGGGGTCCTCGCTCGCTGTCTCGCCCACTTGCCTTCACCCGCACCCTCGTTCTTTTCGGTTATTTTCTGCTACAGCCGTTCCCCGCCCTGCCCTGGGCCCAGGGGGCCGCGGTCTCAACTTTGGTGGGCTGGAGGAGTCGGTAAGTGGGGTCCTCTGAGGGGAGGAGCCAGAGTGGTGGTTGGGGAAAGGGGTGGAGCCAGAGTGTTGAAACCTGCTAATACACCAGGAGCGGGAAAAGAAATTTAGGAGTGAGGCTCAAGGATCTGACGCTGCCTAGGAAGAGAGCGGGACCCAAATATCAACAGAGTAAGAAGTGTGCATCAAAGGGTTAGAGGTGAGGGCTGAAGGATTAGTATTAATAGGACGAGAATACCTGGTATTTGTTAGGCAGAGGAGAGACTCTATCGGAGGTGGGTTGAGAGTTTGGATGAGGCCCAATTCCCCGACAATCGGAGGCGGGACCAGAAATAGGGGCGTGGCCTAGGTCTTTGGAGCCTTGTGCTGGGAGAAAACTTGAACTTCTTGTAGGCCTTGTAGGCTACTGGGCACAACTATCGCTAGTGATATGGCCTGAGAGACCAACAAGAAGGCAAGCAAGATGAATTTTGGAGCCTGGAAACTTGGGACACGGCCAAAGTGTAGGGATGTGATCTGAGGAGCCAGTCAAGGGTAGAACCTTAGTACAATAAGGGGTTGGGACCCAAGCATCCCAACAATAGCTGTGGTGGGTCATGGGGAAGAAAGTGTGAATGATGAGAGTCTAGGGACTAGGGCTTGAGCAGATCTTGGAGAACAGTGAGGGGAGGGGCCCGTCGAACCAGTAAGACCAAGTACAGCCAGCCTTATGGGATCCCCACAGCCTGGCAGACTGACTGGCTGAAGGTTTTCTGATCACAGTCCCCGACCTCTGTCAGAAATGGGGAACGTGCAGTCGGAGCCGTCCGCGGGCGGGGGCTCCCGAAAAGAGCAGGCCTCTGACCGCGCCTCCGACTCCCGACGGACACCCCTGGTGGAGCCTGAGGTGACCCTTTCCTCCCCAGCCATGCGCCTGGCTCGCGGGCTGGGCGTCTGGTTCCCTGGCAGCTCCGCGCCCCCGGGACTCCTGGTACCCCCGGAGCCCCAGGCCGCACCCTCGCCCCTGCCCCTGACCTTAGAACTGCCCTCTCCAGTGACGCCTCCTCCGGAGGAGGTGGCTGCCGCTGCGGTCTCGCCACCACCCCCTCCCCCCGTGGGGACCCTGTTGCCCGCGCCGTCTAAGTGGAGAAAACCTATGGGCACTCCAGTGCCCCGGATCCGCGGCCTGCTAGAGGCGAGCCATCGAGGCCAGGGCGACCCTCCGAGCCTCCGCCCGCTGCCGCCACCGCCCCGCCAGCTAACCGAAAAGGACCCTGTCCCAAGGGTCCCACACTCTTCTCCACCGCCCTTGGAGCCGCGGAAGCCGCCACCACCGCCACCTTCAAACTGGCAGCCCTCGGACCGCAAAATCGCTCCTGCTCTAGCCACACCAGCCGCAACCCCCACAGAAAACCAAGTTGGGCGTAGCAGCGAGGGTCAGGCCGCCAGTGGGGTTCGAGGAGGGACGTCTCCCCAGTCAGGCGAAGGCGAAATGCCCCGGCCTGCGGCTTCCGAGTCCGGCCTGAGCCTACTATGTAAAGTCACCTTCAAGTCCGGGCCTCCCCTTCCCTCTACGGCAGCCTCAGGTTCCTTAGAGGCCAAAGCCTCGCTCGGGGGCTGCGGAGGAGGAGGCGGAGGACTCTTCGCTGCCTCCGGTGCCATCTCTTATGCTGAGGTCCTGAAGCAAGGGCCCCTGGCTCCTGGAGCCCCTCGCCCCCTGGGAGAGGTCCCTCGGGTGGTACAGGAAACCGAGGGCGGTGATGGAGACAGCGAAGGGTGTTCTAGTGCCCCTTCAGCGCCCCCGTCCCACGCCCGAGCCCTACCGCCGCCACCGTACACCACCTTCCCAGGTTCAAAGCCTAAGTTCGACTGGGTGAGCCCTACCGACGGCCCTGAACGCCACTTTCGCTTCAACGGGGCTGGCGGAGGCGTTGGGGCGCCCCGACGGCGCGCAGCAGCGTTCTCAGGGCCCTGGGGCTCCCCTCCGTCACCACCAGGGCAGATGCACTCAGCTCCCGGGCCTCGGAGGCCCGCACCTGCCCTGCTGGCTCCACCTATGTTCATCTTCCCCGCGCCCACAAATGGCGAGCCTGTGCGCCCCGGGCCTCCGGGCCTGCAGGATTTACCCCCGCCGCCGCCTCCCACACCGCCACCCACACCACCGCCCGCGCCGCCGCCCACGCCACAACCGCCCCCACTCCAGCTAGCGCCGCTGCCGGTGGCGCTCCCGCCCACCCCAGGCCTTGGCCACGTGGAGCCAGCCTTGGCTCCTGCCCCCGCCCCCGCTCTACTCCCCGCCTTGGCTGCGGACCAGACCCCAGCCCCGGCTTCAATTCCCTCGGCTGCTGAGCCATCGCTGCCCGCGCCGGCGCCTGCGCCTATCAAGGCCCGCACACGTAGAAACAAGGCTACTCGCGCGGCCCGGGGCGTGACCCGCGAAGATGGAGTGCCGGGAGATGGTCCCCGTGAAGGAACTACAGCTACCACGACTGACAGCGGCAGTAGAGGGAGTGGTATCAACGGGGCACCCCTGGCCGGGGCAACTAACACCAGCGCTGCGCGCCACTGGCCACCCTTCCAGGTGCTTAACTCTTGTCCCTGCAAATGTTACTGCCGCCACCAGCCAGGCCATCGCCGCCTGCCACGCAACGTTTCTGCCTGGTGAGGGGAGGTCAGAGAAAGGGAGGGGAGGGAATACCCCTCGAAGTTCTGAAACCCAGCCTTTACTGGCTAGAGTCCTATACAGCTCTTTGGCGTCCTGACCCTCAGCCTTTCTCTTGGCCACATCTCAAACCTGAGTTCCCATCCAAGGCTCCAGGACCAGAAGCCTTGATCCCATATTGACTCCTAACAAGAGACGGGACGCTTTGGCCCAGACCTTTGGTATCCGCACCCCCAAGTTGACCCTGGGCCCTTTGTCACTCCCTGGAGTCATCAAGGAGGGAAGCTGGTATCAGCTGGCCTGATCCTGGGTACACTGCCTTGACCCTACCCTGAGGACACGTCCCAAGCTCTTCAGGGATCAGAGGGAAGGAGATATCTTCCTGGAACCAAATGGGGGGTAAACTTCTCGGAGATGTAGAGAAAGCCCTTTCCCTGATTCCTAACTCCTCCCACCTTTGGCAATTTCTCCTGACTCTGGGACCCAAGGCTGTGACCACCAGAGGGCACTGATGTCCCAGCTCTTGTGCTGCAGAGTTCCCACATCCAGGGGAAGACACTGTGCCCTCCAGCTACCCATTGACCCACCCCCCCCACACACACAGACACTGAACCACTTGATCTGGTCACCAGTTCCTGACCCTGGACCCTGAGGACACCTGGGCAACTCTGCCCTGGACCTCTTGGGGGTTCAGCTGGGATACTATCACCAACCTTCAGCCCTCACTTTCCTAAGACTAAGCAGATCACTCCTGTCCTCAATTGCCTTTGGGATATTCAGACATGGCCTCTTTATTCAGATGGGAAAGTGAAGCCCTAGAGGGGCAAGGGCCTGGCTTTGTGTCCAGGCCCTACTAACTCTACCTTCCCTCCAGGCTGAGCACACCTACCAACCACCTGAGTGAGCCACCCTGGGTCGCCACCATCAAGCTAGCTGGCTCCCTGGTAGCTGGGCTGGAGCACTACGACTTGCAGGCCACTCCTTCCAACTGAGTTGTCTGCACAACACCCTCCACTTTACCCTTCATGCCAATAAAAACTAACCCAGATGCCTAGCAGCCTGTAGTCACCTGCTGAGAGTTGAAGGGGTTGGGTGGGGCAAGGCAGAGGTCTTCAGGAGAAAACCACATGCTGGGAGAGATAGGAGGATGAACCCAGAACAGCAAGTGAGGTTCCATTCACCAGCGTCTAGACTGAAGGTCCTAACAGTGGGGTGATCTCATTCTCAATACTATAAGCTCCAATCTAAGCTGACCCCGTGCTAAACTCAAAGGTTCAGCACAAACCACTTTGTAAAGATATCATTCTCATTTTACAATTGGGAAAACTGACTCTGGAACTTTTTTGAAAATCTCACCCCATAAAGGGCTCTATGCCTTAAAGTCTTTCCCAAGAACTTCAAGGCAGGAAACATAAGCTGAGACTGGGTGTGGGGGAGGTCCTAAGTCAAAGAGCTGGCTGAGGAAGGGTGGGAACCGGGGCAAGCGCATGCCAGGAACCATACCTCTCATTCACAGAGGGCTCTAAAGGGTACCCCACAGATGTCTCCCATTTCACAAGTCATTTTAGTAATTATTTAATGCACTGCCAAGGCTTGGCGCCTGTGGCTCAAGCGGCTAAGGCACCAGCCACATACACCTAAGGTGGCGGGTTGGAATCCAGCCCGGGCCCGTCAAACAACAATGACGGCTGCCACCAAAAAACAGCCAGGGGTTGTGGTGGGCTCCTGTGGTCCCAGCTACTTGGGAGGCGGAGGCAGGAGACTCGCTTGAGCCCAGGAGTTGGAGGTTGCTGTGAGCAGTGAAGCCATAGTACTCTATCCAGGGGGACAGCTTGAGGTTCTGTCTCAAAAAAAACTGCCAAGATTTTTTAAAAACAAGACCCTGTACCACCTTCATTGGTGTACTAGCCCAGAATTCCCATGTGTCCACAGTGCTGCTGTGCCCTACAGTGGGCACCTGTGTTTGAGACCCTGAGCAAAGGCCTCTGGACAGAGGCTGACGCGGAAGGTGTTATTTGAACTTGTCCCCTCACCACCCCAGCTGGGGAGACAAGGCCTAGAACAAGAATGTCAATCCACCTTTATTGGAGGAAACCCAGTACTGTGTTTTAAAGAAGGCATGCCCTGCCCCACCCCAGTGCCTGGCGGACTCAGACGATCATCTCCAGCTGCCGGGCATACTCAATGACCTGTTTGGCCAGTTCTGTAGAGGGAATGGTGGTGTCTTCTGGTTTCTGCTGCTGGCTGGCAAAACTGTAGTAGTTGTGGGGGCCAAGGACCCACCCTCGCTGCAGGAAGGGAAGGATGAGAGATGAGTGAGTTATCACAAAGGCTGCCCCCGCCCCATAGAACCAGCACTTACCTACATGTGCCATGCTCTTTCCTCACTAACCCTATTCTACCCAAACAACTCTAAGCAAGCAACTTCACCTCTCTGTGCCTCAGTTTCTCCATGTTTGAGATATGGACCCTAATTATACACTTCCCTGGGTTTGCTGTGCAGATTCAAAGAACCCCTCTAAAGCACTGAGAATCATGTTTGACCTGGAGTGAGTGATCAGCAACAGCTGTCACCATCACTCCAACTCAATTTCGCCTCTTCCATAGACTCTTCTTGGTCCTCCTGCCTCTTGGAGTCTGCCTCCATAGAGTCACTGAATGCCATGTATCAACATCTTTAGGGGCACCACTCCTGTTCCAACACCCCAGACCAAGAAAATAAAGTCTTGCAGAAAAAGCTGTCACTTTTGGTAAGGACACCAGCCAATGTATGTAAAGCACTGACCTCCATCCAGTACCAGGTGCTATGCTAAGCTCATCCCAGGTATTACTCCAGCCCATTCTACAGAGAGAAATGGAAGCCCAGAGAGGTTTGGTAATCTGCCTAAAGTCACACTGCTGAATTTAAACCTTTAAATCTTGTACTGTCCCACACTACTACCTTGGAATCACTTGGCCCCACAGCCCCTTGCCCTGAACCCCAGCCACCTTCTTGGCATAGTCTGTCATCTTTTTGGGTGTGTTGAAGAAGAGGATCCGGGTGGCCTCAGTGAAAAGGATTTTCTCATAGGCCTTCTCGATGCATCCAGCAATCTCATCCCTAGGGAAGATGACGAGCTTCTCATTATTGAAAACAGACAACCTCCCAGGCCCTGTCCTCTTAGACCTGCTATGGATCAGCTCTGATCCTTCAGCACTGATGGCTGGTATATGTGACATGCACTGCATCACATACTGATGAGACTCAGAGAGGGGAGTAATTAGTTGCAAAGCAAGCAAAGGCTGCAGGGGATAGAGATAGGATCCATAGCCAGATCTTGCTGACTCCTGGGCTCAAACTCTAAATCCTACTCCCAGCTATAAGGATTTCAGGCTGCCTAAAACCCAGCTCATGATTCACATGAGGAGATCTCTTCACATAACACCCCTTCACAGATCCTGAGGGGGTTTCTTGTACCCATTAAGAGGCATCCACCAAGAACATCACGGAAGGCTCAGAGCCTGTGGCTCAAGTGGCTAAGGCGCCAGCCACATACACCTAAGGTGGTGGGGTCGAATCCAGCCTGGGCCTGCCAAATAACAATGATGGCTGCAACCAAAAAAAAGAACAACACTGAAGTAGAAAACAAGGGATCAAGTCATTGTAACAAGGGAAAGGGCTTAGCTCTGGGGAAAACTAGTGACATGGAGGAGCATGTCATTTCTTTTTTCTTTTTTTTGAGACAGAGCCTCAAGCTGTCACCCTGGGTAGAGTGCCATGGCATCACAGCTCAAAGCAACCTTCAACTCCTGGGCTCAAGTGATTCTCCTGTCTCAGCCTCCCAAGTAGCTGGGACTACAGGCGCCCGCCACAACACCCGGCTATTTTTTGGTTGCAGCCGTCATTGTTGTTTGGCGGGCCCAGGCTGGATTTGAGCCCACCAGCTCAGGTGTATGTGGCTGGCACCATAGCTGCTTGAGCCACAGGCACTGAGCCAGCATGTCATTTCTGGATCTCCTAGGCCAAGTGATAGGAACTTGGGTACTCCCTACCCATCCTCACTCCTGCTACATCTGTAGGAAAACCAGCTCTGCCACTATTTCAATACCCTTTTATTCCTTAAGGGATATGTATGTTATGCTTACCTGCCCATGTGATGTTACTTGTGTACACAGCAACCCAAGGAGCTAGTGAGACTTGATTCTCCCCTTCTAGAGAAGGGGAAACTGAGGGTTCCACAGTTTAGGTGTCTGAGGTGAGGTCAGGTGACTCAATGGATGAGTATCTGAAATGGGTGATGGGCTAAAGCACTTCTAGACAGGCAGCATGGTCCCTGTCTGCTGAGCACTGTTTGGCTGCCAAGTCTATGCTCAGCTTTGACACATATGGCCGTACACGTAAACAGCCCAGGTGGGATGAAGGCTGTCATCCACAATCTCAAGACTAGTCCCAATTCTCAGAAAAGGAGAACCAAGGGTCTAGGAAGATAAAAAACATGTCCAGGCTGGGCACAGAGGCTCACACTTGTAATCCTAGCATTCTGGGAAGCCAAGGCAGGAGGATTGCTTGAGCTCAGGAATTTGAGACAAGCCTGAACAAGAAAGAGTGAGACCCTGTCTCTAATAAAAATAGAAAAAACTTAGCCAGGCACAGTAGTGTGCATCTAAGTCCAGGCTATTTGGGAGGCTGAGGCAGGAGGATTGCTTGAGCCCAGGAGTTCAAGGTTGCTGTGAGCTGTGATGCCACTTCACTCTATTCAGGGCAATAGAGCATGACTCTCTCTCAGGGAAAACAAACAAACAAACAAACAAAAAAAACCATGCCCAGCCCACTCAGTAACAAGCAGCTGGAAAAGGATTCAAACTTAGGGAGTTATTCAAAGCCAAGTTCTTTCCAAAGCCCACAGGGCCTGGCCCCCTACACACCTGATAGTGTCAAGTAGGATGTCAATGAAGAAAGTGTAACTCTCAGCAGGGATGTTCCCCTTGGCCAGGAACACCTTGTTGTAGCTGCCTTCCATCAGGTACTGCATAGGCCAGAGATGGGGAAGAAGAGAGGATGAAGAGGCAGCACAGGGCCTACCTGATGGCACCTCACAGCACTCCTTGTGCCCCCAAATCCCTACTCTGCTGCAACACCCTTTACCATACACCACCCATTTCTCCATGCAGACTGGTTACCTCCTCTTCCAGGAAGCCATCCCTGGTTTACACACTTAGACACACATTCTCTCTCTAAGCCTTCCCTGGGCAGGTATCTAATTACCTTATCTATTCTCCAATCACAGGAGGAAGACAAAGCTGGATGAACCCCAATCTTATCCCTCCACATCTCTGTCCAAACTATGCTACCTTCAGTAACTACCCTCTCTCCCATCCTCTTCCCACCAGCCAAATCTTCCCGGATCCAGGAACAACTTCCTAACCTTAGGTCCTAAGGCTTTTCCCAGGCTCTACTAACTGTGTCCCAGAAACACTGTCTTTTTTGCTTTCCCTTAGACACAGAAGCCTGTTTCTGCCTCAGGACACTTAACTGGCTGGTCCTCTACCTGGATGTCCACATGGTTTGGTTCATCACCATTTCCTTCCTCAAATTTCATCTTTTCTGTGAGGCCTTCCCTGACCATCCTAAATAAAATGTCACCCCTGATCCCAACTCTCCATTCTCCTTTCTGCTTTTATCTTCTCTACAGCACTTGACATCTGACAGGCCATAAAGGTTACTTATTCTTTTTTGGTTTACTCTCTGCTTCTTTACCTGAATGTCATTACCAAAAGATCAGGGATTTTATGTTTGATTCCCTGCACAATCTGAAAACCAGCCTCAGTATCTGCCATACAGTTGAGATTCAACATTTGCTGGATTAACAAGTAATGAATCCATGGGTTGAAAGATGGGTCGTCCATGGCCACCCCCTTCAGAAAATCCTCCCTAGTATCTGTGTACTACTCACGTTGGCCAGGCCCTCCCCTTCCCCATCCTCAGTCTCACTTGCTCGAGGGACACAGGATGCTTGATGTAGACATTGGTCTGAATGTCCTTGGCAGGTAGCCGCTCCAATTCTGTGTGAAACTCAGCCACCCGGTTCTGGGACAGCAGGAAGAGAAGGTTGAGGCCCAAGAGTTGGTGCATATAGGCTGACTCAGGGAGCTGCTCCCTGTGGACCAGAGAAGGATAACCAAGGTAAGAAGGGCTTAGGGACCTAAGGAGCCCTCCACTTCAGGCTCCAGGGACCCTAACAACTGCCCTGTAATGTATCTTTGAAAGGGTATCAGGTCCTAGGGTTTTAGCTGAGGAAGCTGAGCCCCTAGACACACGAAGAAGTCACTACAAAGTCATATTGATCTAAACAAGAGACTTCACGTCAGTGAAACTACTCAGCCTTGGTTTCCTAAACTATGAAATGAGTATCACTATAATATTCAGTTCATAGAGATAGGTTAAATGAACAAGGATTAAATGAATTAAATAATTCAAGACAGACGAGGTGATTACTGTTCTAATCAAATAAAAAATACATATATAGTAGTTATAATTATACAGATAACCATTACATAGCTAACACTGACCCATCACTTTAAGGGGGAAACTAAGACTTAGAGAAGTAAGGTCTTTTGCCCAAGACCACATAATAAGGAAGGAGCAGGAAATTTCAAACCCAAATTTGTCTGAGGTCAAATTCTTTTTTGAGACAGAGCCTCAAGCTGTTCCCCTGGGTAGAGTGCCCTGGCATCACAGCTCACAGCAACCTCCAACTCCTGGGCTCAAGCGAGTCTCCTGTCTCTGCCTCCCAAGTAACTAGGACCATAGGCGCCCACCACAACGCCTGGCTGTTTTTTTTTTTTTGGTTGCAGCCATCATTGTTATTTGGCGGGCCCAGGCTGGATTCAAACCTGCTACCTTAGGTGTATGTGGCTGGTGCCTTAGCCACTTGAGCCACAGGCGCCAAGCCTGAGGTCAAATTCTTAATCATTAATCCATGCAGGCCATTAATCATTCAGTTTTATGTATTTTTTTCAGTTTTATATTCAATACATATCCACTGAGTCCTTGCTCTGGACTTGGCCCTATGGTAGGCAGAGTTGGGGAAACAGCAGTGACCAAGATAGCTCCAGCCTCTGCTGTTAGGAAGCTCAAAATCTAGCGGGAGAGGCAGGGCTAGGATAAGAGGTACACCCAGAGGGATCAGTGTGAAATGGGGGGGCACAGGCAGAGGGATATGGCCAGGACAGCATTGGAGGCCACAGAAAAGAACCTGGTATTGTGCCTGAGGGCCACGGGAAGCATGAAAGATTCCAAGCATGGGATCAACAGTGTGTGTCAAATTTTAGTGTCACAAAGATCCTACTGCCTGTCATTGAGATATGAATCAGGTTCGGCGCCTGTGGCTCAAGCGGCTAAGGCACCAGCCACATACACCTAAGGTGGCGGGTTCGAATGCAGCCTGGGCCCGCCAGACAACAATGACAGCTGCAACCAAAAAAAAAAAAAAATGGCCGGGTGTTGTGGCGGATGCCTATGGTCCCAGCTACTTGGGAGGCTGAGGCAGGAGACTCGCTTGAGCCCAGGAGTTGGAGGTTGCTGTGAGCTGTAATGCCACGGCACTCTACCCAGGGGGACAGCTTGAGGCTCTGTCTCAAAAAAAAAAAAAAGAGATATGAATCAGAGGGGCAAGATGAGGCCCAGGGAGGTTAAAGGTGATGGTGGCCACACTGGAAAGAGGGGATGCAATGTGGGAATGGGTAGGAGGAGACTGGGTCATACAACTTCAGGCTCAGGACCTCCAGGTCAATTTCCTGACCATGCAGCCTCTGGGGACAGTACTAAACACAATAGGAGTTCCCAGGTGAAGAAAGACGACCCAAGTGGCTGGGGCACTAGAGATAAAAGAGCTGTCATGGAACTACCCCCAACCCCCAATTAGGGACAGACCCATCCTCACTTGTAATCAAAGTAGTAGCATTTGAGCTGCGCCATGTAGCGCTCGAAGGAGGGGATGTCCTTTCGCAAGATGCTCCACTGGGCCCCGATCTCCAGTATGTCACCTGTGGGGGACAGAGTGGGCACCCAAGAGGTGACTGGGGTCCCTTCTCCGACCACCACTGCTATTCCTGCCATCACCTCCAGCCCATCACTTCCCCAATAACCGCAGTGACACTCACGGGCCAGAATGAGCTGCTGTTTGGTCAGCTTGGTGCCTGTGGTTGGAAGGAAGTTGAGCTCCAGCAGAACTAGCTGATAGGAAGGGAAAGAATGAAGGAAAGAGGATGAGACTTCAAATACAGATTACTTACCTTCTCTAGGCTTTGGTTTTCCTATCAGGAAAATGGCGCTAATCATTCCTGACTCATACAATTGTTTTGAGTATTAAAGGAGTCAGTCCTCATTAAGCACTCACAACAGAGTCAAAACACACAGCAAATGCCCATTTAGAATGACCTCATATTACAATTATTAACAGCCCCACTGGAGAAACAAGGAGAGGCACTTGATGTTTGACCTAATGGAAGCACAGGGGGAGGGGGAACACCAGCATCTTCAGTTCTCCTCCACACTCTATCAGTAAAGGGTAGCTGGGCTGCCCCCAAAATCTACATGAGGGAAGGAGGGGTGCTAACCTCCCACAGTCCAGCCCATACACATTCCTTAGCAGACCCAGCAACTTGGTCAAACCCACTGTGTTGTATTTATACTCCCTCCTCAAATACACTGGTCTGCAGCACGTTAAGCCCCATATTCTTGCTCTCTACCTATAAGAATATTTGGCTCACTATAGCTCAAGCAGCTAAGGCACGAGCCACATACATCAGAGCTGGTGGGTTCAAATCAAGCCCGGGCCCACCAAACAATGACAAATACAACCAAAAAACAGCCCGGTGTTGTGGCGGGTGCCTGTGGTCCCAGCTACTTGGGAGGCTGAGGCAAAAGAATCGCTTAAACCCAAGAGTTGGAGGTTGCTGTGAGCTGTGATGCCACAGCACTCTACCCAGGGCGACAGCTTGAGGCTCTGTCTCAAAAAAAAAAAAAAAATGGACTCGACGTCTATAGCTGAAGCGGCCAAGGAGCCAGCCATATACACCAGAGCTGGCGGGTTTGAATCCAGCCCGGGCCTGCCAAACAATGACAACTACAACCAAAAAATAGCCAGGCGTTGTGGTGGGCACCTGTAGTCCCAGCTGCTTGGGAAGCTGAGGCAAGAGAATCGCTTGAGCCCAGCAGTTGGAGGTTGCTGTGAGCTGTGATGCCACAGCACTCTACCCAGGATGACAGCTTGAGGCTCTGTCTCAAAAAAAAAAAAAAAAATACTTCTTCCTGGTTCAGTCTTGCACTCACAACTTGGCAATCGCCCCCTTCCCAGATCCATGCCTAAGCCCCAGATCTCTCAGATCCTAACTTGGCCTGGCCTTAACCACATATCCCTATATACACCCCGTCATCTCAGCCTCTCTTTCATTACTCTGTAGAGTCTCATTCTCCACTTGGTCTTGTCTAGAATCTGCCATCACAAAAACTCCAACAACCTCATCCTGCCACTCTGACCAAGTTGCCCCCAAGCACCAAAATTTAAACCCCTCACTCGGTCCTGCCATCACCAGTCTTTCCTGATCCCCATTTCGCCCCGTGGAACCTCATTTGGTCGGTACCAGGCCTCTCGCTTCTTGACCCACTCCAAGCCTGCACTTTGGCTGTTCTGAATCTTTCGCTCTATCGGACCCCCCGACCCTGCGTTGATCTCGTAGGCACCGCGGTCTCTCCTACCGCCTGGAACTTGGTTGGGTCCAGACTCCACGTAGTGCCCCCCTCACAACGCTTCGTTTCCCCAGCTTGCCGGCCCCTACCTTGAGGCGCCCCAGCTCTTCCCCGCACTTGCTAAGATTGGGGCTTTTACGGTTCCACTCGCCCTTAAGTTGCTCGTACATGCCAGCCGCGGCCTGCAGGACAGTGCCAGGGGTCGCGGCAGGCCCCGAACTTGAGACGCCTGCCGTCCCGTTCACAGCCGCGGTCGCCATCTTCCGTGATGCGGCAAACCTCCTGCCTGATTTACGGCAGCGGCCTCTACCGACGCTCGCCCGGCGGAAGTGGGGCCGAGAGGTGGAGCCCAAGGCTGGAGGCGGGGCTACAGCCGCTTGCCTCTGGCCGCCGCGGGTCGCAAGTCGTCGCTCTTGGGGACGTGCTCTCGGAGCCCTGCCCTTAATGAACATGTCAGTTGGAACTCCGCCTCCGCTGTCACTCACTATCGTGACCGAAAGTCGACTTTTGCCTTGACTGAAATTGACGGCTGTCTCAAGGCCCCACCCCTTCCCGTAATCAATATGGCTGCTCTGGCTTCAGCCTGAGTGTTAGGGCTGCTACGTTACTGTCTTGGACATCGCGCGTTCAGCATCTCTTCAGCCCAGAGGCGGCAATGAAGACCCATTTAGAGAGTTATGTTATTCTTCTTCCCACTTTACAGACAAGCCTTGAGAGACTGGGTAGCCTTTCAAAGGCTAACATTTGGGTGGGTTTTGAACCTAGATCTCTCTCTATTCTCTTTCCTAGTGCATTTTTCCACATGTTTTTCCAAACTTAAATAAGCACGAACTATACAAAACTCATCCAGTCTTATGGCTTTAAATGCCACATTAAAGCGGAGAATTCACAATTTTGATCCAAAACCCTACTTTCTCCACTGATGCATAATTATTACACCTGCCTATTCAACATCACTTTTTCTTAAACCCAGCTCTCTCCATTTAGAATGTCAGCTCTGTGTAGGCAATGATCTTTAACCGTTTCCTTCACTGTTGAATTTCCAATGCTTGACACATATTAGTAAACAGTCAATAAATATTTGTTGAGGCTGGGAGCGGTAGCTCACGGCTGAGGTGAGTGGATTGCCTGAGCTCACGGGTTGGATTCCAGCCTGAGCAAGATCAAGACCTCGTCTCTAAAACATAGACGGGCATTGTGGCGGGCGCCTGAAGTCCCAGCTACTTGGAAGGCTGAGGCAAGAGAATCAAACCCAAGAGTTTGAGGTTGTTGTGAACTATGACACCACCGCACTCTACCGAGGGCAACATAATGAGACTCTGTCTCAAAAAAATATATAGATAGATAGATAGACAGATACATAGATTTTTCAAAATGTAAGATCTGTTGCCCTGGGCAGAGTGCAATGGCATGATCATAGCTCAATGCAGCCTTAAACTCTTGGGATCAAGCGAACATCCTGCCTCAGCCTCCCAAATAGCTGGGATGACAGGCACATGCAACCATACCCAGATGAATAATTTTTATTGTATGTATGCATGCAATTTACTCATGCCTCCACTTGTGAACATGTGGGCTATTTTCGTCTTTGGCCTATTGTCAACAGTGCTGCTATGAACATGCACGTTCATGTAATTGTTTTAGTATATGTTTTCAATTATTTTGGGATCTATGTCTAGGAGTGGAATTGTTGAATGTGGTATTTCTTCTTCAATACTCAACTTAGAGTAAACAAAAAGATATGGTAATTCTATTTTTAACTTAAAAAAATTTTTTTTTGAGACAGAGCCTCAAGCTGTTGCCCTAGGTAGAGTGCTGTGGCATCACAGCTCACAGCAACCTCCAACTCCTGGGTTCAAGCCAGTCTTCCGCCTCCACCTCTCAAGTAGCTGG
>NW_003852495.1:7440848-7445304 GCF_000181295.1 Otolemur garnettii | reverse complement strand
TTTTTTTTTTTTTTTGGTTGTAGTTATCATCATTGTTGTTTGGCAGGCTCAGGCTGGATTCGAACCCGCCAGCTCCAGTGTATGTGGCTGGCGCCCTAGACGCTTGAGCTACAGGCGCCAAGCCCAAATAGTTTTTTCTTACATGGATGTGTTGTATTAGTGGTGGTCACTTAAGTCCAAGAGTTCAGGATCAGCCTGGGGAACACTGTGAGACCCTGCCTTTACAAAAAAAAAATAAGAAAATATAGCCAGGTGTGGTGGTCCAGCTACACAGGAAGTTGAGATGAGAGAATTGCTCATGCCCAGGAATTTGAGTCTAGGGTAACATGTGATTACACCATTGCACTCCTACCTGGGTGACAGAGCAAGACCTTGTTGATAATAAATAAATAAATAGTATATCTAAGCATGCTTCCTTAAAGATGCATTATGTGCTGTCACCTTCACTTCTTTCTTTCTCTTTTTTTTTTTTTTTTAGAGACAGAATCTCACTTTATCGCCCTCAGTGGAGTGCTCTGGCATCACAGCTCACACAACCTCCAACTCCAGGCTTACGCAATTCTCTTGCCTCAGCCTCCCGAGTAGCTGGGACTACAGGCACCCACCACAATACCTGGCTATTTTTTGTTGCAGTTTGGCTGGGACTGGATTTGAACACACCACACTTGGTATATGGGGCCGGCGTGCTACCCACTGAGCCACAGGTGCCACCTATTCAGCCTTCATTTCTAATTTAGTAATTTAAGTCTATCTTTTGTTGTTAGCCTAGCTAAAGTTTTATCAGTTCTGTTGATCCTTTCCAAAAATCAACTTTTATTTTCATTGTTTCTCTATTGTTTTTCTACTCTCTAGTTCACTTATCTCCATTTAATTTTTATTATTTCCTTTCTTCAGCTAGTTTTGGGTATAGTTTGCTTTTCTTTTTCTAGTTCCTTAAGGTAAACAGAGAGGTTATTGAGTTAACACCTTTCTTCTGTTTTAATATAAGTGTTTATGGCTATCAGTTTCTCTCTTAGCACTGCTTTTGCTGCATCCCATAAATTTCGGTGTGTATGTTTTTGTTTTCATTTTTTCAAGGTATTTTCTAATTCCCTATTGTAATTTCTTCTTTGACACATAGATTAAGAGTGCGTTCTTTCATTTGCACATATTTGTGAGTTTGTTTTTTTTTAAGACAGAGTCTCACTATGTCACCCTTGGTAGAGTACTGTGGCATCACAGCTCACAGCAACCTCAAACTCTTGGGCTTAAGCAATTCTCTTGCTTCAGCCTCCCAAGTAGCTGGAATGACAGGTGACCATCACAAGGCCCAACTATTTTTGTTGTTGTTGTTGTTGTCATTGTTGTTTGGCAGGCCTGGACTGGGTTTGAACCCACCAGCCCCAGTGTATGTGGCCGGTGCTTTAGCCGCTGAGCTACAGGCACTGAACCACATTTGTGAGTTTTTCAGTTTTCCTTCTATTAATTTCTAGATTCAGCTTGGCGCCTATGGCTCAAATGGCTAAGGCACCAGCCACGTACACCTAAGGTGGCAGGTTCGAATTCTGCCCAGACCCACCAAACAACAATGACGGCTGCAACCAAAAAAAAAATAGCCGGGCGTTTTGGTGGGCACCTGTGGTCCCAGCTACTTGGGAGGCTGGGGCAGGAGACTCGCTTGAGGCCAGGAGTTGGAGGTTGCTGTGAGCTGTGATGCCACAGCACTCTACCCAGAGCGATAGCTTGAGGCTCTGTCTCAAAAAAAAAAAATTTTCTAGATTCATTCCACTGTGATCAGAAAGGATACTTTGTATGATTTTAATCTTTTTAATTTGGGGATGATATCATGCAAAATGTCACAGTAGGAAGATGTAGAAGTTGGTCCCTGCACTGAGTCCAACACTGAACTAGAAAGAATGATTAAGAGCTGGGTGCAGTGGCTCACACCTGTAATCCCAGTGCTACATACTTTGGGAGGCCAAGATGGTAGGGGCACTTGAGACCAGGAGTTCAAGACCAGCCTGGGCAACATAGTGAAACCACATTCTCTAAAAAAAAAAAAAAAATTAGCCAGATGTGGTTGTGCACATCTGTAATCCTAGCTATTTGGGAGGCTGAGGCAGGAGGATGGCCTGAGTTCAGGAGTTCAAAGCTGTAGTGAGCTATGATCATGACACAGTAGTCCAGCCTAGGTGACAAAGCAAGATCCAGTCTCTAAAAACAAACAAAAAGAGTGATTGGAATAAATTATTCTGGAATTCTGGAAGAAAACTCGACATTTATAACAAGGGAGTGGGGAGCCTGATAAAGAAAGAAAATATAAATGAGTTGCATGTGGGAACCAGTTACTGTTTACATTCATCAGCCCTACCATATGGTTAGCAACTTACATCCTTTTTTTTTTTTTTTAACAGAGTCTCCCTTGATCATCCTCAGTAGAGTGCCATGGTGTCACCACTCACAGCAACCCCCAACTCTTGGGCTCTAGTGATTCTCTTGCCTCAGCTTCCTGAGTAGCTGGGATTACTGGTGCCTGCCACAGCACCTGGCTATTTTTAGAGACGGGGTGTTCCTTCGGCTCAGGCTGGTCTGTGAGGTCAGGCAATCTACCCCTCAGCCTCCCAAATGCTAGGATTATAGTCATGAGCCAGCGTGCTGGCCCTAGCAGCTTACATCCTTGCAGTGGCTGGCTGTTGCCAGAGCAGACAGTGAAGACATTGTCCTCCAAAAAGTTAGGGTATGTGTTTTGGTAAGTTTGATGGTGCCCTGAGGGGCTGGTACAGACACTCTCCTTAGTTTAAACTCTCTCAGCAGCAGCAATTGTTGGAAGATTTCAAGAGATAGGAACTCTCCTCCTGCTTTTTAGAACTAGATATACAGAAATAGCAAAAGAGAAAGTTCAGGCTCGGCGCCTGTGGCTCAACCGGCTAAGGCGCCAGCCATGTACACCTAAGGTGGCGGATTCGAATCCCCAGCCCGGACCCGCCAAAAAACAATGATGGCTGCAACCAAAAAATAGCCGGGCGTTGTGGCGGGCGCCTGTGGTCCCAGCTACTTGGGAGGCGGAGGCAGGAGACTCGCTTGAGCCCAGGAGTTGGAGGTTGCTGTGAGCTGTTATGCCACGGCACTCTACCCAGGGGGACAGCTTGAGGCTCTGTCTCAAAAAAAAAAAAAAAGAAAAAAAGAAAGTTCAGTGACTACATACAATAAAGATTATGCACTTTGCAAAAATCATTAGGAAAAGTCACAAATGGCCTCATCCCTCACTAAGCAAAAATCAGCAAGCTCCTAGAAGTGGTAAAACCAGAGTTAGTGGCTCAGCTCCTACGGCTCAAGAGGAGGCTAAGGCGCCAGCCACATACACCTGAGCTGGCGGGTTCCAATCCAGCCTGGGTCCACCAAACAATGATGGCTGCAACCAAAAAATAGCTGGGCATTGTGGTGGGCACCTGTAGTCCCAGCTACTTGGGAGGCAGAGGCTGGAGAATCATTTGAGCCCAGGAGTTGGAGGTTGCTGTGAGCTGTGATGCCACAGCACCCTATCCAGGGCAATAGCTTGAGGCTCAGAGTTAGCACAGTACAACACTCAGAATGCTCTGTTATCAACAAAAGGTTATAAAACATACAAAGAAATAGGGAAGTATGGTCCATTCACAAAAAAAGGAATTTGATGCCAGGCACACTGGGCTGTATAGTTGTCCATATATTGACACCTTTTCAAATTACCTCAAGTCATTTGGATTTCTTTTTTTTACAGAAGTCTAGTTCATGTTCTAAGTACACAATATTTCTTCTGTGTATAGATATGTTTGCCTTTCCTTTTCCAATGTGTAAACTTGCTGGGTTTTTTTTTTTTTTTTTTGTCTTATTACCATTAGCTAAAGCCGCCAAGGACAATGTTAGAAACAAGGATGAGACAAACTCCTCCCTTCCTTTTGACAGAGTCTCTCTCTGTTGCCCAGGCTAGAGTGCCATCTGTTAGTCTATCTCACAGCAACCTCAAATTCTTGGGCTCAGTCAGTCTTCTTGCCTCAGCCTCCTGAGTATCTGGGACTATAGACACTCACCACAATGCCCAACTAGTTTTATTTTTATTTTTTGAGACATTCTCACTTTGTAGCCCTTAGTAGAGTGCTGTGCCATCATAGCTCACAGCAACCTCAAACTCTTGGTCTTAAGTGATTCTCTTGCCTCAGCCTCCCAAGTAGCTGAGATTTCAGGTGCCCGCCACAATGCCCAGCTATTTCTATAGACAGAGTCCTCTTGCTTAGGCTGGTCTAGAACTCATGTATTCAAGCAATCCAACTGCCTTGGCCTCCCAGAGGGCTAGGATTACAGGTATGCGCCACTGCACCTAGCCTCAGAAAGTTCTTTTTTTGTTGTTGTTCTTTTTTTTTTTTTTTTTTTTGAGACAGAGCCTCAAGCTGTCCCCCTGGGTAGAGTGCCGTGGCTTTACAGCTCACAGCAACCTCCAACT
>NW_003852495.1:7433354-7440631 GCF_000181295.1 Otolemur garnettii | reverse complement strand
GTTGCAGCCATCATTGTTGTTTTGGCGGGTCCGGGCTGGGGATTCGAACCCGCCACCTTAGGTGTACGTGGCTGGCGCCTTAGCCGGTTGAGCTACAGGCGCCGAGCCTTTTGTTGTTGTTCTTGAGACTGAGTCTCACTATGTTGCCCTCCCAAGTAGCTGGGACTACAGCTGCCCGGCACAATGCCCGGCTATTGGTTGCAGTTGTCATTGTTGTTTAGCAGTCCTGGGCCAGACTTGAACTCACCAGCCTCGGTGTATGTGGCTGGCACCCTACTCAACTGAGCTATAGGCGTCAAACCAGAAAGTTCTTGATAGAACATCCAATGAGGATTACTGGAAATAATACAAGGGATCAAAATGGGACATTATATATCAATATAATATCAATGGGACATTATATTATCACATTCTCCTTTAAATCATTGATACAATTAACTTTGTTGATGATGAGTCTGTACTGCTGACTGCTGTGCCATATTGCTTAGCCACCCCAACTTTCCTTCTGAGCCCCACGTCTGGGGTTCCCATGGTCCCTCACACCTACTATGACTCTAACTGGCCCATAGTGCCTTGCCCATACTTGGTACTTCTCTCTGGTCCTCTTCTTAGGGACAATCCCATAGTTCCCCAATCCCTACGACAGAGGCTTGGGCCTTCTCCTAAATGCCTCTCTCACTCTACTGTCCCCATGGCCCAGCAGCCCCAAAGACTTCACTAGGCCTCTTGAGCATCTCTCCATCTCTCTTGCCCCCTCCTCTCCTCTCTACACCAGGCTTTGTCCTTGCCCACTGCCTCCCTGGGATCTCTTCTTCTAAGCCTGAGCCATCCTCCACAGGGTGGCCAGGGACATCTTTCTATATCTAATGCCATCCTTCAGTCAACCCTCTGGGCTCTGAGAGTTCCCTTGGTCATGCCCAAGCTTCACTCCGGAACCTTGGGGGCTTTGCCTGCTCTGGAGCATGGCAGTATCCTTATAGAGAGACCAATCCAGTTGTCTACCCTAAGTGGCAGAGTAGTGGGGGAGAGTGGTTAGGGAACCCCCAGGGTTATGTCACTCAAGACCCCTGGGGAGGGGCTGGAGTTGAGACTATCAGGTAGAGGGGGAGTGGAATATGGAAGCCACATTGGCTTTTTGCCTGTCCAGTCTCCTTTACCCCTTCCTGACAGCACATTGTTTCTAGAAGAACTGGTGTGCCCAATACATTTGCAAGAGATTAGGATGAGGTTGACTCTACCCTCAGTTCTAGGAGTGGGCTCTGATCCACTTAAACTAATCAAGGTTCCCAGCCCTCTGGCAGTTGATCCATATAGAGGTGATCTTGTGATCTAAATCCATCCAATCAGTGCCTGGGAGTATTTTTTATTTGTAGAGACAGAGTCTCACTTTATCGCCCTTTGTAGAGTGCCATGGTGTCACAGCTCACAGCTCACAGCAACCTCCAACTCCTGGGTTAAGCAATTCTCTTGCCTCAGTTTCCCAAGTAGCTGGGACTACAGGTGCCTGCCACAATGCCCAACTATTTCTTGGGTTGCAGTTCAGCTGGGGCCAGGTTTGAACCCGCCACCCTCAGTATATGGGGCCAGCACCCTACTCACTAAGCCACAGGCGTCACCTTGCCTGGCAGTATTGGAGCCCAGCCCCTTCTTTCTCTGGACAATAGGACATGTGGATGTGCAGCCTCAGGGCTGTCCTGAAGCCAGAGACCACACTAAGAGGAAGGCAGAGCAGGGAAAGCTACAGAAAAATGCGGCCAGAATCCTATGGACATTCAAGGACTCCTGGAGCAAAATGTACCTGAAGGCTATATTAACAAAGCCCATAAATTATCATTTCCACGTAGACTACTTGAAATTTTAGCTACTTACAACTAACGTAAAAATCCTCACCTTGGCTCGACACCCGTGGTTCAGTGATTAGAGTGCTGGCCACATACACTGAGGCTGGCAGGTTCAAACCCAGCCCAGCCTGCTAAAGAAAAACAATGACAACTGCAACAAAAAAGTAGGTGGACGTTGTGGCAGGGTGCCTGTAGTCCCAGCTACTTGGGAGGCTGAGGCAAAAGAATTGCTTAAGCCCAAGAGTTTGAGGTTGCTGTAAGCTGTGACGCCATGGCACTCTGCCAAGGGTGACATGGTGAGACTGTCTCAAAAAGAAAAAAAAATCCTCACCTCTCCAGAGTCCCTTCCTTAAGTCACTAGATAGGTGTTGACATTCAAAACGTTTAACTACTATTACAACTAGGGCATTGAACAATCAGAACAGACTACAGGCGAGGGGTCCTCAAACTTTTTAAACAGGGGGCCAGTTCACTGTCCCTCAGACCATTGGAGGGCCGGACTGTGGGACCTGGGACAAGTTGGCTGCTAAGCAGGACAGGCAGTGGTGGCAAAAACACCAGGCAGGCTGGATAAATGTCCTAGGCGGGCTGCATGTGGCCCGCGGGCCATAGTTTGAGGACGCCTGCTACAGGTCATAGCTGTGGATGGACCTGGGCTGTGGAGGATTCTGCAGAACACAGGAAGGTCTGGGGCACCCTGGGGAGGGGCAGAGCTGAGAAGCACACAGAGAAGCCATTATTTACCAGCTGGCGCAAAAGACCTTGATATTTTAATGATCTATGCAGCTGTGCTCATACAAACCAACTAAATGTGATCCCTTGTGAGAACCCATAGCTGGTCCTGAAATGAGGCTTTATTTGAGTCTGAATGAGAAGGGGACATTCAAACAAAACAGGAAGAAAGGCCTGGGCTTGGTGACAGGCTGCATTTCCAACATGGGCCTGGCAGGGAAGGTGTGAGGGTAGGCAGGACCTGAGGCAGGCAAGAGGCTCAGGTCAATTACTCCTTCCCAGTTTCCTTAGGCTCATCCTTTTTCTCTAAGTCTTTGGAGTTGTGCTTGGAACCCTGAGACTGTAGGCTTGAGACCCTGGAAGAGCCATAGGTGTAGTAGGAGTCTGAGGCGATGATGTTGTTGATCTTCCAGCGGAGCATGTTGCAGCTCCTCACCATGACGGGCCACAGGAGGCAGATGATGATGTACAAGATCACCAGGCCCAAAAATATGCTGGCTGACACCTGCAGGCACCACGCAACAGATGTGGGTGCACAGCCTGGGGGCCCACAGCCCACCCAGCAGGGCAGCTCCTGGACAGCTGCTCACCATGACGATAAAGAAGGCCCGTTCAGCACTGAGCGGGAGCCCATGGATGTGCAGCAAGAAGATGAGCTTGTAGTTGCAGTATGTGCTGTTGTCCACACCTCTGGGGACAATGGGGTCCAGGATTTAGGAAGTAATCATGTGCCCCATGGAAACTTCCACCCTCCACGTAGGCCATGCTGGCTCACCTATTGCTCACCAACACCTTGAAGAAGTAGTCAGGGGCGACGATGCTCTTGGGAATGGTGTCATAGCATGGAGAGTTCTCCTCACACAGCCACCTGCAAGCCCAAGTTCAGGCACTTGTGCTACCAACCATGCCTAGTATGTACTGACCCCTGATTTATTCCTCTGCCCTACACACTTGGGGTGAGCCCCAACTTCCCTCATTCATTCTTCTAACAATGTTTACTGAACAACTACCCTGCCACAGGCTGCTTATTCATTTCCTCCTTCCTCACACCACATGCCAATCATCTGTTACTATACAACCATCCAGATCATGGACTGTGTGCCATGATGTGCCAACTCTTTATTCCTTGCTATCTTCATTCTTTCACTCCATGAATATAGCTTGAGCACTTAGTAGGTACAAAGTCACATCTTTTATTTATTCTCACCTTTATTCATTTTCCAACAAACACAGGTTAAAGACTGACTAGGTGCAAGTTGCTTAATTTGTTCACTCACTGCCTTCATTTGCTCATGGCCTTTTCTTCCTATCACTGAATCAAATATAGTTATAGAGCCCCTATACTAATTTGTTCCTCCATCATTTTATGTGTTCATTAATACCTTCATTTAAATGTCAATAAATGCCTACTATAAATTTATTCATTTGTTCATTGTTCATTCTCTCAGTCAATAAAAACTATGCTGGGGCCAGGCACAGTGGCTCACTCCTGTAATCCTAGAACTCTGGGAGAAGGATCCTCCTAGGGAGATGGTTCATCTGAGCTCAGGAGTTCAAGACCAGTCTAAGCAAGAGCAAGACCCTGTATCTACTAAAAATAGAAAAAACTAGCCTGGGGCCCTGGTGGGTGCCTGTACTCCCAGGTACTTGGGAGGCTGAGGTAAGAGAATTGCTTAAGCCCCAGGGGTTTGAGGTTGCTGTGAGCTATAACGCCATAGCACTCTACCCAGGGTGACAGAGATTCTGTTTCAATAAATAAATAAATAAGTAAACAAATAAATACCATGTTGAGTCTATTCAGGACCTGGTCCTGTGAGGGAGACAGACTCCACCCAAGATAGTGACATTCCACGGTGGTCAGGGCTGGGACAGAGGGGATACAAATAGAAGAGTGGAAGCAGGATGGGGCTACGGGCAGAGGTGTCAGAGTGGGATATAAGTCACAGTTAGATGGGTTGCAGAGGGATGGGGGAATTATAGACAAAGGAGTTAGGACCAGAATAAGGGGCACAGGCAGAGCTGTAGGGCCAGAACTGGTGAGGCACAAGAGGCCAAGGGAGGCAAGAGGAAATTACTTTCCCATGCTGAGCAGAAAAGTTCTCCGGATGAAGGGGCATCTGAATTAAGGCCTGAAGAGACAGTAGCAGGGACCAAGCATTCCAGATAGAGGGTTCAGTTTGTATAAAAGCCGTCCCCATTTGAGGAACACAAAGGCAGTCAGCGTTTGGGTTGGGAATCAAGATTCCTCCCAGAGGCAGAAAGGATAGTCAAGTCCTGTGGTTTTGTGGGCAGGTGGGGGCCCAAGGGGCCTTGTGGCCGGACCACGTACTCACTTGATGCCCGAGCTCTGATGGGACATGATGTGAAAGGCCAAGTCTCTGGTGGTTATTTTGGAACTGGTGGTCCATATGAGGCTGTGAGTCCTGTGCAGGACCGTGTACTTTCATCAGGGGACAGGGCTCCGCGTGCCAGGGCAGCAGATGTGGCTGCAGGCACCAAAACCGGCCTGCGGTGCGAGCAGGGGCGGAGCCTTTGGTGGGATGTGGCCTTGCTGTGAGGGCGGGGGGCGTCACACCAAGTGCGCGGGGAAGAGCCTAGTTGTGTGAAGGTCAGATGGGGAGGTTAAGATGTGTCGCTAGAGTGAGGGCTGCTTGGCTGGAAAGTAGAAGGGGCCTGCAGGGGAAGAAAGGCACGTTATGTGGGAGGGAGGGCACAGGGATTACCTGTCCAACGGGCTGTTGAAGCGGTAGATTTCCTCCTCGGTGTAGTCCCGGATGCTGCCTAATGTGGGCCCTCCGCCCACCACCTTCAGCACAAAGCTGCCAGGGCCGAAGTGCACATGGATTGGTCTTCGACTCCAAGTGCTGCATCCCTTCTCCAACCCCCTTCTCCTGCCCTAGCTCATGCCAGCCATGCCGTTACCTGCCCTGAAAACTGCCAGAGTCTCCCGTCACTAAATCTTGAATCAAGAAGAAGGGATAGAAAGCTGTGGAGTCGGAGGGAGTTGAGACCAGAAGAAATTAGCTTGGCCAGAAAAGTGGAGGACCAAAAGCGGAAGAGAGAGAGGTGATGGAAGACCAAGGGTAAGAGCAGGGGATGGGTGGGCCATGGGAAGGTAAGCCGCCGGGAGAGGGCAGAGGTGGGGGCAAGAGGCCAGTGAGCTCTAGAGAGGACTGGATACACACTGTCACGGAAGAGAAAGCAAGGCATCTCGGCGTCGGTCTGTAAACAGTCAAAGTAATGTTTGTTCTGCAGACGGTTGTACTTCAGCGTGTAGGTGATGTCAAAGGCCAGGCGCTTGCTTGGGGGACAGCCAATAAACACAGGCACCATCAGGTTGCCCTGAGGGGGAGGAGAAAAGTCTCCTGTTGGGGGTGGCCAGGGTCTATTCAGGTCCCTCCAGACAGGGAGGACAAGCCCCCTCTTACACATACCACCGCTACCTACCTGACTCACCCTCACCACCTGGCTCAATACAATCATCATCAAACACTACTTTTAAAAGCATACAGTTATGTAAGCTCTTATTGTGTACGGGCACAAAGTGATTTTGTAAAAGCTTTACATATTCGAATTTATTTATTTATATATTCGTTATTTTTTTTTTTGAGACAGAGTCTCACCATGTCACCCTCAGTAGAGTGCTATGGCATCACAGCTCACAGCAACCTCAAACTGTTGGGCTTAAGCAATTCTCTTGCCTCAGCCTCCCAAATAGCTGGGACTACCAGCGCCTGCCACAACGCCCCGCTATTTTTTTGTTGTTGTCGTAGTTGTCACTGTTTGGCAGGCCTGGGCTGGGTTCAAATCTGCCAGCCCTAGTGTATGTGGTCGGCGCCGTAACCACTGCACTACAGGCACCAAGCCCATATTCAAATTTATTTTCATTTATTTATTTAGAGACAGAGTCTCACTTTGTCGCCCTTGGTAGAGTGTCACGGTGTCACAGCTCACAGCAACCTCCAGCTCTTGTGCTTAGGCAATTCTCTTGCCTCAGCCTCTCAAGTAGCTGGGAGTACAGGCACCTGCCACAACACCTGGCTTTTTTTTTGTTGTTGCAGTTTGGCCAGAGCTGGATTCGAACCTGCCACACTTGGTATTGGGGCCAGTGCCGTACTTATTGAGCCACAAGCGTCGTCCCATCAAATTTATTTAATCCTCAAAATAGCCCTGTGTGGTAGAGACTAATAACCCTGTTTTATTTATTTTTATTTTATGTATTTGAGACAGAGTCTTACTCTGTTGTCCTGGTAGAGCGCCAGTCATAACTTACAGCAACCTCAAATTCTTGGGCTCCAGTGATCCTCCTGTCTCAGCCTCCCAAATAGCTAGGACTATAGATGCCCACTACAACACCTGGCTAGTTTTTCTGTTTTTAGTAGAGATGGGGTCTTGAACTCCTGAGCTTAAGCAATCTACCTGCTTTGGCTACCCAGAGTGCTAGGATTATAGGCATCAGCCACCATGCCCAGCCAATAACCCTATTTTAGAGATGGCAAAAGTAAGGGACAGAGAGGTCAACCAATTTATTAAGCATCCAAGGTCACATGGTGGGTAAGTTGTAGCGTTGGATTGGAACAGACAGGTTAACTGCAGTTGCCTCTAGAATAAGACATAGAAAACAACCAACAGGCTCGGCGCCTATAGCTCAACCGGCTAAGGCGCCAGCCACGTACACCTAAGGTGGCGGGTTCGAATCCCCAG
>NW_003852495.1:7395206-7432745 GCF_000181295.1 Otolemur garnettii | reverse complement strand
GGGTCCGGGCTGGGGATTCGAACCCACCACCTTAGGTGTACGTGGCTGGCGCCTTAGCCGGTTGAGCTATAGGCGCCGAGCCAACCTTTTTTAATCTCATGGCACACTTGAACCTATAGTTAAACTTCTGCAGCACACTTAAATTATGTTGATCAAAGTATATATATACTGGGCAGTACCTGTGGCTCAGTGGGTAGGGTGCCCACACCATATACCGAGGGTGGCGGGTTCAAACCCTGCCCTGGCCAAACTGTAACAAAAAAATAGCTGGGTGTTGTGGCAGGCAGCGGTAGTCCCAGCTACTTGGGAGGCTGAGGTAGGAGAATTGCCTGGGCTCAGGAGTTGGAGGTTGCTGTGAGCTGTGTGATGTCACGGCACTCTAATGAGGGCGACAGAATAAGAATCTGTCTCTACCAAAAAAAAAATTTTTTATATATATATATATATTAACTGTACTTTAAACTTCTTTTGAAAATAATTTAATTAATGGTCTTTAAAAATTGGCTGGGCACAGTGGCTTATGCCTGTAATTCTAGCACTTAGGGAGACCAAGGAGGGTGGATCACCTAAGCTCAGGAGTTCAAGACCAGCTTGAGCAAGAGTGAGACCTCATCTCTCCTAAAAATAGAAAAATTAGCCAGGCATTGTGGCGGGCACCTGTAGTCAGTCCCAGCTACTTGGGAGGCTGAGTCAGGAGGACTGCTATAACTCAGGAGTTAGAGGTTGCTGGGAGTTATGACACCATGGCACTCTACCCAAGGTGACAGAGTGAGACTCTGTCTCAACAAAAAAATAAAAATTTTCATAGCACACCTAAAAAAATTTTCATGGCACACCATTTGAAAATCACTGATCTAGAGACTGTGGTCTGGGCCTGCTGGTAGCTGGGGAGAGGATCAGTGCTCATAGATTAAGTACTTCCCATACCAGGTATGAACCAAAGACTTTACACCCACTGGGAGGTGTAATGGGCATCTCAGATTCAGTCTGTTGGCTAATGACACCTCTATCTGTCCAGCTGTCAGACTAAAAGACTTGAACCTCTCTCTCTCACATCTACATACTATCCATCAGGATATCCTATTGTTTCTAGCCTTTGAAAGAGATCCAGAACTCAGCTAATCTCTCCCCTAAACCTCTAACTCTTTTGCCCCCACCCATGTCTTGTTCAACCTTGTGTCCTTCTTGGTTTCCCTGCTTCTACAGTCCCCCCCCACACACACACACACAATGTGAACACTTGAGTCCCTCCTCTACTCAGAGCACTCCCCTGGAAAGCCAACTTGCTCACCATGGCCCATAAGACCCCCCATCACTGCTCTGCCCTCATCCTTCCACTTTCCTCCTTGCCCTGATTCAGTCACACCTGCTCCTTGTTTCCTTAGTCTAAGTCAGTGGTTCTCAACTTGTGGGTCGTGACCCACAGGAATGTATTAAGGGGCTGCAGCATGAGGAAGGTTGAGAATCACTGGTCTAAGTAATATGTGAAATCTCATATAATCCAAGGAGTTGGTGGACTGTTACCCTTTTTTCTGCGCAGGGTCATTACAAGCCAGAAGGGAGGAGCACAAGAGTCTGCTGGGGGGAGGTAGAGAAGTGGGTGAGGACAGGACTCTGCCTTAGATCCCTCCTATAACAGCCACTCCCTGGGTTACTCCGAGCTGATGTCTGTAAAAATTTTCACAGCACAAAGATCAGGGCCTGCTTCTGTGCACAGTTACTGCATGTGTAAGCAAGTGAAGAACCAAGGACATAAAGAGCAACATGTGAAGGGCCAAGCTGGCCATCACTCTGCCTTTATGTTAATTGTAAAAAGAGGCCCTATCTCTCAGATACTTTTCTTCCTCCTGCAAAAAAGTATCAGAAGGAACTTACAAGCTTATGTACAACCTAACAACTGTGAAGGCAGCCCATTCTGAAATCAGAGCTGATGAAAGTGAGTGGGTGGGTAGAGGAAGAAAATTAAGATACATTAGTGGGCTTCCCTCCCACAACCAACCCTTTTGCTTGTTTGTTTAGCAGGCCCTGGCCAGGTTCGAACTCACCCCCCACCCCACCCCACCCCGTGCACACTCCCAATGCGCTCTAACCATTGAGATACTGGCGCCCAACCAACCAACCCTTTTGAAATCCGACCGACCTCACCCTCCCCTCCCAGGGCCCAGTACCCCAAGCTCCAATACTTGCATACTGGCTCCCTCCTGCGTGTTCTGGAAGCAGTGCCCGGAAGAACCCAGAACCTGAGAGTAGAGGAGGTGATGATCCCAACGGTCGGTCTTTCCCATTATCCTGTGTCCCTCCCCTCCAGGCCTGGACCTTACTTACAGTGATCATCATGGAAGACTTCATGAGATGATGTCCACTAATGCCCTGCTCATAGCAAACCTTTTTATCCTTGAGTGTAATCTGGAGAGGCAGAAAAATGAAGTGGTGAATGAGTTTGCCCAAGGACCCAAGGACTTCAAATAACCCAAAGCTGGGGCAGGTAGTAGAGACTGGTAGGAGAACGCAGACTTCTACTTCCTACTCAGAAGAATCAGACGAACAACTCGTGTTAGCCCTGCTCCCACCTTGGTACCACACTCCCCGCCAGGCCTCACCGAGAATAGCACCGACTGGCGATTAACAAGGACCTCCTGTTTCACCACGGCCTCCATGCAGTGGGGGTCAGCCAGCACCACGCTCACGTCCACCTTGCTCTGCAGTTGGTTGGCAGCACCTGCCCGGGGTAGCGGGAGGGTCGAGGCATCGCCCTCTGGACTCCGCCCCAGCGCAGCCCTCGCCCCGCCCCTCGGCCGCGCTCGGGCCCCGCCCACAGACCCAGAACAGCCCGCGTCTGGAACGAGTAGCCGCGCGCGGTCAGGAAGATAGAGAAGCCGTATTGAGTGCCCTTGTCCAGGAAAATGCGCTCGGGAAGCCTGGACTCGGGCTCGAGATTGTAGATCTTTTCATAGCTGTCCATATCGATGTGCACGCTACCCGCGCTCCGCCAGTTGCTCGCCAGGTAGAAATAGTAATCCTAGGGGGCAGGATGTGCCGGGCAAAGTCAGCGCTAGAGGAGACGGTGAGGGGTGTCTCCGCGCAGTTCGTTCCCAGATTCCCAAGCCTCTCCACGTACTTGGTCCTGTTTCTTGTTCTTCCACCAGCGCCAGGTGGGGTCGTGCACCGGGTCCGCATACGGCTGCAGGGACCACCGGGCACAGTGAGTGGATGGGGGAGAGGAACAGCACCCAGACCCCTTCCTAACCTCAGTTCCAGCCCCTAACCCCAAACGGACCCCTTTCCACACCCCCAAAGCTGGTCTTTGTGGGCGAGGCCCCGCTTCCCCCCCGCCCCAACCCCTCCCCCTACTTTTCATCCGTTCAGCCTCCCGGGCCACAGGCGTGGCGCTCTACGCCAGGTCCCCGCAGTCCCATCTCAGAGAAGACCCGGCCCAGGATGGCCCACGCACCCTCGCCGCAAAGAGCCCACCTTGTCGTACTTGGAGTGCAGCCAGAGCAGGTAGTAGACGAGGCCCTGGTAGACAGCTAGCGAGTTCTCGGTGTGGAAGCCGGTGGCGTATAAGACTTGTGGCGGCCGCGCCCGGTAGCGCTCCTGGCGTGTGTATCTCTGCGGCCCTGGCAGTCTCTGCAGGTGCATCGCCGTGAAGGGGCAGGGGTTGGTGAAGGACAGCGTCAAGTGGCTCCTGAACAGTGGCAGTGGGGAGGTCGGTAAGACTGTTTCCCACCTCTGTGCTGCGACTTCCGAAATCTAATTCTCCTCGGCTTAAGCCCCAGGTACCCAGAGTCCTCTGGACACATCTCCTTGGACGTTCTTCGATCCCTCAGACCAGAGTCCCCCCCACCTCCTCGGGCAATCCCCACTTGCCTGTCTACTTGACCTCCTAAGCTCTGTTTGTTCCGCCTCCCTCTCTGCTTCCCTCTTTCCACCTCCAGCGCCGTGTCCCTCTTGGTACCCCCACTCCCACCTCCAGCTTCCTCCCCAGGTTGCTCTGATCCACCCTTTGCAGGTGACCAGAAAAATAACTGAACACAGTGAATTCAGACGCTGTAGTCTCTCCCTTTCATCTCATTCCTGGCTCCCCAGGACCCTTAAGATGAAGTCCAAATTCCTATAACTACCAGGCTCACGTTGGCCCTGTTCCCATCACCACTGCACTATTTCTGCAACAGTACTTTCTTTTAGTTCTTCAACCCCAATCTCCTTTCCTCTTCAGGGCTTTTGCACAAGTGGTTCCCTGAGAATGTTTGGAACATTTTTCCCCACTTCATCACCTGGCTAATTCTCCCTTGCCTTTCATGCACCTCCTTGAAGCCCTCCCTGATACATCCACCCCCCAGGCTGAGTCATTCTCATACTGTGAGCTTCCATAGGTGCTAAGTTCCCCGCATCACAGCCTTGAGGTTGTCATTGGGGTTGGCTCAGCCCCTTTCCCCCAGGAATGGCAGCTGCATGAGGACAGTTCCTGGTGTCCTCAGACTACTGCTAAGGTCCTGTATCTTCTCACCCCTGCCGCTCCATGTCATACTGGGAGTGTATCTGGTACATCAGAAGCTTCTCCACAGGCAGAAGCCTCTTGACCAGCTTGCCCTCCTGGTTATTGATGAGGTATGCCAGCTGTAGGGGGAAGGCAGGACCAGGTGAGCTGGTGTCAGCCATCCTGTGGCACTCCAATCTCCCCTCACAGCCCTCTCCCAGCACCTGATACAGTTCATTGTCTTCATAGAAGAGGGTCACCATGGTCTCATTGTGTGAGTAGAAAGAGGACTGGTGCATCGCCTGGAGGCTGGTATGGATCCCCCATCCCTTGGAAGGGAACAGTTTGTACACCTTGTAGCTGCCTTCCAGGAGGTACCAGATCTGAAGGTACAACAGCCGGATGTGTGTAAGAGCTGCCAGCATCTGATCCCACCTCTCCCACTGCCCAGTGTCATGGCCCCACTGTTTGAGAGGTCATGCTTGGGAGCTCACTTCCAGCTGGGATGAGCCCCCATTCCTCTCTCTACTTCCCAGACCCCAGCTCCCTCTGATTGCAGCCCCTACATCCATGTTTCAGTCTGCTTGAGTTTCTGTTACTTGCAGCCTAAGCATTCCTGATATATACAATCCCTAAAAGCCAGGTTTCCTAGGGCTGAGACCTCTTTTTTTCTTCTTCTTCTCTTTCTTTGCAGCCTTCAGGGTCTCATCATTCTGTTGGCCTCAGTTTCCCATCTCTGCACTGTTGCCCACCCCCACACACATCTGAAAGGGACCTCACCTCCCTTTGCTGAGCTCCAACCTGGGAGATCCCCCCTAGACTCCATGACATTCCTTTAAGTGGCCTCTTTCATGCTGCCTGCCTGACACACATACACAACACACCCACACTAGGTCAGTCCACTCCTCAGAGTTACTATATGTAGTTTACCCCACTATAGCCCTGGGCACGCTGAACTGTCACTGTCTGGAAGTCTGCCTTCCTCACTGGCCTGTGACCTTGTGAGGATGGGCCCAGGGCTGATTCAGTCACCATGGAACCCCGCAGCACTGGATCAGGCATACAGTAAGTACTCAAATAAATGCAGAATGGAATGTATAAGAGCCTTCTCTGGAAATCAAATTGTTTTGCTGTGTGACTTTGGAAAAAGACACTTATCCTCTCTGAATTCCAGGGTTCTCAGCTATAAATGGAGCTGCTGCTGCCCTTCCCCAGAGTCCTTTAGAGTGTTCCCTTCCTTTAGCCCCTTTTCCCTGATTGGGGGAGAAGGGAGGTCCCTGGGGTTTCAGGATGGAGAGAGAGGGAATAGGGGAAGGGAAGGATAGCCCACCTCCTCAGTCTCTGTGACAATAGCCATGTCTCCATGGAATGATCTCACCAGGTATTTGATGGACAGTTCCATAGGGAAGTCTGCAAGGTAAATGTAGTTCTTCTTGTTAGAGCTGCAGGGGCAGAGATGGAGAGTTAGTGATACCAGAATAGCTGGTTGTCCTGGATACCTGCTTCCCCCAGCTTCAGGCCTAACACAACCCAGGAAGCATTTACACAGTTTCCCCACTAGCCTTGTGAGAACATACAAAGGGAGCCCAGAATCCTCACTCCCAGCCCCCACCCTAACCCTCTGGGTGACCTTCTGCCCCTAGAGTTTTCACCTCCCCATCTGTTATACAGGAATATCTGGCCAACCTGACAGTTTCCCCACCACTGTCGAAGGTGGCTCAAGGGTTCCTAGGTTCCTCAGTGATAAAAGGGTGGCTGGGAGGGAAGGATCCTAAATTGTCCTCAGAAAATGCTCTTCAATTGCTTACATAGGTTGGGTTCTTACATAAGGTTTCATTTTAAGAAAGGGCTCCCATAACTTTAGAATATTGGCTTCCCCCATCCCAGCTCTGACTATCTCAACCCATGTTTTCCCCATCAGAGTCCTGATAACTTCAAGACTTGGGCAGTCTTGAAGGTTTGGTGACTTCAGAAAGGGCCACCACCCCAGAGGTGCTGGGGAGGCATAATATACCTGGGTGGCCAGGGCAGGGTGGGGAGACCCACCTCTGCAGGAGGAAGTTGCCCCAGATGAACAGCAGGTTGTTGTACGGGTTAAAGAACATGCCCTTGGGTATCATTGGAGTGCTGGTGTAAGACTCTGTCCCTAGGATCATCAGGAACTCCAAGCCACGAGCTAACCAGGGCAGAAGAAGAGAGAACACAGTAGTGAGATGGGATCATCTGGGCCCTCCTGGCCCATGCCTACCTTTGAGACCACCTCTGCCTTCCCATCCTACCATCAGGGATGAATTCTGGGATTCTGTACAGCTGTGTCAGTGCATCATTATCTACAGGTAGAGAGAACACAGAACAATCTCCTGAGGCCCTGACCATTCAAAATTTGAAGCTGGGGTAAGATATCTACTTTCCAACTCCCCATAAAACCTTCCAATGGCTTCGCATTACTAGCTCTTAATTTCTGTAAGAGATTTTTATTTTATTTTATTTTTTTATTTCAGGTTAATGTGAAGGTACAGACAACTAGATTACAATATTTGTATTTCTTAGGTAGAGCCCTCTTGTATGCCTCTGAGAAGATTATAGTTCCAGCAGAGCAAAGGACTTGTTTCCTCTGACTTATTGGCTGGGGGATTCTGTGCAGTGCACAACCTGCACAACTGTGTATGGTAGCCGTGTTCTCACTATAGGTAAAATAAAATCTTATTGTAAGGCTCAAGGACCTTCCAGATATGACTTCTGCTCACCTCCCTAATCTCACTCCCTCCTTACTCCCCTCTGTTCCAGACACAATAGCTTCCTTTCAGTTTCTCTAGCCCACCAGTACTTTACCCAGTTTTTACTGTGACACAGCAATATTTCCCTCCCTCTGCCTGCTGGGCACAAATCCCAAAGATGGGCACACAGTCCCCAGTCTGAGCCTATGCCTCTTTGCCCCGAGCCCCTTGGCATTACTATTTTTCTTTGTGCTGTAGCCGACCACCTGGAAGTAAGTCCCAGCAGTATTGTGTTTACTCTCCACCAGAAGCAGTAGGTAATAGTCATCTGCGAGGTATTCCGCCCAGGTTATGGAGCAACTGTCAACTAAGAGGGGAAGGGGGAAAGTGCAGAGCAGCCTCAGGGCCCAGTGGCCTTAGTCCTGTGACTGCCATGCTCCTCCCCATAACTCTCCATCCCTCCTGAAGACGTTACCCATCCTGTGACCCTTCTTACCCTTCCCTGCTCTCCCATACCCTCAATTCCCCCACCCTCCTCTGCAAACCCATCTAGGAGATAAGTACCTCCAATGTGTTCGCACACGGACCTTTCCCTGGGCAGCATTTCAAAGGACACACTGCCATCTGCAGAGCAAGGCAGATTCATGCTCAAGTCATTCCCGTCCTATCCCTATCAAAGTGTGACACCCTGCTAAACTAACTCCCTCACTGTCCCCCTCATGCCTCCTCAACCTTTAGTCCTTGGAATTTCAAGGGGCAGATCACCCTCTGGCCTCTTGTCATTCACAGCTAGCCTATCAGAGTACATCTGTCTCTGGTCACACTGATTGGCTCAAGTCTGGGCACGTGACCCACAGTGGTATCAATCAGAATGTATCCTGGAAAAGAACCTGCTCTCATCCTCTTGGGGTAACTCAAACTGGTAGGTGACATGAGCCCTAAGATCTTAGGGGCCATCATTAATCCCCATGGAGGTGTATCTATCTGAAAATAGCACTCAACACATCGCTAGCACTATTCTACGACCTTTATATATACCTATATATACCAACTTGTTTAATCTTTCTATTAACTCAACAAAGGAGATACAGAGATACTAGTACTATCATTAATCCATCTCACAAATGATTAAAATGAGATCACAGAGGTCAAATCACCAGTCCAAAGGTACACAGCAAGAGTGTGATCAAGCAGTTTCCCTCCAGGACCTGTGCTATAATGAATGATTAAGCTACATTACCTGGCCGAGAGATAGGGTCCTGATGATACCTTTTGAGCCCCTGGATCCAGCCATGCCTAAAGTTGGCCCCTAATCTTTTCATTTATATAAATCCACAAATTTTTTGTGCTTAAATGATTTTGAATTTGGCTTATGCCTTTTGAAATCTAGCACATCATGAAAGAAACATAATGCACCCCTAAACCCTAACCCTACAAATGCATAACTCACCACCCCTCAAAGCCTGGGATACTTCCCAAGGGCATATGGTGAGGGGTGAGGGCCTAAGTTCAGAATTCTTGGAGATAACAGAGTATGGAGGGGTGTCTTGGGCTGCCAGAGGTCCCCACTCTTACCTCTGATGGTCCCAAAGTGGAGATAACCCTCGTTCTTGCCAGTGGTAAGGGCCAGTACATACTCAGTGCCATTGCTATGGAAATACACGGGGCACAATTTCTTGATGCATTCAGAGGCCAGGACACGAACCCAGCTGCCTAGGGAGGCCAGCATGGGGCTTCAGGCCCAGGTGGTTGGACCTGGGGCCTGTGCCCCTCACCCACATTTCCCTGGCCTTAGGGAGCCTGTCATCTGTCCTCTCTTGCTGAAGCACCTATTCAGGGGCCCTTGGCAGAGGGCACAAGATGCTTTTGAAGAAATTCTTCTTGCTCACACTCTGTCCATGAAGTTCAGATTGGGGTGATCCCTCCTTTGAGCTCTGCTTGCTGGAGCAATTAGTTTTGAGCTGGGCATGTGACCAAGCTGGGCAAATTAGAGACAATTCCAGCTTGAACCACCAACAAAGAGATGTTCTTTCCTGGGCTACTGAGGGGCATAAAAGTCTGCCATTTCTGGGTGGGAGTGGGAGTCACCATGGCTGCCTCATGGAAGTGACTATCTAACAGTGACAGTGAGCTCCTGGATCCAACTGTTCCTAAGACCATCTGTTCCTGGACTTTTCAGCTACATAAGCCTGTAACATCCCTTTTCTTTGGCTTCAGTCCATTTTAATTTGGTTCCTCCCACTGATAAAGTGCCATAAGTGAGAAAGGGAGAAAATGAAGCTACTGGGAACATGCATTAGCTAATGAAATGAAAGTTACACTATAATTTTCAGCGACCCTATAAGCTGACAATGCTCATTTACATGGGGAAGAAACAGAGAAGCAATAGGAAGGTTTTGGTGACTTTTTTCTTTTTTTTTTTTTTTGCCAGGGCTGGGTTTGAACCCACCACCTCTGGCATGTGGGGCCGGCGCCCTACTTCTTGAGCCACAGGTGCTGCCCTTTTTTGTTTGTTTTTGGGACAGAGTCTTACTCTGTCATGCCTAGGGTAGAGTACCATGGTATTGTCATAGCTCCCAGCAGCCTCAAGTTCCTGGGCTCAAGCAATTCTCCTGCCTTAACCTGTGGCCTGCCACAATGCCCAGCTAGTTTTTCTATTTTTAGTAGAGTTGGGGTCTTGCTCTTGCTCTGGTTGGTCTTGAACTCCTTTTTTTTTTTTTTTAAGTTTTGGCCAGGGCTGGGTTTGAACCCACCACCTCCGGCATATGAGGCCAGCACCCTACTCCTTTGAGCCACAGGTGCTGCCCTGGTCTTGAACTCCTAAGCTCAAGCAATCCACCCACTTTGGTTTCCCAGAGTGCTAGGATTACAGATGCGAGCCACTGGGCCTGGCCAGATTTTGGAATTATTTAAAGATAAGGCTGAAATCAACAGTGCTTTTCCTCTGTGATTGGTCTCCTTTGTGGCTTTGCCTCTTCAACAGATGAACAGCCCATCTCTGTTTCTCTCGCTATCCTCTTGCTCTGCCTTTCTCTCTGACTCACTATGCCTCTCTTATCCTCCAACTTTCTTTCTCCATCTGCATCTCTCTTGGCATGTCTTCCTGCCACTCTGTGCACCTGCACTTGTGTCTGTGTTTCTCTGCTCCCTGCCTTCACTCGTAACCCTCTTCCCGCAAACGGCTCACAATTCCTAGGAAGGTCTGCGTGGAAGCTTCAAGCCAGCACATAGAGGACAGACGAAGGCCCTTGCAGGGTGGGCAGTGGTGATCTGGACCTTATCAGGTCTCTGCCCACCTCCCTAACCCATGCCAATTCCAATCCCAGGTGTTTCCAGTGGATAGGTTCACCGCTGTGCCCTCCCCCAGGCTTGGGCAGGCCACAGCCCCTCACCGCTGCCTCGATTGCTCTCGTGGAGTATGGGATAGGTGCCTGTAAAATAGTAGACAAGCTGGTTCTGCCGAATGAAGAGGGTAGCCTCAGTGGCGATGGCGTCGTAGATGGTGGCTGAGAAGCCAGAATGGGGGCAGTAGAAGGAGCCTACCCAGCAACTGTCAATGCTCAACTGCAGGGAAGCAGAGGCTAATGGTGAGCAAGTGGCCTTGGCCTTGGCCCCTGTGTCCTGCTTTGGAGGTTGGCTCCTACTCTAATGACTGCTCAGGAAGGGTACACACAGCGGCTCTAAGGCAGTCTCCCTGCAATAACACTTTGGTGGCCAAACTTCCCCAATATGGGCCAGGGAAGTAGATGTCACTGGCTTGAGCCAATTCAGGTTCTGTGAGCCCTCTCAGCAGTCTCTGTGCCCCTGGCAAATATCCCATGCCTGGCCTAACACACATCTTAAGAGTCTTATTCTACTGTGAATACACTGAGCTGACAAGGTTAACACTACTTGAATCCATTGTCCAATTCTAGTGCTAATTACATCATGAACAGTGGGGAAACCCTAAAAGACTGAATGTAAATCTAATCAAGTTTCTAGACCTATCAGTTCATAAGCCATATGAGATGTTATAGACTGAATTCTGTCCCCCTCAAATTCATATGTTGAACCCCTAATGTAATTGTACTTGGACACAAGACCCCTGAAGACCTGATTACGGTTAAATGATTTCATAAGGGTAGAGCTCTGATCCATAGGTCTGGTGTCCCTCTAAGAAGGGGAAGAGACACTAGGGTGCGTGCTCTCTCTCTCCACTCTGCACAGAGAAAGGCCATGTGAGAGTACACCTGTCCATAAGCCCAGGACAAAGGCTTCACCAGAAACCAAGCACATGGGCACCATGCTCTTGTACTTGCAGCCTCCAAAACTCTGAGAACACAAATTTCCATGGTCTAAGCCACCCAATCTGGGGTATTTTGTTGTGGCAGCCTGAGCACTAATATGTGGAGACAGAGGAACAACCAAATTCTACAGGACATAAAAACCAATTTTCTCTTCTCTCTCTCTCTTTTTTTTTTTTTAAAGACAGAGTCTCTGGCTCGGCGCCTGTGGCTCAAGCGGCTAAGGCGCCAGCCACATACACCTAAGGTGGCGAGTTCAAATCCCCAGCCCGGACCCGCCAAACAACAATGACGGCTGCAACCAAAAAATAGCCGGGCATTGTGGCCGGCGCCTGTGGTCCCAGCTACTTGGGAGGCGGAGGCAGGAGACTCGCTTGAGCCCAGGAGTTGGAGGTTGCTGTGAGCTGTAATGCCATGGCACTCTACCCAGGGGGACAGCTTGAGGCTCTGTCTCAAAAAAAAAAAAAAAAAAAAAAGACAGAGTCTCTGTCAGAGACTCAGAGTGCTGTGGCCCCAGCCTAGCTCACAGGAAACTCAAAACACCTGGGCTCAAGTGATCCTCCTGCCTCAGCCTCCCAAGTAGCTGGGACTACAGGCTCCTGCCATCACCTCCAGCGAATTTTCCTATGTTTAGTAGAAATGCGGTCCTACTCTTGCTCAGGTTAATCTGAAACTCCTGACCTCAAGTGATTCTCCCACCTTGGCTTCCCAGAGTGTTCCCAGGTATGAGCTAGCCACCTGCCAAAACCTTATTTTCTTAAACAAATTGCCTAAAACGGTGATGGAGGGAGCAGACATACAAGTGAAAAGTCTTAGGTCAACAACCAAATGCAATATATCAGATCCTGATTCAAACAAATCAATTTCTGTTTGTTTTTTGTTTTTTTTTTTTTTTGTAGAGACAGAGTCTCACTTTATGGCCCTTGGTAGAGTGCCATGGCGTCACAGTGCTCATAGTAACCTCCAACTCCTGGGCTTAGGCGATTCTCTTGCCTCAGCCTCCCGAGTAGCTGGCACTATAGGCATCCACCACAATGCCCAGCTATTTTTTTGTTGCAGTTTGGCCAGGGCTGGGTTTGAACCCGCTACCCTTGGCATATGGGGCCAGCGCCCCACCTACTGAGCCACAGGCATCGCCCCAAACAAATCAAAGGCATTTTTAGATAATTAGAGAAAATTAATAATGACCTAGCATTAGACATTAAGGGATTATTACTGATTTTGGAGGGTATTTTAATGGCATTGTGATTTTTTTTTTTTTGGTTTTGTCTTTGTTTTATTTTGTTCTGAGACAGAGTTTCACTCTGTTGCCTAGACTACAGCTCAGTGACATCAGCCTAGCTCAATAGGTCTGGCCTGTAGGGTTTTTTTGGGGAGGGGGTTTGAGACAGAGTCTCACTTTGTCACCCTCAATAGAGTGCCCTAGTATCATAGCTCACAGCAACTTCAAACTATCACCATGCCCAGCCTTGTGGTTTTATTTTTTTTAAGCCCTCATGTGTTAAGAGTGTTAGAAATACTTCCTCAAGTATTTTAATAATTTACAGGTCAATAGTATGATGGCTGGGACTTTTTTTTTTAATATTTCAAAAGATGGCGGGGTGGCTCACGCCTGTAATCCTACCACTCTGAGAGGCCAAGGTGGGTAGATTGCCTAAGCTCAGGAGTTCCAGACCAGCCTGAGCAAGAGTGAGACTCCCATCTCTAAAAATAGCCAGGTATTGTGGTGGGTGCCTATAGTCTCAGCTACTTGGGAGGCTGAAGCAAGGGGATCACTTAAGCCCAAGAGTTTGAGATTGCTGTGAGCTACGACGCCATGGCACTCTACTGAGGGCAACAAAGTGAGACTCTGTCTCAAATAAATAAATAAAAATAAAATAAAATATTTCAAAAGAAAAATAGTAGAACAACAACAACAAAAGGCAAAATAGTGATAATTATTGAAGCTGGGTTCATTATATTCTCTCTCATTTTGTGACTGATTGACATTTTCCACAAAAAGGCTGGGCACAGTGGCTCACATCTATAACACTAGCACTCTGGGAGGCTGAGGCAAGAGGATCACTTGAAGTGAGGAATTAGAGATCAGACTGAATAAGAGAGAGACCCTGTCTCTACTAAAAATAGAAAAATTAGCTAGGTGTTGTGGCACAAGCTGATGAGTTTAAGGTTGATGTGAGCCATGAGGCCACAACACTCTACTGAGGGCTACAAAATGAGACTCTGTCTTAATAAAAAAAAAAAAAAGAATCCTAGCACTCTAGGAGGCTGAGTCGGGTGGATTGTTTGAGCTCACTGGTTCAAGACCAGCCTGAGCTACAGTGAGACTCACTCCCTGTCTCTAAAAAAATAAAAAAAATAGCTGGGCATTGTGGCAGGGGCCTGTAGTCTCAGCTACTTGAGAGGCTGAGGCAAGAGAATTGCTTGAGCCCAGGAGTTTGAGGTTGCTGTGAGCTGTGACACCATGGCACACTACCCAGGGTGATGAAGTGAAAATCTGTCTCAAAAAAAAAAAAAAATTTTTTTTTTTCCAGGGGTGAGCACAGCCTGAGCCACACCAAATGAAAGGAATTTTGTTACTTTGGAGCTTTGAAAGGGAATGGAAGGGGAAAAGTCTTTCCCACTCAACATGGGCCTGAGAAGACGTAGACTCTGCAATCTTCAGTTCCAGAGGGCAGAACATTTTTGAGCATAAAGTTGATACAGAGGAATTAGGTCCAAGAAACTCAGTCTTAGTGACATTGTTTGAAATCCTGGGTCAAGCTGAGCCTGAAGTCCTAAATTTTTTGGTTACCAGCAAGTATCCTTTTCTACTTTTGGCAGATGGCTAGTTAAGCTCCTGAATCCATCTTCTTCATATTATTTGGTGATTGAGTTTAGCTGGGCATGTACCACCTAGACTCCCTCATAGTTGGTTCAAGCCAAGTGACTGATTTCTCACTAATGGAATGTGAGTTGAAGTGAAACTCACTTGAGATAAAATGGCTTGCCTTGCACTTCTATGCTTTCCCTTTCCCACTGGCTAGAATATGAGCATGGGTATGACCTAGCTGCCATCAGACAGAAGTCGACACCCAGGGTCTAAGTGTTTCTTACCTCTGGACTGTCAAGAGAATGAGTGATAGTGTCTGCTCATCCATTCCCTTTGAGGATCTCTTTGTTACAGCATCTAAATCTGAACCCTGATCAACACAGGCTGCAGAGATGCAGGTAGCTAAGAGTACGGGGAGTGTTGTCTGAGGTTCCTGGGAGCAGGCCGGAAGGGAATGAGGAAGAGAGAGGAAAAAGTGAGATGGGGTCATCAGGGAGAAATCCTTATGAGTAAAGAACAAGAATAAATAGGGTTTTATTTTGGAGTGATAGAAATTTTTTAGAACTAGGTGGTGGTAGTTGTAGCACAATATTGTGAATGAAGTGAATTGTTCACTTTAAAATGATTAAATTTGTGAAATTTGGCTCAATAAATTTAAAAAAAGGAAACAAGAATAAAGATACTTAAAGTTCTGGGCAGCACCTGTGGCTCAATGAGTAGGATGCCAGCCCCATATACAAGGTCCCATGTACCAAGGATGGCAGGTTCCAACCCAGCCCTGGCAATAAAAAAAAATAACTGGGCATTGTGGCAGGTGCCTGTAGTCCCAGCTACTTGGGAGGCTGAGGCAAGAGAATCACCTGAGCCCAATAGCTGGAGGTTGCTGTGAGTTGTGACGTCACAGCACTCTACCAAGGGCAACAAAGTGAGACTGTCTCTAAAAAAAAAAAAAAGAAAAGAAAAGAAAAGAAAGGGCAGCACTTGTGGCTCAATGAGGAGGGTGCTGGCCCCATATACTGAGGGTGGCAGGTTCAAATCCAGCCCTGGTGGAACTGCAACAAAAAAATAGCTGGGCGTTGTGACGGGCGCCTGTAGACTCGGGAGGCTGAGGCAAGAGAATCACCTATTGCTGTGTGATGCCATGGCACTCTACCGAGGACAATAAAATGAGACTCTGTCTCTAAAAAACAAAACAAAACAACAACAACAAAAACTGGCTTGGTGCCTATAGCTCAAACAGCTAAGGTGCCAGCCACATATACCAGAGCTGGTGGGTTCAAATCCAGCCTGGGCCTGCCAAACAACATACAACCAAACAATAGCCAGGCATTGTGGCAGGCACCTCTAGTCCCAGCTACTTGGGAAGGTAAGGCAAGAGAATTGCTTAAGCCCAGGAGTTGGAGGTTGCTTTCAGCTGTGATGCCACAGCACTCTACCCAGGGTGACAGCTTAAGGCTCTGTCTCAAAAAAACAAAAACAAAAACAAAACAAACAAACCTGAAGTTCAAATTGAATTTATTTTCATTCCTGTGATGGAAACCCCTTCCTCTGCCTCTAAATATCTTCAGCAGAATCCAAATCAACAATACATTCCTTGTGGCTGTGCTTGGGTCAGAAGTTTATGAAAATTGAACAATGTTTGAATAGAGTTGACCCAGAGCAGAGAATGCTGACACAGGACAGGAAGATGACCCCATAAACCGAACAAATTCAGTAGAAACAGAAATTCAGAGCCAGAGGGGATCAGGAGAACATTAACTTACATGAGGCTCTCAGAAATTGTAAGTGGGGCTTTTTACCCTGATGGAGGAGGTCAAGGCAATCTTATGGGGTTGTTGTGCTATACAGTTGTTATCTGGGACACAAGAACCAGCATCTTCTCCTTCATCTGATGGCAAAGCTATCCTGATTTCACTCTGGATGAATCGTCTTTTCTGACTCTTGACTCAGGTGTCCTCCTTATTAGAATAGAGAGGTTGACCTATATGCTGAGCCCCTGGGCATGTTCTATTAGCTTGGGAGATGTGACCCAACGTGGAACAATCAGGACCAAGAATATAAATTTCAGAATTTTTAAAAAGCTATTTGGGGGGCAGTGACTCACACCTGTAATCCTAGTACTCTGGGAGGCCAAGGAGGTGGGTGGCCAGGAGTTCAAGACCGGACGAAGCAGGATCAAGAACCCGCCTCTATTAAAAAAAGAAAAATTAGCCAGACATTGTGGCAGACACCTGTAGTCTCAGCTACTCAAGAGGCTGAGGCAAAAGAATGACTTGAGCCCAAGAGTTTAGGGTTGCTGGGAGCTATTATGTCACTGCTCTCTATCCAGGGCAAAAAAAAAATGAGACTCTGTCTCTAAATAAATAAATAAATAAATAAAGCTATTTGAGAAATAGATGCTTCCTTTTTCTGCCTTGGGAGTTGGGATGATATAAACCACTTTGAGAATGAGGCTAATTCAATAAAAAGTGGAACTGAAAGTTGAAGTCCTTGTTTGAGCCCCAAATCAAGGCTAAAGCCTGATGTGTGCCTCAGTGTACCTGCTAAGTCCACAGCTCTGCGTAAGACAACCTAGCTTGGAGTTCTGCCTGCAGCTGCACTAAGGCAAACATGTTTCTGTCCCTGAAAGCAACAGAATCTTACCTCAGACACCTCTCCCCATCCTGGGTAACACAAGCTCTCAAAACCTGATGTGAAACCCTTTAGGTCAGATATATATCACTATTCAGAATTTTCCAGAGTTTAGAAGGTACTATACCACTCATTATGGAAACCATTAACTTATGTCATCTTCACAATGTTTCTATGAACATTTTATTCCCATTTTACAGAGGGAATCTGAGACCCAGGAGATAAAGTGACTTGACCAAGGTGATGTAGCCAGGAGGTGGGAGAACCAGGATTTGAACCCAGATCCTCTAGCTGCATGTGTTTTTTCTTCCCACTACGTGTATCTGCCTCTCATGGGGACTGGTGAGTCTTTGGGGACCCCTTCTATATCCCCAGACCCACTATCTGCCCTGTACCACTCACCTCCACGACAGAAAAGTCCTTGAAGCTAGTGTCAGTCATCAGGACGCGCTTCTCATTGGGAATGCCACCTAGGATAAGCACTGGTGACACGTCCACAGTGTACCACAGAGGCCTGGATGGGACGTTCACAAACGCCCTGGGACTCACGTCGGAGATCTGCCAGGGAGGTACAGGAGGGCTGCTCCACACTCCCTGCCACCTGCCCACAGCTCCATCTCACTTTGATCAAAGTCCCTGTCCTGACCAAAAGTGACCCATATAATTCGTCCCCATCATTTCCCTGACCTCATTCCTCACCCCTCTCTTACTTGTTCTCTCCAGCCACACAGGTTCCCTCGCTCCTCCTCAGAGGTACATACCCACCTCAGGGCCTCTATACTGGCTTTTCCCTTTGTATGAAATGCTCTTCCCCCAGTATTCAAATGATTCCCTCCTCTCCCTGTAGGCTTTACTCAAAGTCAACTTTCTCAACTAGGCCTTTCTTCACCATTCTATTAGACCAGTGATTTTCTTTTTCTTTTCTTTTTTTTGAGACGGAGCCTCAAGCTATCCCCCTGGGTAGAGTGCCATGGCATCATGCTCACAGCAACCTCCAACTCCTGGGCTCAAGCGAGTCTCCTGCCTCAGCCTCCCAAGTAGCTGGGACTACAGGTGCCCGCCACAATGCCTGGCCATTTTTTGGTTGCAGCCATCATTGTTGTTTGGCAGGCCCGGGCTGGGGATTCGAACCCACCACCTTAGGTGTATGTGGCTGGCGCCTTAGCCGTTTGAGCCACAGGCACCGAGCCTAGACCAGTGATTTTCAAGCCATCCTCTTGCCTTAGCCTGCCTACTATCTGGAACTACAGGCACCTGGTAAAATGCTTGACTATTGGCTCGGCGCCTGTGGCTCAAGTGGCTAAGGCGCCAGCCACATACACCTAAGGTGGTAGGTTCGAATCCAGCCTGGGCCCACCAAACAACAATGATGGCTGCAACCAAAAAATAGCCAGGCGTTGTGGCAGGCACCTATGGTCTCAGCTACCTGGGAGGCTGAGGCAGGAGACTCACTTGAGCCCAGGAGTTGGAGGTTGCTGTGAGCTGTGATGCCAGGGCACTCTACCCAGGAGAACAGCTTGAGGCTCTGTCTCAAAAAAAAAAAAAAATGCTCGGTTATTTTTTAAGATGCAGGGTCTCACTCTTGCTCAGGCTGGTCTTGAACTCCTGAGCTCAAGCAATTCACCAACCTCAGCCTCCCAGAGTGCTGGGATTACAAGTGTGAACCACCAAGCCCAGCCAGTTTTCTCCTCTTTAAAATGGGCAAGTGAGGGCTGTGAGCGGTGGCTCAGGCCTGTAATCCTAGCACTCTGGGAGGCTGAGGTGGGTGGATTGCTTGAGCTCAGGAGTTTGAGATCAGCCTGAGCAAGAGTAAGAACCTGTTTTTACTAAAAGTAGAAAAACTGAGGCAAGAGGATCACTTGAGTCTAAGAACTTAAGGTTGTTATGAGCTATAATGCCATGGCACTCTAATCAGGGTACCAGAATGAGACTGTCTCAATCAATCAATCAATCAATAAAATGGGCACATGAGATATGTGCCTGCAGTATAGTTGAAAACATGAAATGAGGTGGTGCCTCAGTGGGTAGGGCACCAGCCCCATATACTGAGGGTGGTGGGTTTGAACCCGGCCTCAGCCAAACTGCAACAAAAAATAGCCAGGTGCTGTGGTGGGTGCCTCCCACCAGCTACTGGGGAAGTTGAGGCAAGGGAATTGCCTAAGCCAAGGAGTTGAAGGTTACTGTGAGCTGTGACACCACAGCATTTGACAGAGGGCAACAAAGTGAAACTCTGTCTCAAAAAAAAAAGAAAGAAAGAAAACATGAAATGAAGGTCAGGCATGGTGGCTCACGCCTGTAATCCTAGTACTTTGGAAGGCTGAGGCGGGTGGATGGCTTGAGCTCAGGAATTCAAGACCAGCCTGAGTAAGAGTGAGACCCCATCTCTACTAAAAATACAAAAAAAAATAGCTAGGTGTTGTGGCAGGCACTTGTTGTCCCAGCTACTCAGGAGGCTGAGGCAAGAGCATCACTTGAGCCCAAGAGTTTAAGGTTGCTGTGAGCTATGATTCTAGGGCAACAGAGTGAGACTCTGTCTCAAAAAAATAAAAATAAATTAATTAATTAAATAAAATACTAAAAGAAAATGAGTAAGCCAGAGCACCTCTCCTCACAGGGTCACTGAGAAGACTTAACATTTACATGTTTTTAGTAAAGCTCTTCACCTAGGGTCTGGCATAAAGTGTTCTATAAACAGAATTTGTCATTTATTTTGAAAGTAATCGGGGCCCCAGCCCAAGGCCCATAGTCTTTAACTCCTGTCTTTTCCCTTTCTTGCTGCACGCCCCCCCTCACCTCATCTCCCACAAGGAATTCGATGGTGTTGTATCTCTTTCTCTTCAGGAAGCCATTGATATTCATTTGGAACCTGGCAGCAGGCACAGGACAGGCACAGGTGAGGGTCCCAGTTTCAGTGGCTCCTACCCCAGCTCAAAGCCACCTCCCTTGTTTCCTCCTCTGGGTCTCCCCCAGGTTCCTTTAGGGATCTTGGATTAGGAATTCCTCCCAGTCTACCTCCTGCCCCAGCTTGGGAAAAGGTACCTTTTTTCTGGAATGAAGGGCCCCAGGCCATTGCTGTGGATGTGCACTTTCATGACCACACTGCCATTCTTGATGGGCATGGGTGTGTACCAGTTCATGACACACAGCTCCTCTGCCACGCATGGCTCTGCTGGTTGGCAGTGGGCACTGAGGCTGTTGGGGACTCCCAGTGCCCCCTCCAGGCCACGGACCACACTGGAATCTCCCTGTAATTCCCTATACCCATTTCCAGACCATAGATCCCACCATGTGAACCCATTTAGGCCATGGAAACTACTAAGACCTCCCTGTACCCTCCTCTGGTCATGGGCCTCATTGAGGCCCCCAGCACCCTCACCACCCTGCCAGGTGTGACTGTTACAGGCACCCCCCAATCCCACCTTTGCTGCGAAAAGGGGCTCCCTCCATCTGGATCTGCAGCTGCTCTATCTTCCAGCGATAGAAGTTGACTGGGGACTGGAAGGTGACCAGCACCAAGGGCTTGAGCCCTGTCAGGTAGCCCTTGCGTACCAGGTCCTCGGAGGGCTGAGGGTGAGACGGCCCCCCAGGTGTGTCCTTATGATAGCCTCTGGACACCTGCTACCTCGAGCCTTCCTCTGCTAGCCTATCTTCCTGGGCTGGGTAGGGAGAGCAAGTGCTCCACCTTGGGACAGTCAGAGGATGTGGTCTAAGTTTGGGACCCAGCTAGGGGTCAGGTCAGGTTAAGAGAGAGACAGAGGGCTGTGGAAGGAGTCAGAGGTCTTCCTGAAGGAGGTGACTCCAAAGCCAGGGACTTCAGACAGAGTGTGCACATGGGAAATGCACAGGCCAGGACAGCACACAATGGGCAAGAATGTGAAAATGGGAAGGAACGGGGCTCCTGGAACTGCTAGCAGCCTCTCTCCACTCCAAGGATACCGGGTCCCACTCTCAAGGTGGGCTTTCACCCTCCTTGCAGAAGACCCTCTGCCACCCCCACCAGTCAGAAAATAGCCACAGAGAGGGACTGGGCAGGTAGACAGAAAGGGATGTCAGAAGAGGGTGAGAGGGCATCACAGACAAGCTCCCAGAGAGGCAGGACTTGGCTGGGCACACAGGGAAGGGGAAGGAAAAGGAGGCTCCTGTTATGGACAGAGACCCAGAAGCAGCCCTGAGAGAAAGCTGCACTGAGGCCACTAAAGGGGGTGCAGGGTGGAGTGTGGGACCAGGGCAAGGGATTTAATGGGTACAACTACCTTTCATCCTGAGGGATGCCTTGGCCAAGGTCCTCCCAATCCTGCCAGCTACACCTGTCTTTGGCCCTGCCTCTGGGTTCCCAGTCATGGGGGACCAGACACTGGTGGGGTGGGGACCTTTTGCCATCCAGGGCAACAATGACTGCCGCCACCCTGGTTCAGTGCCCCTCATCTCCTGCCTGGGTGATGCAGCAGCCTCCTCACTGCCTCCCTGCTCCTGGCCTGCCTCCCACATGGCAGGGGGCAGCCTGTGAAGGCGTGAGGTAGGTCGCATCCCTCCTCTGCTCAGAGACTTCTCATGGCTGCATTTCACTCAGGGTAAAAACCAAGTCTTCACTACGGCCCACGAGGCCCTGAAAATCTTTCCCCATCATGTCCCTACCCTCTCTCCTCCCATGCTCCCTTTGGTTCAGGGAGCTTCACCCACACAGGCCTTTCCACAGTTCTTCTTACACGCTGACCTCTTTCCTGTCTCTGTGCCATTGTGCTGGCTGTTCCCCAGGCCTAGGATGCTTTGCCTGGCTGTGCTTACAGTTGCCCCTTTTCATTGTTTAGGTCTCTGCTCAAACCTCTTCAGAGAGACCTTCTCCAGCTACTACCACTAAAACAGTATCCTCCTCTTTCTAACATATCAACTCATTTTCATTTCCTCAGAAATTATTTTATACATTTACTTGCTAACTATCTACTTCCCTGGTAGACTGGATCCACAAGAAAAACCTGGCCCCCCCCCCTTTTTTTTTTTTAGAGACAGAGTCTCACTTTATCACCCTCAGTAAAGTGTCATGGCATCACAGCTCACAGCAACCTCCAACTCCTGGGCTTAGGTGATTCTCTTGCCCCAGCCTCCCGAGTAGCTGGGACTACAGGCACCCGACACGACACCCGGCCATTTCTTATTGCAGTTGCCACTGCTGTTTTTAGCTGGCCAGGGCTGGGTTCAAACCCACCACCCTCAGTTTTGGGGCCGGTGCCATATCCACTGAGTCACAGAAGTCGCCCCTTAGGTGATTCTCTTGTCTCGGCCTTCCGAGTAACTAGGACTACAGGGACCCACCACAACACTTGGCTGTTTTTGTTGTTGCAGTTTGGCCAGGGCGGGTTCGAACCTGCCATCCTTGGTATATGGGGCCAGCGCCCTACTCACTGAGACACAGGCGCTGCCCATGTGTTTATTTTTTGAAACCGAGTCTCATTTGCTCACCCTCAGGAGAATGCTATGGTGTTGTAGCTCACAGCAATCTGAAACTCTTGGGCTCAAGTGATCCTCCTGCCTCAGCCTCTTAAGTAGTTGGGACTACAGGTGCCCACCTGGCTATTTTTAGAGATGGGGTCTTGCTTTTGCTCAGGCTGATCTCAAACTCATGAGCTCAGTGGATCTACCTGCCCTCAACCTCCCAGAGTGCTAGGATTATAGGTGTGAGCCACCATGCCCTGTCCCCTGACCATTTCGTTCACATTGTATTGCCTACAACAGAAAGGGGGCCTGATTCATAGCAAGTGTTGAATGAATAGAAAAAAGTATTAATGGCTGAGCACAATGGCTCATGCCTGTAATCCTACCACTTGGGATTAGGTGGATTGCTTGAGTTCAAGAGTTCAAGACCAGCCTGAGCAAGAGCAAGATCCCCAACTCTAAAATAAAAAATACCTGGCTTGGCACTCATAGCATAGTGGTTATGGCACCAGCCATATACACCAAAGTTGGTGGGTTCAAACCCAGCCCAGGTCAGCTAAAACAACAATGACAACTGCAGCAAAAAGTAGCCAGGCGTTGTGGCGGGCACCTGTAGTCCCAGCTACTTGGGAGGCTGAGGTAAGAGGATCATTTGAGCTCAAGAGTTTGAGGTTGCTGTGAGAGATGACGCCACAGCACTCTACCAAGGGCAGCAAAGTAAGACTCTAAAAAAAAAAAAAAAAGACTCTATCTCTTAAAAAAAGCAAAAAAAAAGTGGCAATAACTCAATTATCTATCAATTGATGAGATAAAATGTGACACAACCATACGGTGGAATATTATTCAGCCATAAAAAGTAAGCACTGGGGCGGCTCCTGTGGCTCAAGGAGTAGAGTGCCGGTCCCATGTACCAGAGGTGGCAGGTTCAAACAAGGCCCCAGCCAAAAATTGAAAAAAAAAAATAATAAATAAAAATAGAAAAACTGAGGCAAGAGGACCACTTGAGCCCAGGAGTTGGAGGTTGCTGTGAGCTGTAATGTTATGGCACTGTACCCAGGGTGACAGCTTGAGGCTCTGACTCAAAAAAAAAAAAAATTAAAAAGTAAGTACTGTGGGAGCTAGGCACAGTGGCTCACACCTGTAATCCTAGCACTTTAGAAGGCTGAGGCAGGACGATTGCTTGAGGCTGGGAATTTGAGACTAGCACAGGCAACATAGTAAAATCGTTTCTCTACAAAAATAAAAACTCCTGGCGGGATCCAACATTACCATGACTGCCCTTGACAACCCTGCAGACCCCCTGCAGCCATGGCCATCAAAGGCTTGCAGGATCTTGCAACAGGTGAAGGAGACAACCCAGGAAGTGGTGACAGTAGCCAGAGCAAGTGGTAGATCGGGCCATAGGCTAGGTAGAAAGCCAGGGACCAAATGGCCAGCTTCCATCTAGGAACTATCCATCCACAAGACTACTAAACAAGCCTCCAACAACCTATCCAGGTTACTTGAGAAAATTAGGCTTCATGAAATGACAGAGGGCAATAAAGTGATGCCTCTACAGGCCTTGTGCAGTGGGGCCTGGCCCCAAGCTCTCTGTTTAGCAGCTTCCTCTTTGGTCTGCTCTTACATTAAAATCCATGTTCCAGGCTCAGCACCTGTGGCTCAAGTGGCTAAGGCGCCAGCCACATACACCTAAGGTGGTGGGTTCAAATCCAGCCCAGGCCCGCCAAACAACAATGATGGCTGCAACCAAAAAATGGCCAGGTGTTGTGGCAGATGCCTATGGTCCCAGCTACTTGGGAGGCAGAGGCAGGAGACTTGCTTGAGCCCAGGTGTTGGAGGTTGCTGTGAGCTGTAATGGCACAGCACTCTACCCAGGGGAACAGCTTGAGGCTCTGTCTCAAAAAAAAAAAAAAAATCCACGTTCCACAAAAAGGATTAAAAAATAAAATAAAACTAATTAGCTTGGCATAGTGGTGTGTGTGTGTGTGTAGTCCCAGCTACTTTGGAGGCTGAGGAAGGAGAATCACTTGAGCCAGAAATTTAAGGTTACAGTGAGCTATGATTAGGTCACTGCACTCCAGCCTCAGTAACAGAAAACCCTTTGTTTTCTTATGTTTTGTTTTATAGAGATTCAGTCTCATTCTATTGCTGCAGGCTGGTCTCAAACTCCTGAGTTCAAAAAATCCTCCTGTCTGTCTCGGGTTCCCAAAGTGCTGAGATTTTAGATGTGAACCTCAATGGCTGGCCTAAATAAATAAAGTACTGACGCATGCTACAACATACATGAGCCTTGAAAACATGCTAAGTGAAAGAAGCTAGTCACAAAAAGCCACATATTATATGATTCCACGTAAATGAAATGTTCAGAATAGGTAAATTCATGAGGACAGAAAGTAGATTCGTGGTCTCCACGGATTGAAGGGAGGGGGGAATGGAATGGGGAGTGACTGCTAATGGATACAGGGTTTGAGGATGAGAAACATGTGCTGGGATGAACAAAACAGTAGTGACGGTGGCACAACTTTGTAAATATACTAAAACGAACTGTACACTTTTAAAATGGTGACTTTATGGTGTGTAAATATATCTCTATAAAAATATGGCAAAAATAAAACTTACTTGAACATCTACTAGGTGCCTTGTGGGGTGTTGCAAACTGTACATAGATAATCTTCTTGAACCCTTAAAGCCCCCAGATTGGACGGGGGCTTTAAAATGTTAAATGGATGGGGAAACTGACGCTCAAAGAATGAGCCCATCCATGATGCACAGACTCACCTGTCCCTTGCAGGAGTAGTTGATCTTCAGGTAGTAAGGAAAGCCCAGGTATTTCTGCAAGGAGAAGTTGGGTAAAATGTCCAGAGAGAGATTAGTGAGGTGTGGGTTTAGGAACCCTGTGGTTCACTTGACTCTGGGCTCCTCACCTCGAGCTGATCAATGGGTGAGTCCACCAGCATTTGGATCACTTGGTCCACTGTATCCACAGGCTCTTGAACAAAGAACCGGTCGCTCACGCCATTTGCACCTATTCTATCAAACTCGTTCAGGACAACCTCCCAGGTGCAATCTTGGATTTCCTGGACTGCCCACAGCCTCCACGGAGTCCACAGCACCACCATCAGTGCCCACAGCACCCGAAGGACTTGGACTCTTGCAGGCCCAACAAGGGACATGGCTGGGCCGCGCACAACGTGGCTAGAACCTGGAGAATGCGGGGATCAACACCACCAGGCAGGAGAACTCTTCGGAGCCGACTTCTGAAATCCCACCTCGCTTTTGCGCCTCCCACCACCTTTGAGCCTCCCACCACCTTTGCAGTCCACACTGCCTCTGCTCCGGCTTCTGCCCCGGCCCCTGCTCCTGACCCTGCGTAGGCTCTGGCTTCTGCCCCCGCCTCTGGCCCCGCCTCTGCTCAGGCTTCTGTCCGCGCTTCTACGCCTGGCCTCACCCCTGCTCTTGCTTCTGGTCCTGTCCCTGGCTCCGCGCCTACTTTTGCTGCAGGATACTCCCCTGCCCCTCTTGTGGATCCCACCTCTGCTATTACTCTGGGCCAAACCCCGACTGATGCTTCTGGCTACAGCCTGGCTTCTGCGCTTCGTTTCGTACCGCTTCCTCGTCTCTCCCCTTAACTTTGCCCCGCTCTTGCTCCTGGCTTCGTCTCCTCTCTGTAGTCCACCCTTATTCTTTATCCTCTCTAGGTTTCTGTTTCTCCCTTTGGCATTGCCCTTCTTACTTCCCCCTGTCCTGTCCCTGCCTGCGATCGCATCCTTGTGCTTCGACCTACCTCCGCCCCCACTTCTTGCCTTGTCCCCCCACTTGTCTTCGTACCGCCCCTTTCTCCTCGCTTTGGCTTTGCCGAGGACCCGGGTTCTATGCCTTGTCTCGCTTTTCTCCAGGTCCTTGTCGTGGGCCTTACCCACGTCTTTCCCTTTTTCATGTCTTCGTCCTTGTTTCTTTCTTAGGGCTTTCTCCTCAACCTGTGTCCCCTCCTTGCTCCGCCCTTGCTTCTTGTCAAGCCCCTGCTCTGCCTCTCCCTTCTTATCAACCCGCCCTTTCCCCTGCCCCTTGGTGAGCAGCTCCTCTCCAGCTGGCTCCTCTCCAGCTGGCTCCTCTCCCTGCCCCCTCTTCTGGCCCTGTCCGGGCTCTTCGACCCGCCCCTTGTCGTTAGGGACCGTCTCTTCGCCTTTGGATTTCTCTTGGCCATTGGCTTTCTTAACGCCACACGACCTCGCCTCACCTTTCTGTCTCTCCTCGCCCCGTGCCCTCTCTTCGCCTCGCACCTCCTCGTTCCATGCTGGCGCTACCTTCTTGGTGGATTCGTTCTCGACCCTCACCTTCCGCTCAAGCTGCAACATCTTGTCAACTTCCCTCTTCTCACCCTTTCTGTCCATGCACTTGACACTTACCTGCTCTAGGCCCCGCCTCTTCTAGTACCGCCCCTACTCATTGTCCCGCTTCTTAACTGCTACCTGCCCTTTGCCCGACTCTTTCCCTCCTGTCTCTCCCTTTCCCACTCCTGCCAGGTCCCACGACTCTCCTCTTTTTCTCTGCCTCTCCACTTTTTTCCCCTCCCCCTCCCCTCCCCTCCGCAACCCCTCCCCTCCCACCCCCCGGATGACACCGCCCTCTTCTCCTTGCCCCGCGGTACCAGTTCACTTGGTTAAAACCGGTCAACCGTCGCTCGGCCTCACCAGTCCCGCCCCTCTTGCCCGTTCTCAAAATGGCCGCCTACACTTCCGCCAGTGCCTTCTGCCCTTCCTGAGGCTCGCCTTCCTCGCGCCCCTGTCTCCACGGTAACGGGCATCCGCCACCGGCGCACTGAGCTTAGAGGCAGAGGAGGCGGGCTTTGAAACTGAAGGGCCAAGGCGCGCGGGGCCTTGGCCGTGGCCGGCAGAGGGCGATGGACTCAAAGTTTGTGCTAGGATGGCCTTTAACGAGTTCCTGTTGGTGGTTCTGGCAGTCCACACCGCCCTTACCTGTAGTTCTTTTACTCCAAAATCCTATTCCTTAAAAAAGAGTTTAGCTTCTTACAGACCTTGTGGGAATAAATCAATTTGCGGCTTAACACCGGCTCTACAAAGCGTGGACAAGGGCAGCCATCCTAGTAGGATAACACGTGAAGATAGAAGCAAGAGTCCAGAACTCCAACCATGATTTTTTTTTTTTTTTGAGACAGGGTCTCTCAATATCACCCAGAGAGGTCAGTCCATGAATTTTTGATTACCTGCAAAGCTGGCTTTTAACCCGGCTGAGGCAAGAGGATCTCTTGAGCCCAGGAGTTTGAGGTTGTTGTAAGCTATGACACCACAGCACTCTACCAAGGGCAACAGAGTAAGTCTCAAAACAAAAACAAACAAACAAACAAAAAACAGATATGTGTATGAGACCTACTTGTGTGTCTCTGGAACGATCCCTGAATTACATAGTATTGGTGATAAAAGCAAGGCACAGAAATGAGAGTAATAAATGGCCAACATTTTATTACCTGCCAGACACTGTTTTAAGGGCTCTTGGCTCGGCGCCTGTGGCTCAAGCGGCTAAGACGCCAGCCACATACACCTAAGGTGGCGGGTTCGAATCCCCAGCCCGGGCCCGCCAAACAACAATGATGGCTGCAACCAAAAAATGGCCGGGCGTTGTGGCGGGCGCCTGTAGTCCCAGCTACTTGGGAGGCTGAGGCAGGAGACTCGCTTGAGCCCAGGAGTTGGAGGTTGCTGTGAGCGTGATGCCATGGCACTCTACCCAGGGGGATAGCTTGAGGCTCCGTCTCAAAAAAAAAAAGGGCTATACAGGTATGAAGGTGCTTGCTTCTCTAACAAGTCCATGAGGTAGGTGTTGTTATCATCTATCATCCCTTTTTTATTGTTGTTGCAGTTTTTGGCCCGGGCTGGGTTTGAACCTACCACCTCTGGTATATGGGGCTGGCGGCCTATTCCTTGAGCCACAGGCGCTGCCCTATCATCCCATTTTACAAAGGAGCAAACTGAGGCACAGGGAGGTGAAATCACTTGCCCAAAGCCACATAACTTGGGATTGACAGAGTTCAGATTTATATCCAGATTTATATCCATTTATTTCCTCCAATGTCTGCCATCATAACTACTTCAGCATACTAGGCACCACTTGTTTAGAGTGCAAAATAAATCACACACACCCGCATATTGCTGGTACACACACTGACTATGCCTGTGAGCCTGAATGTAGGAGAAACATTTTTGACTGTACAGTCTTTTGTGCCTGATGTACTTTTTTTTTTTAATGTTTTGAACTGAAAAGGACCTAATTTTTCTTCTAGAGGAATTTGGAAGAAGCAGTGAGAAGTGAAGACAAATCACATAGGCACCTCCCTCAGGAAGATGAGAAACATGGTGAGGGGGGAAGCATCAGCGTCCTCACCCCATGCTGACTTAACACAAGGTTGACAATGACCTCAATAAAGAGGGCCGAGAGGCTAAGGAAATACTAGACAGCCCCCACGGGAAAAGGTGACCAACCAAAACCTTGTTCAAATCCCAGTTTTGCACTTTCTGTGTGACTATGGGCAAGTTGTTTAACTTCTCTGGGGTTCCTTTCCTCTTTTTTAAAATACAGAGAATGTATCCAAGGGCCTAGAACAGTGCCTGGCACATAGTAAATCTCATATAAGTATTTTCTATCACTGTTATAAAAATAATCTTGTTTGACTAACCTTTTTTTTTTTTTTTTTTTTTGAGACAGAGCCTCAAGCTGTCCCCCTGGGTAGAGTGCCGTGGCATTACAGATCACAGCATCCTCCAACTCCTGGGCTCAAGCGAGTCTCCTGCCTCCGCCTCCCAAGTAGCTGGGACCACAGGCGCCGGCCACAATGCCCGGCTATTTTTTGGTTGCAGCCGTCATTGTTGTTTGGCGGGTCCGGGCTGGGGATTCGAACCCGCCACCTTAGGTGTACGTGGCTGGCACCTTAGCCGGTTGAGCTATAGGCGCCGAGCTGACTAACCTTTAAAAAACAATCTCCTGTGACTTTTTTAGCATGATTTGACCATGTCTATTTCTCCCTCCATAAATTCTCTCTTCTCTTCCCAATACCCTTCACTCTCCTGGCTTTCCAATTCCTCCCCCAACCCTTTTCTGTCTCCTTTGGTAAGCTCTTTTCTCAAGCATCAGGACATTGGTTGCAGGGTCACTGCTTACACTAGAAATTATCATGTCTGGCTATGATGCCTAGACCTGTGGCAGCCACTCTGTGACCACCAGGGGAGCTCACTTAGGAACCAAGCCTTACTGAAGGCACTAGAGCAGAGAAAGCCGGATCTGGGGTCACAGACCCTCTCATAACTATGGATGGAATCACTCCCAAGCTCTCCCTTACTCTGGTGAAGTACAATGTAACAATCATCCTGTTTCATCCTGTGGCAGTCATGGTTTTGTTACCTACAGTCAAAAATTCTTCTGATATAAACATGTAAATACCCTCAGACTCCTTATTCCTGGTGGTCTTCTCTCTTCAGTCCCTCCCAGGGCTGCCATACCACACTCATGGCTTCAGTCTCCATCTCTGCCTCCAGCCTTAACCACCACCACCCCCAGCCCCAGCCCTGGAGGTCCTGGGACTTCTCAATACCTCCCCTGGGGTGGTGTCCCTTTAGCCCCTCACACTTATCATATTCTAAACTAGTATCAGTATCTCCCCTCAGACCTGCTTTTCCTCCCAGGTCCCCATTTCAGGGACAACAGACCATTCCTCATCCTTCCCCAGTCTTAATACCTATGGCCTATCCACTTGGCTCCTCAGAATCCTTGCACTTGCCTCTCTCCCCTCCCATGGTCCTGCCTAGTTCTGTCGTCTCCTCCTTTGTTCTTGCCCCAGCCTCCCACTCTGGTCTACTTCCACAGGGCAACTGGGGGATTGTCCTAAAGCCTGAATCTACCCTTGACCCTTCCTGCTCAGAACTCTTCCATAGGCTGGGTACAGTGGCTCATTCCTGTAATCCTAGCACTCTGGGAGGCCAAGGTGGGAGGATCGCTTGAGCTCAGGAGTTTGAGACTAGCCCGAGCAAGAGTGAGACCCCATCTACTAAAAACAGAAAAATTATCAGGGTGTGGTGATAGGCCCCTAGGGTCCCAGCTACTCAAGAAGCTGAGGCAGGAAAATTATTTGACTCCAGGAGTTTGAGGTTGCTATGAGCTATGAGACCACTTCATTCACTGCACTCTACCCAAGGCAACAGGGTGAGACTCTGTCTCAAAAAAAAAAAAAGAAGAAGAAGAAAAAGAGCCCTTCCACAGCTCTCTAATGCACTCAGGAAAGAGGCCAAGTTCCCAAGGTTATCATTTAAGGGCACTAAGGTGTGGTGACATCTACCCCTCTACCCTCCTGCCCCTTCTACTCCATACTCCTGTCCTGTCACAGTAAACTGCTTGCTAGAGGCTGATGTCCAGTATGCTTTCCCACCTTGGGGCCTTTCCCCACAGTTCCTTCTGCCTGGCATGCCCTCTCCATGCCTCTCCTGTCTGTCATCAAGGTGCAGCTCCACTGCCCCCATCCCTTGTGTAACCTCCACGCCGCGTGGTGGAGAGGAGTTCAGCCTTGATAGGGAGGCTGATACTGAGGTCTCTTCATTTACTTCCTTGGTCTGTGGCTAAAACAAGGGGCCTCCCTTCTCTGTGCCTCAGTTTCCTCATCTGTAGAACGGGGATGATTAATATTATCTCCCTCATATATAAAGTACCCAGAAGAGGGCCTGGCCAAAGACATCATCACAGAATAACACTGCAGGGTCTGTGAAGGCATCATTTGAAGAAGTCCTGTGATGACCACCATGTTAGAGAAGAAGGAAGGAGCCGGAGAGGTAGAGTCAATGCTCAAGGCAGGACATGGCTGAGTTGGAATTTGAGGCCAAGCAGACCGGGTCTACAGCCTGGTACAGACATCCAATTAGTGCTAAGAGCAGCACCTCCCAGGCAATTCAGATTTGGGCTGGTGACTTGTGTCAGTTTCCTACCTGCTGAGCTACTGTGGAAGATTCTACCACCCAGGCCTCCCTCAAGGCTCTTCCAACAGGTCCTGCTCCCTGGAGACACTTGAGAAAAATGAGGCAGGTACAATTTCTTCCCCTGACTACTCTCACATTTCTGGTCTTAGTTCAGTTGCCCCTTCCTTCAGGAAGCCCTCCCTGACCTTCCAGGCTGGATTGGGCACATGCCTTGTGCCTCCCCCACCTTAGCCCTGACCACTCTGCCTGTGCTTTCTCCATCACACCTCTGATCACTCTGCCTCCCCCTTTGGAGTCCTGGTCGTTAGGGGCTAACACTGTCTGGGGACAGGTCTGTCTACCTCACTGGACTGCTAGCCCTGTAAGGGACACAGCTCAGGGCCATCTCCACTCTGCACTGTCTAGCAAAGGGCCAGCTAAAAAGAGGGATTTGGGGATGAATGAATATATTCTTTCCACTTGACAGCTGAGGACATCAAAGCTAAAGGAGGGGCAGTCACTTGTCCAGGATGTGGTGGCCTATCTAGTGTCTGAAATGAGGTCTGAGCCCAGAGCCTGGTAAAACTGGCAGGTGGCGAGTGGCTGAGTGAGAGACAGATGGAATGTGACAGAGAATGATAAACAGGGAGGCCAGGTGCAGTGGCTCACACCTATAATCCTAGCACTCAGGGAGGCCGACACAGGTAGATTGCTTGAACTTACAAGTTCGAGACCAATCTGAGCAAAAGCGAGACCCTGTCTCAACTAAAATCAAAAAAACTGAGGTAAGAGGATCCTTGAGCCCAAAAGTTGGAGGTTGCTGTAAGCTATGACACCATGGCACTCTACCCAGGGGCAACAGCTTGAGACCGAGACCGTCTCCAAAAAAAAAAAAAAGAGAGAGAGAAATAGGGAAACAGTAAGAGGGAGAGATAGAGAAGGCAAGAAAATCAGAGATGTACAGAGTGTGATGGAGAATAAGAGAAAGGGAAGGAGCAAAACAAGGTAATGTTGAAGCCCAGTGGAGCCCAGGACACAGCAATAAGAAGTGCTGTCCCCTGGCATTGCAGCTGGGGCTGTAAAACAAAGGGCGGACAGTTGGTGGCCACACCTCAGAACACCTGCTTGGGCTCAGCGCCTGTGGCTCAAGTGGCTAAGGCGCCAGCCACATACACCTAAGGTGGCGGGTTCGAATCCAGCCCAGGCCCACCAAAACAACAATGACGGCTGCAACCAAAAAATAGCCGGGCATTGTGGCAGGCACCTGTGGTCCTTAGCTACTTGGGAGGCTGAGGCAAGAGACTCGCTTGAGCCCAGGAGTTGGAGGTTGCTGTGAGTTGTGATGTCACAGCACTCTACCCAGGGGAACAGCTTGAGGCTCTGTCTCAAAAAAAAAAAAAAAAAAAAAGAGAACACCTGCTTGTACACCCAGATGTTCCTACAGGATCAGCTCTCATCACATGGCTCTTCAGTCCCAGGCCAGGTCCCTCCAGCCTCATGGCACCTGCCCCAGCTACCTGGGGATGGAGGCATAGTCAGTGTAGGAGCTGGCAGAGAGTTGCTGGTGTGACTCCAGCTGGGGACCCAGAATGTCCACGCGATCGTCTTCATTCTCAGTGAAGCTAGCAGGGCATGGAGCGGGCAGCAGGATGAACTCGGTGAGGCCATGAAGGTCGGACACGTGGTGGAAAGTCTGCAATAGCAGCACCATGGCAACCAGGCCCAGGAAGAGGTAGACTGCAGAGGTGGGGGAGGATGATGAGTTGACTTGGGGCTCAGATCCTCAGGGAAGAACCCCTTTTGGAATCCCTGGGGTGGGGCTGGGACTGGGCCATGTCCTCCTCAAGCCATTGCCCTCCAGTAACCAGCTCACCTGTGACCAGCACCTTGTAGAGGGCCCGGTAGGACTGGTTGGGGGCCTCCCCAGGCACGTAGTCCCCCAGGCCGATGGTGGACAAAGAGATGAAGCAGAAGTAGAAGGCATCCAGGAAGCTCCAGGCCTCCTCAAGGTGGGCGAAGATTGCAGCCGGCACCAGGAAGCAAACGATCACTATGACCCCCAGCAGAGCCACCATGTGCCAGCGGGCTGCCCGCCGGGGGTCCCAGCCCCATCGTATTCTCAGCCAAGAAAGGGGCATGTGGGTCAACAGCAGTGACAAGCGCTGGGCTGAGGCTGTCAGCAACAGCATGGTGGTCGGCACACCCAGCAGTGCAAAGGCGATGGAGAAGGCCTTACCCGCATCTGTCAGCGGCGTCGTGTACCCATAGCCTGCAAAGCACAGGGGAGATGCTTCTGCCCATTCAAAACCTCCACTGGGGTGTATATGGACACCCCAAACCAAGACTGAAACTTCCCTCCCCCACATTCTCTCCTGTCCCCAGTGATGGCACCCCACCCTCCCACTGCTCAAGCTAAGATCCTTGCTTTCATCCTCAACCCCCAGATCATGCAGGCCACTTTCCATCTGTCAAGTGAAGCCTAGTGTCTCGACCTCATTGGTTCCAGAACCCACCCACTTCCCACCCTGTTTCACAGCCCTGACCGTGGTCCTGTCCACTGCAGGAGAGAGGCCTGAGTTTTGCTGACAGTTAAACATCTTGCAGCCTCATCTCTGATGCTCTTCTCCCTTGACCCCAGCCCTAAGACTGTTCAGTCAGAACTGGGAGCCTGTGATGGATGAGTTCCCCTGTCATCTCTCCTATGCGTCTTTATCCAAATGCCACCTTCTCAGTGAGGCCTTCCCTGATTGCCTTGCAGACATTCCCTGAGTTACAAATATCCGACTTATGTACAACTCGCACTTATGAACAAGGACAATGACAGGTAATGGGTCAATATGCCTATTCCAATTTACATACAAATTCAACTTAAGAACAAACCTACAGGTTTGGCACCTATAGCTTAAGTAGCTAAGGCGCCAGCCACATACACCAGAGCTGGTGGGTTCGAATCCAGCCGGAGCCTGCCAAACAACAATAACAACTACAACTAAAAAAAAAAAAAAAAATAGCTGCGCATTGTGGCGGGTGCCTGTAGTCCCAGCTACTTGGGACGCTGAGGCAAAAGAATTGCTTAAGCCCAGGAGTTTGAGGTTGCTGTGAGCTGTGAAGGCATAGCACTCTATCCAGGGCAACAGATTGAGGTTGTCTCAAAAAAAAAAAAAAAAGAACAAACCTACAGAACCTATCTCATTTGTAACTGGGGACTGTCTGTACATATTTTAAATTATAATGCCCTCTTGCCCAGCTCTTTTTTTTTTCCCATAGCATGTAACACCTAGAATACTACATGGTTTACTTATTTGGTTACTTCTCCACCCCTTTTTCCTGGGTGTCAGTTCCAGGAAAGCAGGGGATTCTATTTTGTCACTGTTGTGGGCATCGATCACGTGGACACTTGATCCATACTTGTTTTTTTGTTTGTTTTGTTTTTTGAGACAGAGTCTTACTTTGTTCCCCTCGGTAGAGTGCTGTGGCGTCACAGCAACCTCAAACTCTTGGGCTCAAGAGACTCTTTTGCTTCAGCCTCCTGAGTAGCTGGAACTATAGGTGCCTGCCACAACACCTGGCTAATTTTTCTATTTTTAGTAGTGATAGGGTCTCACTCTTGCTCAAGCTGGTCTGGGAATCCTAAACCCAAGCAATTCACCTGCCTCAGCCTCCCAAAGTGCTAGGATTATAGATGTGAGCCGCTGGACCCAGCTTGATCAATACTTGTCAAAATAATGAAGGGCACGGGTTTTCACCTGACTTTGAGCCTCAGTTTACTCTACACTAAAACAGGTGTGACAAGCGCTGCTGGGTTCCCAGAGGACCACGGGAACACAGTAAGTTAAGTGGGGATGTGAATTCTGCCAACAGAAGTAAGATCAAGGGGAACTCAGGTGTTGGTGGGACTGACTCATTTTGGCAAAGTAAAATTTAAAAATCTCTTTTTATTTCCCCAATAAATCAAACCAAAGGATCAGAGATATGACTAGGGTAGTAGGAGGGGATCTGGTTTATGGTGACAGTTAAATGTCTTGCCCCAAACACTGCAGACCCAGCCCTGTGATCCATATAAAATGTGGACACATTGTACATGTGCACACGTATACCACACACATGGTGGAGCAGGCATTCTCCTGGGCCTGTTTTCCATAAAAAAGGATCGCTGTTTTTTATAAACTCAATAGAATCTGAACCAGGGTCTCAAAGAGATATCTACACTCATGTTCATAGCAACATTCTTCACAATAAGCTAGTATGCGGAAGCAGCCCAAGTTTCCATCTACAGATTAATGGATAACCAAACTGTGGTAAATGCATACAATGGGACATTATTCAGCCTTTTTTTTTTTCACATGAGACAAGAGTTTCACTTGGTCACCCTTGGTAGAGTGCTGTGGCGTCTAAGCTCACAGCAACTCAAACTCCTGGGTTCAAATGATTCTCTTGACTCAGCCTCCTAAGTAGCTGGGACTACAGGAGCCCGCCACAATGCCCAGCTATTTTTTGTGTTGTTTTGTTTTGTTTTTGTAGAGACAGAATCTCACTTTATCACCCTCAGTAGAGTGCTGTGGCATCACACAGCTCACAGCAACCTCCAACTCCTGGACTTAGGCGATTCTGCCTCAGCCTCCCAAATAGCTGGGACTACAGACGCCCACCACAATGCCCGGCTATTTTTTTGTTGCAGTTTGGCTGGGGCCAGGTTTGAACCTGCCACCCTTGGTATATGGGGCTGGCCCCCTCCTCATTGAGCCGCAGGCGCTGCCCAATGCCCAGCTATTTTTTAGAGACAGGGTCTCACTCTGGCTCAGGCTGGTCTCGAATCTGTGAGCTCGGGCAATCCACCCGCCTCAGCCTCCCAGGTACAGGTGTGAGCCACCTCACCTGGCCCTATTCAGCCTTTAAAAGGAAGGAAATTCCTTTCTCATTCTGTCCAGTAAGGTATACAAGAAAGAATCAAGCCACTTCTAGTAAGGGTCCTCAAAAACAGAGGGATGCTCATCTTCTTTCTTTCCACCCTCCTCCTGCTGGCTGGAAACAGACGTGAAGGCTGGAATTGAGCAGCTACCTTGAACCATTCGGTGACCTTGGGAATGGAAACTGCACAGAGGAATTATGGAGAATGAGGTTTTTGCCAACAAGGAGCCTGGCTCTCTGACCGTGCAGCACCATTTGAGCCTTCTTGAATGTGAGCAAGAAATAAATATCCATCTTATTTAAGCAACTGTAATTTGAGGTGTATCATTTATGATTCCAATGCTCATTAATACTAGGGTTTTTATTTTTTGTTTTTTTCTATCTTGAGGCAGACTCTCCCTCTGTTGTCTAGGCTAGAGTGCCATGGCATCAGCCTAGCTCACAGCAACATCAAACTCCTGGGCTTAAGCGATTCTCTTGCCTCAGCCTTCCCAGTAGCTGGGACTACAAGAGCCCACCACAACACCTGGCTTAATTTTTCTATGTTCAGTAGAGGTGGGGTCTCCCTCTTGTACAGGCTGGTCTTGAACTTCTGAGCTCAAGGGATCCTCCCACCTCAGCCTCCCCAAGGGCTAGGATTACAGGCAGGAGCCACCTTGCCTGACCTAATAGGAGTGTTTTGATAGAGAAACGCCAGCAGCCTAGCTGAAACTGTTTGCAAATGGCACAAAATCCTCATAAACAGAAAAATTACAGAATTAGAACAAAATGGTGCCTGTGAGCCTCAGTTTACTACTTCAGATAGCCGAGTCCAAAATAAGTGCCATTTATTCCCTGCATAACTTTGTCCAAGTGACTGCTCTCTGAGCCTCAGTTTTCTACTTTGAAAAAATGGACTAATAAGGCTAAGTGCAATAACTCATGCCTGTATTCCCAGCACTCTGGGAGGCTGAAGCGGGCAGATTGCTTGAGCTCAGGAGTTCCAGACCAGCCTGAGCAACAGCAAGACCCCACCTTTACTAAAAATATAAAAAAAATAGCTGGACATAATGGCAGGCATGTGTAGTCCCAGCTACTTGGGGGGTGCTGAGGCAAGAGGATTGCTTAAGCCCAAGAATTTGAGGTTGCTGTATAATGACGCCACAGCACTACCCAAGGCGACAGAGTGGAACCCTGTTTCAAAAAATAAAGGTGGGTGCTCATAAATAGCAATTTCCTCAAACGTGGTAGTACTCCTGCCAGGTTGGGACAAGAAATAGCACCTCGCAAGAGTATAGGAAGAGGCTCGGCGCCTGTGGCTCAAGCGGCTAAGGCGCCAGCCACATACACC
>NW_003852495.1:7388576-7394999 GCF_000181295.1 Otolemur garnettii | reverse complement strand
AAAAAAAAAAAAGAGTATAGGAAGAATCACAGTGACTGCACTACTAGTGCCCTGCCCCCCACCTTCCAGGCAGGACCATCTTCCCCCTCTTTTGTCAATTGCAGAAAGGCTGCCTGCATCAATTCCAAGACCAAGACTAAGACTTTGGCCTAGGACAAAATGAGGCACACTGTGGGAAGAGGTCTCTCTGAATGACATGTAGTTGGTTTTCCATCTCACCAGATGCATTCAGGGATCTCTCCTGGCTCCACCCACATATTTATTGAGACTCAATAAATATCAGTTGGCTGGGTGAGGTGGCTCACACCTATAATCCCAGCACTTTTGGATCCCAAGGCAAGAGGATCACTTGAGGCCAGGAGTTTGAGGCTAGCCCTGGCAATACAGCAAGATTCTGTCTGTTTAATTTTTTAAACAAAAAAAAATTTTTTTTTAAATAAATTTGTTTATTTCACCTCTGGAGCAACAGGGATTTGCGATTTTTGGTTGGCCGTTGTTGTTTGGCGGGCCCAGGCTGGGTTTGAACCTGTGAGCTCAGGTGTATGTGGCTGGTGCCTTAGCCACTTGAGCCACAGGCACCAAGCCTTAAACAAAAAATTTTAAATATTGCCGGCTGTGGTGGCTCACCACTCTTGATCCTCTAAGTTCCCTTGCTTGTCTTTAGCAAGAATATTGTTCAGCCAAGTTTAGCTGGAATCCCTCTCTTCTAATGTCTCTTCTCTTAATAGTTTCCCCTCTACTGACCCCCTCTGCTCACTAGCTATAAATTTACAGCTGCCTTTTTGCTAGTTTCAGTTTCTCTGCCTTTGAAGAGTCTCTCCTCTAGAGCAATAACTTTCCACTTTTAACAAGTGTCTGAATAATTTTTTTCAATAACGCACACATTACCCTTCTTTATGCCAAGTAGTATGGTATGTTACTGAAGAGCACAGGACTAGAGCCTGATGGCCTTGGTTCAAATCACCACTCTACACTTTTCTAGTTGTGTGACCCTGGGCAAACTGCCCAAAATTATCTGGGTCTTAGTTTGCAAGGTTAAAAATATCGCATCTGCCTTATAAAGCTGTTGTCCTGATTGAGTACTGTGAAGTGAGGAGTGTTATTATCCCCATTTTACAGATGAGGGAGGACACTGAGGCCTCGAGATGTGCAGTCCTAGATAGGACACCACCTGCTCTGCCTGGAAATACTTCTTTTTTTTTTTTTTTTTTTTTTTTGAGACAGAGCTTCAAGCTGTCCCCCTGGGTAGAGTGCTGTAGCATCACAGCTCACAGCTACCTCCAACTCCTGGGTTCAAGCGAGTCTCCTGCCTCCGCCTCCCAAGTAGCTGGGATCACAGGCGCCCGCCACAACGCTTGGCTATTTTTTGGTTGCAGCCATCATTGTTGTTTTGGTGGGCCTGGGCTGGATTCGAACCTGCCACCTTAGGTGTATGTGGCTGGTGCCTCAGCCACATGAGCCACAGGCGCTGAGCCCCAGGAAAGACTTCTAAGAGGCCAGGATCTGGGTGGAGGTAGGAGGCACTCATGTGACCTAGGGAACCCAGAAGCAGGTCAGGCTGCCCTGGCAGCGTGGGGAAGAGTAAGCCCCAGGGAGGGTCGGCTAATTCTAGCCTATGACAAGTCATTCAGCTCTGCTGCCTGTGATCTTGTTTTGCTGGTCCACACAATAGGATACCAACGGCAAAAGTTGCCATTAGCCCTGCCCCAGCCGCCTGCCAGTTCCATATCCCAAATAAGGAGACAAAACAGAAGTTTGAATAGAAAAACTAGCCAGGTGTTGTGGTGGCTACAGTCCTAGCTACTCTGGGACTAGGCTGAAATAGGAGGATAGCTTGAATCTAGGAATTTGAGGTTGCTGTGAGCTATGATAATGCCACGGCACTCTGTCCAGGATGACAGAGTGAGATTCTATCTCAAAAAAAATGGGGGGTAATTTTGGGGGTTAAGGAAGGGCTGTGGAAGCAGCAGAGTCTGACAACAAAGGGGTTTTCCAAGTCTGGCTTTCCTAGACTTTCCAGGATGACAGCCATAGTTGGGCCTGTTGAACTGGGAGTCTCCGATCCAAAGGGAACACTTGTGTCCCTCTTGGGAGGAAAATCCTGTATGGGGAGACAGATGGGTGGGGTAGGTAGGTAGGGTCTTATGTCTGGAGTATAGTTATATTCTGGGGAGTGTGGGGCCAGGGAGGGATGGAGGTGGTCCTTGTTCTAGAGAAGGGCAGGGCCCCTTGCTGGAGAGTGTTCTCAGTCTAGTGGGGTGAGTCCAGGATGGGAGCTCCAGGTCCTTACTGAGGGATCTCTATTAGTAATGGCTCCCTGAGAGATCTGGAGATTCAGGGTTCTCACTGGTGGACCAGGGGCAGGAGGAGACTGGGGTGGGGTTTCCCAGGGGGTTTTCCTGGACAGACATATCTGGAGAGTTGTTGAAAAAGACAGAGGTCCAGCCTAGAGATAAGGACAGAAGTTCTGGTGTGGCTGAAGCCCAGGTCCAGAGGAAGCATGGATCTCGAGTGCAGGGTCCTTGCTGGATGCCTCAGAGGACAGTCCTAAGTCTATAAGGGACTGGGTGACCTGGGTCCCCAGGGGCACCGAGGGATGTAGTTCCAGATGCTCGATGCAAAGTACTCTGAGGGAGTCCTGTTCTCGAGTGAACTGGGGGTGTTTCCTGTTTAGGAGGACGGGCTCAGACGAGGCCTCTCCGAGGGGGACAGATATGGTGAATGTAGTCCCAAGTCCTCGCTGGGGGGCGGGACAGTTGAAGGGAACCTAGACCCAGAGGGGATTGGGACACAGGTATTTCATGAGGGCTCCCAGGGAGCGGGGACGAAATGGGGGTCCCCAGTCTTCGTTGGCTTGGGGAGCGGGGGTGGCGCTCACGTACCCACGGTGGTGACCAGCGTGCTGGCGAAGAAAAGAGCCGAAGCAAAGTCCCAGGCGGGGTCTGAGTCGTTGGCGGACCCCGAAGCGTTGGCTAGCACTGTGCGCCCCAGCCGTCCGGCCGCCAGCACCCGCTCCACGAAAGCGTCCAGGGCGGAGGCCTCCACACACGGGCTGAGCCGCAGCAGCTGCTCCCGCAGAGTCTCCAGCTCGGCTCGGAGCTGGGCTTCGTGCGGCCCCTCCAGCTGCGCAACCAGCAGCGCGCCCAGCACCAGGTACGCGGCGTAGGCCACCAGGGCGCACGCCAGGAGCACCCCCCGCCGCATGGCGCCCGCCGGGACCCCGCACAGCCCCGGGAGGCCCCGCTGACGTGGCCCCCGCCTCCCGACCGCCCGGCACCTTGTTTCAGTTCCGGGAGTGCTCGAGGCGCGCCACAGATGTCCTGAAGAGGAAGAGAAACAAGGGGAGGAGGGCATAGAGGGACGTCCCGCCTCCGGGAAACTGAGGCACGCCCAGACGCCAGGTGTTAGGACGGAGAGGGTGGAGTCTGGCTCCGGGACCCAGGAGACTAACAGGATGCAAAGGGTGGAGGTATTCTATCCCTTCCATTCCTCCCTTCTTTTCCTCCCGGTTCCCTACGTCAGAGCAAATCCCAACTCTTTCCACGCGCAGGTGAAGGAGTCGCTTGCCAAATCATCAGGGGCATGGTGCCCTGCATCGAGGTGCGTGGCTGGGAAGACAAGGAGCAAACTGAAATCTAGTTCTCCCTCCGTTCGCCAAGTCGTGTGCCCTGAAGTGGGAATGGCGTGCACCATAGAGGAAAGTGTCTCCTGAGCCCTCATGGACAGAGTGGGGATCCTTAGCTATTCACCACATCTTTGTTCAGCATCCACTTTGTGCCCGAAGCACGCTTGGTAAAACTGAAGACACAGTAGTGACCAAGACAATTCTGGGCCCATGCCCTCATGAGGCTCCCAGTCTAATAGGAAAGACAGGCACACCAATAGTGACAGCCTGGGTGGCCAGGGCTGTAAGGAGGGAAGCACAGGCACAGTGACCAAGGCTGGTCTGGGGAAGGCTAGGGGGCATAAGACACAAGAGGAGGCAGCTGCCTGACCTAGCCCAGGGAGGTCAGGAGAGCTTCCTGAGGAAGGGGCTATCTGAGCTGAGATGCAAAGGATGAGTAGGAGTGAACCAGGGTCTTTTTTTCCTGGCAGAATCATGAATATATGCCTCTACTTAAGAGGAAATTTTTCCTGCCATGTCCCTCCTGTAGGTCTCTCCACATCTTTTTCCAACTGGAACTCTGCACCCTCCTAGCAGCCTTCTTCCTGGCAGCCTGCAATCCTGACATGTCTGACTAGCAGACGAGTAGGGCTTGGTCCCAACTTAGACACACCTCAGATGGTACTATTTATAAAACTGGCAGATCTCGGAGCAGAGCCCAACTTGGAGTTGATAATCCACAGGAAAAGACACCTGATAATAAAAACAGTGACGGGGTGGCGCCTGTGGCTCAAGCCAGCCCTATATACTGGAGGTGGTGGATTCAGGCCCCACCCTGGCCAAAAACTGCAACAACAACAAAACAACAACAACAAAAATAAAAACAGTGACAGTAGGTATCAAAGATTAGCAATGTGTCACTCTGGGCACACAAAATTGCATAAATCTTCAATCTTTCTCATATAATTCTTTGTCTCTCTCTCTCCTCTCTTTCTTTTCCAAGACAGTCTCACTTTGAGTGACAGTCTCAGTAGAGTGCTGTAACATCATAGCTCACAGCAACCTCAAACTCTTGGGCTCAAGCAATCCTATTGCCTCAGCCTTCTAAGCAGCTGGGACTACAAGCTCCCACCACAACACCAGCTACTTATTCTATATTTAGCAGAGATGAAATCTCACTTTTCCTCAGGCTGGTCTTGAACTCCTGAGTTCAGAGGATCCACTGCCTCAGCCTCCCATAGTGCTAGGATTACAGGCATGAGCCACAGCACCCAGCTCCTCTCATATAATTCTCATTAAATAGATGAGAAAATTTAGGCTTAAAAATGGGGTAGATCTGGGCACTGAGGCTCATGCCTGTAATTCCAGTGCCTTGGTAGTCCACGGTGTGAGAATTGCTTGAGCCCAGGAGTTCTAGGTTACAGTGAGGTATGTTCACCACACTGCACTCCAGCCCTCCAGCCTGGACAACAGAGTGAGACTCTGTCTCACAACAACAAAAATATAGAGTAATGACACAACTGGTAAGGGGAGAACATTAGGCCGGCAGGAAGCCAATATACTTGCTTTGTTAATTAAAAAATAAATATTCACAGAAGAGATGAATTTATTTATTTAGAGACAGGGTTTCACTATGTCTCCCCCGGTAGAGTGCTGTGGCATCACAGTTCACAGCAACCTCAAACTCTTGGGCTTAAGCGATTCTCTTGCCTCAGCCTCCCGAGTAGCTGGGACTACAGGCGCCCATCACAATGTCCAACTATTTGTTCTTTCTTGCAGTTGTCATTGTTGTTTAGCTGGCCCTGGTCAGGCTCAAACCTACCAGCCTCAGTGCATGTGGCTGGCACCCTACTTCACTGAGCCAGAAGAGATGAATTTAGAAGTAAGAGGGAAAGCTGAGGATGAGGACAAAATGATGGTGGCACTCAAGGTACAGATGCTAACCCAGAGGTGCAGAAGAGCAATGAAGGCACCTCACTCACAAAAAAGAGCTGCAACTGAGCCAGGACTCATCACTGAGAAAACAGGAGCAACCCTAGAAGTTCCCAGAAAAGACGATGTCTCAGAGGAAAGGGAAGCCACAATGATAGGGTCACTTCTAACATTCTTCCGGAGTGCTATCACTGCCCAAAAGTCACTTCCACCATTATCTTTGCCTGAGATAAGTGCAGGAGCCTGTGAGGCAGACAGAAAAAAAACTAAGGAAGATTAGTTGTAGAGTTCTTGGCTTGCAGGTGTACCTGGGTGCTGGGAGTTGCTGGGAGTTGCAGACTGTTTTTGATGGACAGAGCAAACCAAGTTGTGACATGAGAACTTTTTTATGAATTTCTGGGAAACTGCCTAAAGATTATCTTCAAGAGAGAAACTGGTTCTTCACTTCTAACTTGTTGGGTGCCCATTGATTCTTCTTCTTTTTTTTAGACACAGTCTGACACTGTTGCCTCAGGCTAGAGTGCTCTGGCATCATAGCTCACAGCAACCTCAAACTCTTGGGCTCAAGCAACCCTCCTGTCTCAGGCTCCCAGTAGCTTGGGCTATAGCTCTTGCCATGATGCCCAGCTATTTTTTTTTCTATTTTTAGTAGAGAGGGGTCTCATTCCCACTCAGGCTGGTCTCAAACTTCTGAGCTCAAGCAATCCACCTGCCTTGGCCTCTGAAAGTGCTAGGATCACAGGTGAAGCCACCATGCTGGGCCCCCTTTTCTCATTCTAAATATTCATTTTATTTCCCTTATTTATTTATTCATTCATTTGCTTATTAGACAGAGTCTCACTCTGTCACCCTGGGTAGAGTGCCATAGCATCATAGCTCACAGCAAC
>NW_003852495.1:7362101-7387818 GCF_000181295.1 Otolemur garnettii | reverse complement strand
CCCAGATAAAGAAAATGCTTGATTTCCGGGGATAAAAAAAAAAAAAAAAAAAAAAAAAACCTAAGGACTGTCAAAATCGTGTGTTAGAGCCCGCACAACTTCGATTAGTCCCTCAGAAACAACTGAATCTCTTCTCCCTTCGAGTCCTTTTGCGGGCCCCCACGTGCTCTCAGCAACACAAATTCACCGCTAGTCTGTAGACAGAACTCCATTACCCATCGACCTCTCGACTTCTACATTTTCGATCTGCCCTACTCCGCCTACTCTTAGCGCTGTTCTCGGCCCGCGCTCCTGCCGGTCAGGCCGTAACTCCCGCCTGACGGCGAATGCCCCCCCCCCAGTCTCCGCCTCTTACGCAAGGCACCGCCTACTCGCTCAGGCCTCCGTGGGGGCGTGGCTCATGCAATGGTGACGCCCATTGGCTGTCGCGTTGCTGGGGGTGTGTGGCTACGGGAGCCGGGCGGGCACGTTAGGAAGCGAGGCTGGGGCGACGGTAGCAGTGAAGGATGCACCCGTCAGGGTTGGCGGCGGCGGGGACGCCCCGGCTGCGTAAGTGGCGTACGTGGCCGGCGGAGGAGATCCGGCGGGTGGGGGCGTGGCGGGGCGGCGGTTGGCGAGGTCACTGCAGGTCGGGGGTCACGAGATCAAGGATCTGGAGCTTCGAGGTGTGCACAGCGTGGGGATGCCAGGTCCGGGTAGGGGTGCGTTTGGGGGTGGATCCTTTAGGAAATTCCTTTAGAGCAAAACAACTGGGGGGCAGGATGTTGTTGTGTGATGTGCAGAGAAACACGACTTTCATTCATTTGCAGTTAGCGATCTCCCCTCGCCTGCTCCCCACCCTTCCAGGGCTCCCCAGTGCCCTCCGGCTGTCGCCCACGCGCCTTAGTACAGCTTTTCTGGCCTTCTGTGAGAGGACAGGGCCATGGTTACCCCTCATTTAAGATTTGAACCTGTATTTAGTATACCTTTCACCCTCTTTTCAAGTCTCTGAAATTATATCACTTTAAATTCTTCATCTCCTTTAAGTGCACTGTGCATTTCATTTATTCATTCAACATAACTTGCCCCATATCTTTGTGCCAGGCCTCATGTTGGAATTTGAATAGCTGGTACAGTAGAAACCAACATAGCCCTGGTTCTTGTTATGTCCCAGCTCAGAGCTTACTGGGAAGAGAGATAGTTAACTAGGAAGCAACCAAGTCAACAAGTTAATTTGGGAGCAGTAAAGACTGTGAAGGGAATAATCCTGGAGGTCACTGGGCATTGGTTGAGGAGGCCTGTCCAGAGATAAGGTATGATGTCCTCTCTTTAGCCATTAACAGTGCCTGGTGGCCCCTGTGGTGGTTGATGCAAGGGATAGAACAGTGCTCAGTCTTTGCTCCTGTTCTCATGGAGCTGCCAGTACAGAGCAGAAGACAAGGACAGTCTAGAGGGATGGTGCTGTGATGAGAGAAGCACAGGCAGAAGGGTTGGGCTGGGATGGAAATGTTGTGGGAGCCCAGAGGAGGCAGGGGACCCAGCATAGGGGTGTCAGTGAAGCTTCCTGGAAAAGGGTACTTCTAATGATGAGGAATTACCCAGAAGAAGGAGATTTGTGGTAAGAAGGAAAGGCCAGGACCCTATGCCAGTTAAACAAGTAGACAAATGAATATACAGGGTGGCCATAAAGTTTGTGTGCAATTTACAATACCCAACTTCTTTAAATTGCACATGAACTTTATGGCCACTGTGTATATTTAGAAATTATGATGAGTACTCAAAAAAGAAAAATAAATCACTGGATATTGGCTTGGCACCTGTGGCTCAGGTGGCTAAGGCACCAGCCACAGACACCTAAGGTGGTGGGTTCGAATCCAGCCCAGGCCCGCCAAATGACAATGATGGCTGCAACCAAAAAATAGCCAGGCATTGTGGCGGGCACCTGTGGTCCCAGCTACTTGAGAGGCGGAGGCAGGTGACTTGCCTGAGCCCAGGAGTTGGAGGTTGCTGTGAGCTGTGAAGCCACAGCACTCTACCCAGGGGAACAGCTTGAGGCTCTGTCTCAAAAACAAACAAACAACAACAACAAAAAATCACTGGATATTATGAGAAAGAACCAGGTGGGGCAAGTGCTCTATATTGAGGAGTGAGAAAGGTTAGGGTTAGGGTTAGGGTTTCTGAGAAGGAAACATTGGAGCTGAGGCCTGCATGTGATATTGGCAGGTACTGATGGAGGGAAGGTGTTCTCAAATGATGGCAGTGCATATTCCAAAGCCTGTGGGGGTAATGACTTTGGCAGGATCAGAGGCCAATGGGAGGCCATGTGACTGGAGTGTGGAGGTCCTAAGAGATGTAGCAAATGGAGGGGATTGGCAGAGCTAGGTCATTCAGAGTGTAGTAGGTATTTGAATTTATTCTGAGCACAGTGGGCACTGATACTAGGCAGAGAATGATGTGGTCTCACTTGCATTTAAAAAGATCACTCGGGGCTGGTGGGGTGGCTCAGGCCTGTGATCCTAACATTCTGGGAGGCCGAGGTGGATATATTGCTTCAGCTCATGAATCACCTGAGCATGAGTGAGACCCCGTCTCTACTAAAAATAGAAAAACTAGCCTGGCATTGTAGTGGATGCCTATAGTCCCAGCTTAGGAGGCTGAGATAGGAGAATCACTTGAGCCCAAGAGTTTGAGGTTGCTGTGAGCTATGATGCTACAGCACTTTACTCAGGGCAACAGAGTGAGATTCTGTCTCAAAAAAAAATTTTTTTTTTTAAGTAAAAGGATTACTCTGGCTACCCATTGGAGAGAAGGTTGATGGGGTTAAGAGTAGACTAGGAACCAGGTAAGACATTTAAGTCAGGTGGGAGATGACAAAGTCTAAGAGGAGAGGGTGCTACTGAGATACTAATGATTGGTTGATTAGATGTCAAGAGATTCAGGGGTTTGGACACCAAACTACGATCCCAGGGGCAACCAGAGGAAATGTCAAAAAGTGGCCAGACCTGGGTCTGGAGCCAGGAGACAAGTAGTGGCTAGAGAAAGCGCCCAGAAACTGAAGGCACGCTGCAGCTGTGAGAGCTGGGATAGGGGTGACGTTGGCCTAGGTGAGAGTCAGAAAATGAGGGCGAGGATGGAAAATGAGGTCAGACATTTTAGGAAGCTGAGAATCGATGTTGAATGAGGGAACCCTTTGAGAGACCATCAGCTTCACAAAGGCAGGAGTTTTATTCATAGCTGTATCCACCATGCCTATAACAAAGCCTAACACACAGGGGAAGTTTTTAGTAGATGTTTGTGGGGTAAACAGGTACATTCAGTATCTTGCATGCAGAGAGCTAGAGGGTGGCATTTGGGGCAGTAGTGCCAAATGCTGCTGAGGGCTTGAGTCAAATAAGATAGAAAAGCCTAGGTCTTGATAGCATAGAGAAGCATTTAGGAGGCCAGATGGGAGCAAAGCCCCAAACGCCAAGGCCTGAGGGGGCAACAGGGAGGCTGAGGAAGGGCTTGCAGGAAAGCTTTCAGGAAGCTGGCTCATCTGGCTAGAAGTGGGAGAGGGAAAGGGATGTGTTGGAGAGGGGGAGGCCTGAAGTGGAGGGGGGAGCGTTGGGGACAAGCCTGGGGCCACTGATGCTTGCTTTGGGATTGGAGAGACCGGGTCTGTTTTCAGGCTACAAATCATTGAGAAAGAGAGTTGGGGCCTTATAACAGCCCTAGAAAGCAGGACTCTCAACCATTCCATGGAGGAGGAAACTGAGATGCAGAGAAAAGTCATGACATGTAGTTTGGTTCCTGTCCCCTGTAACCTTACCACTTGGTCCCTGTGTCTGCAATAGTCCCTGGCACATAGTAGGATCTCTGTGAAGATCTCTGGATCTTATTTGCTGTGTCACAGTGTTGCTGACTCGGAGCAGGGGCCCTGGAGCCAGAGTGCTAGGTTCAAGTCCTGTCTTCCCTATCTTCCCTACCTTAGTAGATGCATTCCATCCAGCCCAGAATCTGGGGAGATAGCATTGGTTCTTCCTGCTTCTTACCACACCCAACTGAGCTTACCTCCCAAGAGTCCCAACCCTCCTCCTCTGAAACTCGTCCATAAATCCCCCTCCCACCCTGCCCCACAGTCCTGTCAGTCCTCTTGCTTTAGCCTCCTGAACAGCTGGGACTACAGGCACCTGCCACAAACTCGGTAAGTTTTTTCTATTTTTAGAAGAGTCAGGGTCTTAACGTTTAACTCAGGCTGGTCTTGAACTCCTGAGCTCAAGCAATCCACCGGCCTCAGTCTCCCAGAGTACTAGGATTACAGGCACGAACCACTGTGCATGGCCAAAATCACCTTTTTTTTTTTTTTTTTCCAGTTTTTGGCTGGGGCTGGGTTTGAACGCACCGCCTCCTCCTCCTTTGAGCCACAGGGACTGCCCCAGAATCACCTTTTAAAAAATTAAAAACTTTTAAAACCTAGCTGTTGATCTTGGGCAAGCATCTGAACTTCTTTGGAGCTCACTCTGTCATGGGAATGATAACACCATTGGCAACACTGGGGTTGTTATGAGGACAGCCTGGTATAGGGAGGAAGTGGTCATCTAGAGTGTAATTACTACAGTATGTCAGACAGACCTGGGCTGTCCTCCTGCCTTCCATTTACTCAGTTTGGCCCTTTGCATAAGTCATTTGGCTGTCTGGGCCTCAGTTTCCACATCTGTGAAATGGGGGTGACTATTCATCAGGTTTTTGTCAAGTGCCTACTCTAGCCCTGTTCTCGGGCTGGGGATTCAGCTGGGAATGAGACAAAGATCCCCACTTTAGCGGGGCTCACAGTTGAGTAGAGGAGACAGCAAACAAATATAATAGTTTGTGTATCAGCTGGTATCGAGCTCAGTGACTATCAGTGAAGTGAGGAAGGGGGATGGTGACTGCTACAGAGAGGTGCAGTTGTAGATGGGATGTTGCGTAAGGTCCCACCGAGCAAAGATCTGGAGGAGGAGAGGAGGGAACCACAGGCATGTCAGGGAAGAGCTTTTTGAGCAGAGGCAGAGCTGGTGCAGAGGTGGGAGCATGCCTGGTGTGTTCGCAGGTTCCTGGAGCAGATGAGCCAGGGGGCCGAGGGAGATATGGACATAGGCTGGGTTCATAAAAGGCTTGGCACAGGATTTTGTGGATAGTAGGCCCCGATATGTACCACTCTCAACATCAACATCATCATCATTATCATTGGTATTTGGATGGATGGATGGATAGACAGACAGATGGGCAGGTGGGTGGGTGGGTGGGTGGCTGGCAGGCAGAGCCTGCACCTGAAAGCCTGTCTGACACCTGCCCTGCCCTGCAGGTGAATGAGGCTCCGCACCCCTCTTCCCTTGCAGCCTCAAAGCGGAGGATCCCTGTGTCCCAGCCAGGCATGGCTGACCCCCACCAGCTTTTCGATGACACAAGCTCAGCCCAGAGCCAGGGCTACGGGGGTCAGCGAGCACCTGGAGGCCTGGGCTACCCCTCAGCCTCCACCTCCCCACAGGCAGCCTTCCTGGATGACCCTGTGTCCAACATGGCTATGGCCTATGGGAGCAGCCTGGCCGCTCAGGGCAAGGAGCTGGTGGATAAGAACGTGAGTGGGTTGGGGTTGGTGGGAGTGGGGGAAGGTGTGGGCCGTGGGCCTCAGGCTTGAGCTCTGCCTCCCCAGATTGACCGCTTCATCCCCGTCACCAAGCTCAAATATTACTTTGCTGTGGACACCATGTATGTGGGCAAAAAGCTGGGCCTGCTCTTCTTCCCCTACCTGCACCAGGTCAGTACCTCCCCCAGGGGAATGTGGGTCTTGGGGAGAGCCAGCCCATTGGGGTTGGACCAGGCCAAGTGTGAGGGGGTAAGCAGGGTGGAAGCAGGGTGGAAGAGGCCTGGCCCTGGAGTCTTGACCACTCCCCCACTCTCCCCACAGGACTGGGAGGTGCAATACCAGCAGGATACACCAGTTGCCCCCCGCTTTGATGTCAATGCTCCGGACCTTTACATTCCAGGTTTCCCCCTACCCTTTGCTGCCCTGGCACCTTCTCCCCTCTGGGTGGGCATGTCTGAGGCCAGGGTTTTGATGTGTGGAAGCCCAAGATGGCCCTTCCTCCTCTGACCAGTGTTTGTCTTCCATAGCTATGGCTTTCATCACCTATGTCTTGGTGGCTGGCCTTGCACTGGGGACCCAGGATAGGTAAGGGAGGCCTGGAACAGGCAGAACAGGGTGGGGTTTGGGGGCCAAGGGGTGGTCAGGGAGGTCTTGGTTCCCCTCTCAGAATAGTTCCACCTTACTCCTAGTTGGCCTAAGATAGCCCTTAGGGTCATCCTCAGAGTTACTCTCAGCATCACCCTTGCCTCTTTGCTCCCTTTCCTACCCACATGCAGCCTGTTACCATGCCCTATGCTGGGTGACCCTCTAAATCCATCCTTCCACCACCAAATCCTTCCTTATCCTCACTTTCTCCCAACTAGCTGGCCCCCACTCCCTGCATCCCTCCTAAAGCAGCAGCCAGGATGGCCTTGTCTGACATGCAGGCCTGGCCACATCCCCACCTTGGTCCCCCAAGTTGTCCATGGCTTCCCAGTCAAGCCTGGGACTCCTTCCCCCTTGCTCCCCAGGTCTTCCTCCATGTCTCCAGGGAGCCCAGTGCTGCCTTCCCAGGCCCGCACGTCCACTTGCCTTTACTCAGGAGTATGTCCCTCCCCGCCATCACCTGCCCAGCACTTGCTCATTCATGATGCCTCTAATCTGATGTCACTTTCCCAGGGAAGATTTCCTGCCACCCCCCAGCCTCACTCATAATACCCTGTTCATTTCCTTTGTGGCACTGAAAACATCTGTCATTAGAACCTGTTAATTAATTAATTGGTGAGGCCTAGATATGGCAGAGGCCAGGGGCCTTCTTCCCTGACCACCTTCTTCCTCCTTGAGGCCTCACCTCAGGTGTCATCTCTTCAGGGAAACCCTCCCTGCTCCCTGCCTCCTGACTGTGCAGCCCCCTGTGGTTCCAGCTGGACCCCCTTTTGGCATCACTGTCTGGGAACACAGCTGCTTTCCTCCTCAGAATGGAATTTCCATGAGGATAGGGCCCAGATCCACTTGGCCACTGCCAGGTCTCCAGCCTGCTCCCAGGCAGATGATCAGGTCTAAGGTTGCCAACTGAGTGACAGCCTGGTTGCCGACAGGTTCTCCCCAGACCTCTTGGGGCTGCAGGCAAGCTCAGCCTTGGCCTGGCTGACACTGGAGGTGCTGGCCATCCTGCTCAGTCTCTACCTGGTCACTGTCAACACCGACCTTACCACCATTGATCTGGTGGCCTTCTTGGGCTACAAATATGTCGGGTGAGTCCCTCCCACCCTGCCTGCCAGCCCCTGCCCTCAGCTTCTCTCTCACTCCAGCCTTCTCTCTCTCCCCCAGGATGATCGGTGGAGTCCTCATGGGCCTGCTCTTTGGAAAGATTGGCTACTACCTGGTGCTGGGTTGGTGCTGTGTGTCCATCTTTGTGTTCATGGTGAGGCTGAGGGTCAGGCCCAGTGGGGAGAGTAGGGGTTCCTGGAGGCACCTGAGTGAGGATGTCAGGTGGGGAGTTTAGACCAGAGCCACACTGCTGAACTGAGAGGGGTTGGGACAGCTGTCGAGAGCTTCCTGGGAGAGGAGAAACAGGCCAGGCTGTGAACGGCTAGGTGTACTCTGCATGTAGGCTCCAAGCTGGGCTCCCACCCTTGCTCCACTCTCCTCTCACTTTGGGCTTTCCTGCCACCACTCCCCTGGAGGGAGATTCTCTGAGAGCTCTTCACTGGAGTGGGGTGCTGGCCAAGAACAGGGTTGACCCTGAGCTTTGTTGGATCCTGAGCAAATCACTTCCTCTCTTTAAACTTCAGTTTCCCCTTTTGTAAAATGGGATGATAATATTTGCTCAGAGGAATTGTCCTAGAAGAGGCCCCAGGACAATTATTCAAGACCTCTTGTCCATGACTTGAAGACCTCACGTCCCAGACCTGGGAAGGCAGCACTGGGCTCCCTGGAGACATGGAGGAAGGACCTGGGGAGCAAGGGGGAAGGAGTCCCAGGCTTGAGGGAAGCCATGGACAAGGGGTCTTGAATAATTGTCATCTGGCCAAGGGAAGAAAGAGGGTGGCAGCAGCTGGAAGGGGCTTATTGCCCCCTCACTCACTGATGGGCCCCTTGCCTCTCATATTTTGCAAACAGGACCTGGGGAGGAGCAAGTCCTGACCATCTGGTTAGGGAAACAGGGGCTCCTAGGAGCAAATACATGAGGGCTGCAGAGGGGCAGGGACTTGTCCCAGGTGGAAGGGCTAAAGGGTCAAGTTCTCTGCTCCTATCTCTCCCTTTCCCACCTAGATCCGGACGCTGCGGCTGAAGATTCTGGCAGAGGCAGCGGCCGAAGGAGTCCCAGTGCGCGGGGCCCGGAACCAGCTGCGCATGTATCTGACCATGGCCGTGGCGGCGGCCCAGCCTCTGCTCATGTATTGGCTCACCTTCCACCTGGTGCGGTGAGGCACCTCCCGCTATCGCCTCACTTTTCTCCGCCCAGGGCCCAGGTCCGCCCAGCCTGGGCCGGCGCCGCCCCCGCCCCAGGCCCTCCCTCCTCCGCCGCGGGGCTGGGAGATCTGCGACTGCTTAGGCGCGGCCTCTGTTACAGAAACAATAAACCCTGATGGGCTCGGCGTAGGCAGCCTGTCCTTGGCCGCGCTGGGCTGGGAAGGGAGCTGGGGACCGGCGGGAGGGGCAGCAATCTCAATAGAGAGACTGCAAGACTTAGGCATTTAATACGGTTTAATGCTCCCAACTCAAGCCCCTCAATGGGGAGCCTTTTTCTTGCCCTTCTCCTCCTTCTTGCCCTTCTCCTCCTTCTTCTTCTTCATCTTGGGCTTCTTGACCTTGCCCGGGGTGCTTTCATGCGGCTTGGAGCCTGCAGCATGGGGCTGTGGGGCCGGCCAGGGCGGCGGGTGGGAGAGAAGAGAGACATTTGGGCCGGAGTGGAGACTGGCAGCCAACCCCCCACTGTGTGTAATGCAGACCTTATCACCTTCTTTGGACCACAAGACACAAGCCTGGGGGGAAGGGAGCCCCTTACCTTCCCCTCGGAGTCAGAGTCGGAGTCACTGGAGCTGCTGCTGGAGTCTGAGGAGCTGCTATGGGCCACCTGTGCAGAGGTGTGCCGGTGAGGGTGTACTCATCCCCTCCCAAGTTGGAAGCCGAGGGCACAACAACCCCTCCAACCCCTAAGGATGTGCCCAATGATGGAGTAACTTACCTTTGGATTCTGAGCTGCCCCTGGGTGGCCCTGAACTTTGGGGGGACTGTGCTTGAGGTTTCCCGCCTGGTCGGGCCCACCAGGCTTCTTGGAAGTGGATTCCAGGGCTGTAGAGAGAAGTTAGGTGGGTGGGCACAGGTGACAAGGAGTGCCCCTTGACAGCAGCCCCCAAGCTTGAGTCTGGCCCCTGCACCTCAAGGCCACCCACTCCCCAGGAGCACACCTGCTGTCAGGTCGAACTCCATGGTGTCTCTGGACAACCTGGAGGACTTGGGCAATGCTGGGAGGGGAGGGGAGGAGCAGGGGGACCTGCCCGCCCAAGGAATGCTAAGCTGCCCCACCAGACCTTTGTCCTGGGTCTTTAGCCCTGACTCACCGCCTCTCCCTGCATCACTCACCTTTGCCTCTGTGGAAAGTGTAAGAGGTGGACATTGCCTGCCTCACCCCAGCCTTGATGAACAAGGGGGCCCTGTGGATGGTGTTTGGGGAAAAAGAGCTACAGCTGTCATCAGCTTCCCCTCAAATGTCAGGTGCTCATTCATGAAGAAATGTGAGGGAGGGGTGCCACCCCATGCCCTCCTATGCTGTGTAACACTCTGCAGTAACACTCTGTGTGCACTTAGACCATGCCAGGCCCTAATCCAAGGGCTGCAGGCTTTGTAACTCACCCTCATATCACCTCTGTGGCAGGGTGAGAAGCAGTATCTGCACAGCTTAAGAGCATAGACTTTGGGCTAGCCTGCTACATTTGATGCTTAATTGTGTCATTAGCATCTGTGTGACATTGGAAAAGTGGCTTCCCTTCTCTGTGCCTCAGTTTCCTCATCTGTAAATGACAGTTGCCCCATGGGGTTGATGTGAGAGTCCAATGGGTTAATTGACACAGGGTGAGTGTTTATAAAGTAATGTGTTTGAGCCAGGCACAGTGGCTCATGCCTATAATCCTACCACTTGGGAGGCTGAGGAGGGTGGATTGCCTGAGATCACAGGTTCAAGACCAGCCTGAGCCAGAGTAAGACCTCTAAAAATAGTCAGGCATTGTGGTGGACACCTGTAGTCCCAGCTACTGGAGGCTAAGCCAAGAGAATTGCTTGAGCCCAAGAGTTTGAGGTTGCTGTAAGCTGTGACGCTACAGCACTTTACTAAAAGGTGACAAAGTGAGACTTTGCCTCCCCCCCCAAAAAAAAACGTTCACCTGAGCCATCTGCTCTGATCTCTGGGCAGCTAAGTGTCCTTGAGCCACCCTTTCCAGCCCCGCCCTGACACCAGCAGCTGTTTTTCAGGTTGCTTATTCTTGTAGTGAGTGGGTGTTTCAGCTGAGGCAGGTGGCTGAGGCCTGGGGATGATAAGGAACATGCCATTGACACACTCAAACACCTGCTGCCTGCAACCGGAGCTCCACCACACCACCCCCTTTGTCCTGCTTTTATTTTATTTTTTGAGACATAGTCTCACTCTGTTTCCCTGCATAGACTGCTGTGCTGTCACAGCTCACAGCAACCTCAGACTCTTGGGCTCAAGCTGGGACTACAGGTGCCCGCTACAAGGCCTGGCTAGTTTTTCCATTTTTAGTAGAGACAAAGTCTCACTCTTGCTAAGGCTGATCTTTAACTCCTGAGCTCAAACGTTTCACCCCCTCCTTGATCTCCAGGGTGCTGGTATTACAGGTGTGAGCTGCTGTGCCCAGCCTCCCTTTGTCCTGCCTACTGTCAGGTATAGGCCATGCCTGCCACTTTCTGCAGTTATGCTTACTCCTATTTGTTCCTTCACATGTGTTGTTGAGGACCTGCTGTTTTTTTGTTTGTTTGTTTGTTTGTTTTGTTTTTTTTTGAGACAGAGCCTCAAGCTGTCCCCCTGGGTAGAGTGCGGTGGCATTACAGCTCACAGCAACCTCCAACTCCTGGGCTCAAGCAAGCCTCCTGCCTCCGCCTCCCAAGTAGCTGGGACCACAGGTGCCCGCCACAACACCCGGCTATTTTTTGGTTGCAGCCGTCATTGTTGTTTTGGCGGGTCTGGGCTGGGGATTCGAACCCGCCACCTTAGGTGTACGTGGCTGGCGCCTTAGCCAGTTGAGCTATAGGCGCCGAGCTGAGGACCTGCTGTTAATCCAACACAGCTTAACGCTAGGGGCACAGAAGTGAACAAAATCAGCAAAAATTCCAGCCTCATGAAATTGACATTCTAGTGGAGGAAACAGAATAAATTGTATATGGCCTAACTAACCTCAGCAAGAGCGAGACCCTGTCTATACTAAAAATAAGATTTGTGTTTCTTTATTTTACTTTTTATTTATTTATCTAGAGACAGAGTCTCACTATGTCACCCTGGGTAGAGTGCTGTGTTGTCATAGCTCACAGCAACCTCAAACTCTTGGGCATAAGTGATTCTCTTGCCTCAGCCGCCCAAGTAGCTGGGCCTACAGGCACCCCACCCGCCACCATGGCTGGCTATTTTTTAGAAATAGGGTCTTACTCTGGCTCAGGCTGGCCTCAAACTCGTGAGCTCAGGCAATCCACCTGCCTCAGCCTCCCAAATGCTGGGATTACAGGTGTGAGCCACCGCACCGGGCTACTAAAAATAGAAAACTAGAGGGTGGCACCATGTACCAGAGGTGGTGGATTCAAATCCAGCACTGACCAAAAACTACTACAACAACAAAATAGAAAAACTAGCTGGGCATTATGGCAGGCACCTGTAGTCCCAGCTACTTGGGAGGCTGAGGCAAGAGGATCACTTGAGCCTAAGAGTTTGAAGTTGCTTGTGAGCTATAATGCTAGGGCAACAGAGTGAGACTCTGTCTCAAATAAAGTAATTAAATTTAATTTAATAAAAATAAAATGTATGTATGTTAGAAAAAAGGAGAAGGGGTAGTGCCTGTGGTTCAAAGGAGTAGGATGCCAGCCCCATATGCCAGAGGTGGCGGGTTCAAACCCAGCCCCAGCCAAAAACAAAAACTGCAAAAAAAAAAAAGGAGAAGCAAACTAAATGTACATCAACTAATGAGTAGATACTCAAAATGTATATATTAATAGTATATCTATACAATTGAATACTATTTAGCAATATCAAGAAACAAGTTACTAAAAAAAAAAATAAAAAGGCTCTGCGCCTGTGGCTCAAGCGGCTAAAGCGCCAGCCACATACACCTAAGGTGGTGGGTTCAAATCCAGCCCGGCCCGCCAAACAACGACAGCTGCAACCAAAAAATAGCCGGGCGTTGTGGTGGGCGCCTGTGGTCCCAGCTACTTGGGAGGCTGAGGCAGGAGACTCGCTTGAGCCCAGGAGTTGGAGGTTGCTGTGAGCTGTGATGCTACAGCACTCTACCCAGGGGGAAAGCTTGAGGCTCTGTCTCAAAAAAAAGAAACAAGTTCCTGAAACACGTTACATCACAGAAGAATTTCAGAAAGATTATGCTGGGTGGAAGAAGCAGGGGGCAGTGTATTTATCGTATGATACCATTTATATGAAATGATTATAAAAGGCAATTATATTGGCCAAGCACAGTAGATCACACCTGTAATCCTAGCACTCTGGGAAGCCAGGGCAGGAGGATCGCTTGAGCTCAGAAGTTTGAGACCAGCCTGAGCAAAAGCAAGACCCTGTCTCTACTAAAAATAGAAAAATTAACAGGGCATCATGATGGGCGCCTGTAATCCCAGCTACTTGGGATGCTGAAGCAGGATTGCTTGAGCCCAGGAGTTTGAGGTTGCTGTAAATTAGGCTGAGGCCACAGCTCTCTAGACCGGGACAACAGAGCCAGACTCTGTCTCAGAAAAAAAAGAAAAGAAAAAGGCAATTATATAGGTAGAGGTTGCTGGGAGTTAAGGGTGGGAACAGGAATTAACTGTAAATAGGCATGAAGGACCTTACTGAGGGAAAGAAAATGTTCTAGAATTGATTTATGGTGACAATTGCACCACTTGGCAAAGCTGAAGAGAGGAGTGTGGATATAGTAAATCAAAGGTCTTTGGTCAGGTGCAGTGGCTTATGCCTATAATCCTAGCACTCTGGGAGGCTGAGGAGAGTGGATTTACCTGAGCTCAGGAGTTCGAGACCAGCCTAACTAAGAAGTAAGAGGGAGCCCTTATCTCTAAAATAATAGAAAATCTAGCCTAGTGTTGTGCTGGGCGCCTGTAGTCCCAGATACTCCAGAGGCTGAGGCAAGAGGATTGCTTGAGCCCAAGAGTTTGAGGTTGCTGTGAGCTATGATGCTATAGCACTCTACCCAGGGTGACAGAGTAAGGCTCTCTGGAAAAAAAAGAAAGATCCTTATTTTTTTAGAGACAGAGTCTCACTTTATTGCTCTCAGTAGGGTGCTATGATGTCACAGCTCACAGCAATCATCTTAGGCAATTCTCTTGCCTCAGCCTCCTGAGTCGCTTGGACTACAGGCGCAGGCCACAATGCTTGGCTATTTTCTAGTTGCAGTTTGGCCAGGGCCAGGTTTGAACCTACCACCCTCAGTATAAGGAGCCGGCACCCCACTCACTGAGCCACAGGTACCACTGGTCTTGCTATGTTATTCAGGCAGGTCTTGAACTCCTAGTTTCAAGTTGTCCTCCCACCTTAGCCTCCCAAAGTGTGGGAATTACAGGCATGAGCCACCACACCTAGCTCACCTAGCTGGATCCCCATGTTTTGTTTTGTTTTGTTTTGTTTGAGACAGAGTCTCACTATGTCACCCTCAGTAGAGTGCTATGGCATCACAACTCACAGCAGCCTCCCAAGTAGCTGGTGCCTGTCACAATGCCCAGCTATTTTTTGGTTGTAGATGTCGTTGTTTGGCAGGCCTGGGCTGGGTTCAAGCTGAGCTACGGGCTCTGAGTCTGGATCCCCATGTTTTATGTGAGACAACATAAACTGCACCTGAAAAAGGTGCAGTTTCTTGCCCAAAGACAGTGGGGCAGTAAGACATGGAGCAACAGTGTGACCTTCCAGGGCCTGAAGGTGTAATTAGTTCTTCATGCCCACATTAAAGTTGCGGGGTGGATGAATAGTCACAGGGAGACCTGGCCTAGTCCTCCAGACTCCCATCCATTCATTCTGTATTATATTTAGGATGCGGTCTGACAGCTTTTAGAGACCCAAGAGGCTCAACAAGATAGTGTCACCTTTTTTTTTTTGGAAAGTCTTACTTTGTTACCCTCAGTAGTGTGCGGTAGCATCATAGCTCACAGTAACCTCAAACTCTTGGGCTCAAACAATTCTCTTGCTTCAGCCTCCTGAGTAGCTTGGATTACTGGCACTCACCATGATGCTTGGCTGTTTTTGTTTGTTTTTTTAGAGACACCATTTTACTTTGTTGCCCTTGGTAAAGTGCCGTGACGTCACAGCTCACAGCAACTGGGCATTACTGGGCTTAGGCGATTCTCTTGCCTCAGCCTCCCAAGTAGCTGGGACTACAGGTGCCCGCCACAGCACCTGGCTTTTTTTTTGTTAATTTGGCCGGGGCCGGGTTTGAACCCACCACCCTTGGTATATGGGGCCAGCACCCTACCAGCTGAGCCACAGGTGCCACTCCCCTACTGGCTGTTTTTCTTAGAGACAGGATCTTGCTCTTGCTCAGGCTAAACTCCTGAGCTCAAGCAATGCACTTGCCTTGGCCTCCCAGAGTGCGTAGTGCACGTTTCTCAGGAAACCACCCACAGACCAAGCTCCTGCAGTCTGTCCTGCACTCTTCCCAGGGTGTTGCCCCAGGGACCTATGGAATGGCTGGCTCCCACCATTGGGTTCTTAGGAAGGGAAAGGGAGGGTGGGCATGGTGGCCATGCCTATAATCCTAGCATTTTGGAAGGCTGAGGCGGGTGGATCCCTTGAGCTCAGGGATTTTGAGACCAGCCTGAGCAAGATTGAGACCCCATCTCTAAAACTAGCCAGGCATCATGGCAGGCACCTGTAGTCCCAGCTATTTGGGAGGTTGAGGCAAGAGGATCACTTGAGCCCAGGAGTTTGAGGTTGCTATGAGTTATGACACTAGGGCACTCTACTGAGGGTGACAAAAGGGGGGGGGGCAAGTAGAGAGCATGCTGCTTCCTTTTAAGGACCTAGAAGCAGCATGTACTCCTTCTATTCAGTCTGTTGGTCTGGATAGATGGTCCCATCTAGCTGCAAAAGAGGCTGGAAAACATTTTAAATTTGGCAGCTGTGGTAAAACCTGGGATCTTCTATTATTGAAAAAAAGGTGGTAATTAGGACATGGGAGCCTGTCTCTACTAGTGGTAGCAAGTGTCCCTTACTTCTCTGCTCCTCCTGGCTCAGAAACTTTGCAAATAGAAGCAAGATTATAGCTGCTTCTGAACACAGAAAGGTGTAGGTAGAAAACAGGTCTGAGGTCCAAAGACAAGAGCTTGGCCATCCTTTTGTTCTTTGGAAAGTATTAGTTCCCTGCCACAGTTCTCATCCACCATTACAAACAAGCAGAGATAGTAGCTTACACCTGGTCCCTCTACTCCTTACCTATCAAAGGGCACAAGTGAAATGTAGGCATCCTGTTAATCTTGCTTTGGTTGGTATCTAATAGCTCTGCCTTCCTCTGCTTGTTCCCTGATTATTTCTGCCTAAAATGCCATGGTGGGAAAGGTATTATATAACCAGTGCCTTCTCCCCTGAAGAAAGAAAAGGACTTGTTTCCAAGTTGGTCTGCAGCAATATTAACATTCATTCCTAGGTCAGCTTACCTTTTCTCTAATGTGCCACCAGCAGACGTCCTTCAGGGGGTTAATCCATTCCTTTAGTTGCTTAGTCAACTGCACTTTGGGGTGATATTTCTGGTTGTCAACTTTTGTGGACACGGAAGCCAAAATGGCATAGGACTGAGAGGTGGACTATGGGAGGGATAGTTCTCCAAGGGGGTGTCAGGCTCCTGCATGGCTGAGGGCTGATACGGCTAACTGGAAAAGCAAATGTGGCGAGAACTGGTTATGTTCTTCCCTGAAGTTTACAGGAAGAGAGTGCCCTGGTCCTGTAAACATCATAATCCCTGTTCTGGAATGTTTTCTTTGGAATCAACCACATCCTGGGAGATGGGCGACCTTAAGCACACAGTGTACAGACAGGGACTCAAGTTTCCTTTCCCCAGTGATAAAAGCACTAAGACCTGTCAGTCCAGGAGAGAATTCTGAGGGCCAAACCAGAATTAACTTCAAATCCCACAGGCCCCTTCTGTGGGCCTGCCACTTGGAGGCTGCACCCATCAGGTGGGCCTGGGCTTGACATTAGGGGTAAAAAGGATGCATCAGTCCCAGGTATGAGAGTAGAATCCAGGTTTTTAAAATAGTCCATTTAACCACCTAGCCCTTTGTCGTGTCTTTCCCCAGGAGATGGACTAGAGAGAAACCTTTTCTGGGAACAGCCTTACTAAAGGCTTCTGTCAGTCTTACTAAAATGTCTGAACCAGGAGAAGGCGAAGTGAGAAACATGAGCCGATTTATGCTGTCACCAAGGCTTGAGTGCAGTGGCATCATCATAGCTCAATGCAACCTCAAACTCCTGGGCTCACACAATCCTCCTGCCTCGGGCTCCTGAGTAGTGGGACTACAAGTGCCCACCACCATGCCTGCCTAATTTTTAAATTTTTTGTAGAGACAGAGTTTTGCTATTGGCTCAGGCTGGTGTCAAATTCCCAGCCTCAAGCAATTCTGTTGCCTCAGCCTCCTGAAGTGCTAGAATTACATTTTTTTTGGGGGGGGGGGACAAAGTCTCATTCTGTCACCCTGGGTGGAGTGCTATTGTGTCATAGCTCACGGCAACCTCAAACTCTTAGACTCAGGTTATCATTCTTCTTCAGCCTCCCAAGGAGCAGGGACGACAGGTGCCTGCCATGATGCCCAACTAGTTTTTCTACGTTTTTAGTAGAGAGGGTATTGCTCTTTCTTGCTCAGGTTGGTCATGAACTCCTGAGCTTAGGCAACCCACCCATCTCGGCCTCCCAGAGTGATAAGATTACAGATGTGAGCCACCATGCCCGGCTCATGTTGATTTTTCCAAAGCTGATTCCACTTCTCACTGACACTAGCAGCCTGAAGGGGATGTAGGTGTGAAATGTCCTGTTGAAGACCTTGGCTACTGGCCCATTGTGGGCTGTCTTTGCAACAAAAAGAGCATCTCTGTCAGCCTGAAAATGGTCCAGAGTTGAACACATGATGTAGTTTAGCTTTAAAGGCCATGATGGTGGGGCAGGAAATTGGCTGATCAGACTGGAACAGCAGCACTGTGACCTGGAGAAATGTCAGCTGCAAGAGATACTATGGGTGGCCTATGAGAAGCCCAAAGGCCTGATGCAGCCAATCAGCAAGGAGCAGGTGGGGCCTCCCTCACTGTGACACAGGAAAAATTCTGGCAGAAGCAGTGAGTTAAAAGAGTGGTAGCTTGTGCATCAGAACCACATAAAGGGCCAGGAGCAGTGGCTCACACCTGTGATCTCCACACTCTGGAAGGCTGAGGCGGATGGATTGCCTGAGCTCAGGAATTCAAGACCAGCCTGAGCAGGGGCAAGACCCCATCTGTACTAAAAATGAAAGACTGAAGAAGACCACTTGAGCCCAAGAGTTTGCATGCCATGCAATCTACCAAGGGTGACAAAGTAAGACTCTTGTCTCAAAAAAAAAAGCAACCCATAAAGGCATTTTCTATTAAAAGCCTACAAAAGCGGCAGGGCATGGTGTCTGCTGCCTGTAATCTAGCATTCTGGAAGGCTGAGGCAGATGGATTGCCTGAGCTTAGGAGTTCAAGACCAGCCTGCACAAGAATGAGACTATCTCTACAAATAGAATAACTAACCAGGTATTGAGGTGAGTCCTTGAGGTCCCAGCTCCTGGGGAGGCTGAGGCAGAAGGATTGCTTGAGCCCAGGAGTTTGACGTTGCTGTGAGCTATGACACCATGGCACTCTGCCCAGAGCAGAGTCTCTAAAAAAAAAAAAGAAAAAGAAAGGAAGGAAGAAAAAAACCCCTACAAAATCTTTATTGTTCATGAGAGAGTTCACTTGATCTTCTTACTACTTAAGTAAGTAATCTCCAACAGTTTTGTTTGTTCTGTCACCCAGGCTAGAGTGCAGTGGCATCATCATAGATCACCACCTCTCCTAATTTTTCTAATTTTTGTAGAGATGGAAATCTTGATATTTCCTAGGCTGGTCTCAATCTCTGGACTTCAAGCAATCCTCCTGCCTTGGCCTTCCAAAGTGCTAGGCTTATAAGCATGAGCCACTGTACTCAGAGCCACAGGCACCCAGCCTGTTTTTCCTTTCCATGATTAAGACATGAAGGAGAAGCAAGTCTTGCTGGAGTGGGAGGAGATAGCCCTCCTTCCAGGCCAGAGGCAATAGGTAGATCAGAGGCTTGCTCATGGGTATGGGGCAGGTGTGAAAGACAGTGCCAGCTCAGCGCCTGTGGCTCAAGTGGCTAAGGCGCCAGCCATATACACCTAAGGTGGCAGGTTCGAATCCAGCCCAGAACTGCCAAACCAACAATGACAGCTGCAACCAAAAAATAGCCGGGTGTTGTGGCGGGCACCTGTGGTCCCAGCTATTTGGGAGGCTGAGGCAGGAGACTCGCTTGAGCCCAGGAGTTGGAGGGTTGCTGTGAGCTGTAATGCCATGGTATTCTACCCAGGGGTATAGCTTGAGGCTCTGCCTCAAAAAAAAAAAAAAAAAAAAAAAGGGAAAAAGAAAAAAAGGGGGGCTGCCAGAGAAAGAAAAGGAATACCCATGGAGAGCAGGATGGGGTCTGAGTCAGGGGGCAGAATTCAGCTGGGCAGTGCTCCGTCCCCTTTCAACCTAGAGGCATGTGGGAGGGAAACTCTTGTAACAAGAGAGTCCAGCAAAAGTAACAGAATCCTTGAGCAAGAACCACCCTCCCTCCACCCCTCAAGAGGGGAGAGCACAGAACTACAAGAGATGAGGATGACCTATGACGCTTGTTAAAACCATGCCAACCCCAGGGAGGGTCTCTGGTCTTCCCTAGACAGGACGTATCCTTATTCACACCCCTCTGTGTTCTCCAAAGGACTGTTGTAAGGGTAGGTTACAGTCCATAGTAGGTCATCAAAGTCAATTCAGAGGGTGTGGCCAGAATTTTTCAAAAGTGAAAAGAAATTATCAGAGCTCACTATAGGTCGTGAAGTTAAGTAAGTGTTGTTTGTGGTGTAAGTAGTGGTGAAACGGTACAGGCACTCAGTAATGTAAAATGTATCTCATCTTGTAGACGATATTCAAAAAGATCTAAAAGATTCTATTTTCAGGGGTCTCTTCCTAGAATTGGCCATCTCACAGTGTCCTGTGACAATTTTGGCACAGTTTCAGTCAGCAATCCCATAAAAAAAGAAAGCACATGCTGAAATTTATTTCAAAAGGGAAGGCCCTTTTTATTAAACTTGTACATTTTACTTTCTTCCTTTTAGAATCCTAATAAAAAAACTTCAGTTTATGCTTGCTTAAAAAAAAAAAACATAAATCAAACAAGCAAAAGGAACTATTGTAACATCACATTTGTGATGAAAGAGGCAAGGGGTAGCTACACCTGCAGGAAGGAAAAGTGAAGATGAGGAACACGCAGGGGCGGCTGCCAGACCAGTGGAAGTGTGAGAAAGAGCTACCTTCTAGGAGAACTTACAAAGCAAACCCACCTTGGTGAGACCAGAAAGCAGCCTTCTTACCCACCTTGAGTAACAAACAGACCAAAGGCCTAATGATCTCACAAATACAAATCAATCACTCTATTTTAAAAAAGCACACACACGTTCCCCCCTTCCCCAGTTTTCTTGGTGACAGGGCATTCACAGGACGTATGTGTTCTTCACCAGCTGTTCTTTGTCATCCCCAGAGCTCCAGACGGTCCGCAGGGCACGTTCCTGGTTCCTCCGTGCCACCCGGATCAGGCAGACCACAGAGGCTCCCAGGAAGAGGATCAGAACCATCACGAACATCCCAGCCAGGACCACCACTGGGGATGAGAGAGAGGCCTTAGTACTGGCAAGGCAAGGAGGGACACAGCCAGACCAAGGCAGGATGGCAGCTACCCAGGACAAAGGAGAATCTAAGTGGGCTCAGGGCAAGGACCAATGTCCCTTCCCCAACCCCAGGGGCTGGAGAACTGCAGCTGGAGAGAGCTCTGACATAGCCTGCCAGAAGTCACCAAGGTTCCCTGAAAAAAAGAAATGCTGTGCCATGTGCACCAGCAGAGTGGCTATCTGTATTCCTTCTCTGTGAACTAGAAACCCACTTCAAGTCTGTATTCCCCGCCACCTCTTCGGCCAGCCTGTATAGGAGTTTGGGCCCGCAGAAACACAGGGTATAAAACACATCTGTCTTGTTGTGTGTAGTCACTAAACCTCAAAGGTTTTATGTTCACATACTCCCTATGAAGAGCAACAGAGAACGACGTGGCCCTGCAGGTGACCAACATGGCTGAGAGCCACCTTTGGAATGAAGTCAGGGTGGAGGCAAAGGTGGACTGGGTGCAGTGTTGGGAGGGGACCCTTGTGCTCCCAACTGCCAGGCAAATTTAAGTTGCCCCACTGCAGTCCCACTGGTCAGTTAAGATGCTTTTTCTCAGGTGGAGCTCCACTGAGGAATGTGACCTCCTCTGGCAGCTACCTGGCTCCCTCCTGGACTTGGCTACAGAACTTTAGCAGCACCAGCCCTTTTGGGGCAATCCCCTCTCTCCAGCTCCACCCACAAATGTGCCAGACCTGGGCTGCTTTCAGCTCCACTCCTGCCAAACTAGGCCCTAGCTTCTAGAACAGAGCAGACTAGTAGACCAGGTCTTGGCTCTTTAATATGGAAACAGGTTGAGAAAGAGACCAAACCAGTGTGGCAGGTCCTTTGTGCTCACATCACCATCCACAATTCAGGCTCAGACACAAAAGTGAGAGGATGCCTGGCCTCCATCCTGTTGCCCATGATCAATTCTTTATACTCCACAGCAGCAAAGTTCCCTCCAAACCTCAGACCAGTCTCAGGCCTGTGTGCAACTGTCTCTACACACCTAACAGCCCTTGTCCCCCAGTCACCCAGCCACCCAGGTGGAGTGTGCCTCATGAACCAATGACTCTCCAGCGGTCTGTGTACACACTGGGATAGTCACCACATATTCCAAGCTGCCTTGCTGTTCCCATGTGGAAATAACTTTCTACCAAAAAGATGTTTACAGTGAAGGATAATCTGTCCCAGCAAAACTACAGCTGGGTAAAGCTGAGCTTGCTCAAGGAAGAGGGGCAGGGAGATGACAGGAGGAGGGCAAAGGGCTATTTACCTTTTGTGCCAGGGGGTAAGACTGGATATATCTGCTTGCCTGGAAGAGAGCACACAGCCCAGAGAGGTCACAGCTCACAGTTCTGTCCCAACCCTAGGGCTATCACCAACCCAGGATCCCCTTGTCCTCAGGGCTGTCACAGGGGGCTCTCTCTGAAGGACTTCTCTCAACTCTCCTGGGAGCTCTGAGGTCTTACCACCCCAGTGGGATCCAAAGGAAAAGCTTTCCCAAGATTCTCATTTTGGAGATAGGGAAATGGGCTGGAGTTCTCAACGGGAGGATTCATCCCCCACCATTATTTCCTGGACTCCAGGTTGGGCAACTCACCATAGCAGCGGTGCATGCACGCTTCCTTGGAGAGATAGCTGTTTTTATTGCCCCGGCACCCTCCATAGATGAAGTTATCACAGGAATTCTTCTCAGCATCAAAGTACCAGCGTAGGAAGGATGCCCGGCAAGGCCCAGTGACTGCCTTGGCCGTACAGTATTCTGGAGGGAAATAGCCCAAGGAATACAAATGATCAGGATTGTGGAGGTAGAACTGAGCCAGAATGCTCCTGATTGGCACACAGCATCAGCCAAAGAAGGGGAGTCTGGGCTAGGAGGTTAAGACAAGAGGATCACAAGAGCCCAACAGTTTTAGGTTGCAGTGACCTATGCTGATGCCACTGGACACCAGTGGCATCAGCATTAGACTTTGTCTAAAAAGTTTTTTTTTTTTGGCTCGGCTCCTATAGCTCAACCGGCTAAGGTGCCAGCCATGTACACCTAAGGTGGCGGGTTCGAATCCCCAGCCTGGGGACACAAACAACAATGACGGCTGCAACCAAAAAAATAGCCGGGCGTTGTGGCGGGCGCCTGTGGTCCCAGCTACTTGGGAGGCGGAGGCAAGAGACTCGCTTGAGCCCAGGAGTTGGAGGTTGCTGTGAGCTGTAATGCCACTGCACTCTACCCAGGGGGACAGCTTGAGGCTCTGTCTCAAAAAAAAAAAAAAAAGTTTTTTTTTTTAAAAATAAAGTCCAAGTGTGGTGGCTCACACCTCTAACCCCAGCACTCTGAGAGGCTGAGGTTGGCGGATTGTTTGAGGTCAGGAGTTCAAGACCAGCCTGAACAACAGCAAGACCCTTATCTCCAAATCACAGCCCGGCATCATGGCAGGTGCCTGTAGTCCCAGCTACTTGGGAAGCAGAGACAAGAGCCTAAGAATTTGAGGTTACTGTGAGCTATAATGCCACAGCACTCTACAGAGGGCCACAAAGTGAGACTCTATCTCAATAAATAAATAAATAAAATTGCTTTAACAATAAAAGACTGCCTTAATTTGGTAATTCCTCTGTGCCAGATGGTGTTCTAACAATGTACATATGCTAACTTAGTCTCTATGAGATCTACCCTAGAACCCTCATTTTATGCATAGGAGCTCTGATTCAGAGCTAGTCACTTGCTACACAGCTGGTGAGAGGTACAGTGGAGGGTAAATTCCAGAACCACACTCTATCCTACCCCTCTAACACCAAAGTTCTCCACTTGCACACTTTGCCCTGCTGGCTAAAGGCAGCCATGTGAGGCTGCCCCTCACCCCAAAGTGCTTCCACTTGGGAAGTAGGGAGCCCCATTCCTCAATTTCCCCAGTGGAAATGCACAAGTGTGCTTCAATCCTCAACTCAGTAAGAAGACCTGTCTTGCCCCACATTAAATTTTTTTTTAGTTATACCTTCATAGTTGAAAATATCGCTGGAGAGGTCATCAGAATCCTGTCTTCTAGGAACTGAAACACAAACATCAATTTCAGGGAGGCTGGGACAGACACAGGACATGTGGCCTAGCTGGGGCTGACTCAAAAAGGGCCCGCTGAGGGGTACGGGTACACCAGCACCTTTAAGGAAACGTGTGGAGACCCTGTCTGTGGGCAGCTTTGTTCTGTCAACCCGAGTCCTTATGGGTGCTAAGCACACACTAAATGAGCAGTGGACAGTGAGGGCCCCCCCACCCCGCCCTCTCTGGTGTTACTATGGAAACTCATCCCTGCCAGTTTCTGGTGTGATGAGGAAGAAAGTCGTGCTCATACTTTCTAATATAGCAAGGAGGCCCCGCACCTCCTGGGAAATTTTTCTTAAGAGGACAAAAGTTATCACACTGATACTCCAGGACCCAGAGAAGCCAAAGAGGGAATAAACAGTGAACCCAGGCACAGGATTCCTGGCCTAGCAAACTGGAAGGTGACTGTAGCCTACCTCTTTGGTGTTCTATGAACCAGCCTACCCCTGACAGCCACTGAACTAAAAAAAAATCCCGACTTTCACACCAGCAGTGGTGCCAGAGTCAGAGGTCCAGACCCAAGACTGCAACCAAAGCCCTGGTTGCAGGGAGAGTTCTGTCCTTTAATGAGGATGGGGGTGGTGTCCCTCCCTCCAGACAGGGCCCTGCGTGCCTAGCTGAGTCTACTGCCCGGGGACTGGCCGCTGGGAAAGTGGGGCTGGCCCCTGAGGGCACATATGCTACCTGGCAGTGCATCGGACCACTCACCCCAGGCTCCCGATGCAGTCCTTAAAGCATAAAGGAGGAATGGGGCAGCTGCTGTCAGCACTAGAAAGCAAGCTAACACAAAGCTCGGGATCAAGTTCTGCGGCAGAACGAGAGAGAGGTGGGTGGCAAAGGACAGAGGGCTTTTTGCACAGGGAGGGAAACAGCAACAGGAGCAAGGAGCAAAGGTGACACAGCAGGGAGAGGTGGGGTGGGGGAGAGGGACAGTGCAGTGGGCAGAGGCCTGGAGCCTCCTAGGCAGTAGCCACCTTGATTGCCTGTCCTCCAGGAAGGTAGGGCCAACCAAGGAGCACTGCCGAATCCTTTGTGTCAGCTGGACAATGTGGTCTCTCCCATGTAAGGACAGCTGGCAGCCCAGGCCACTGCTGAGTAAACAGACCCAGGAGCAGGGAGCCCTTTACAATTCCCAAATTACATGTGTCTTTTCATAGTTACCCATCTGCGTGGCCCTTACTTCATACTGGGTCTTTTTAAGAACCTACCACTTGGGACAGAGGAATCTGCTCCATTCCTGCTGGTGGCCAAATGATCAATGGAATTCTCTGTAAGGGGACAAATAAACATCACAGTGAGAAAAGTGCCCTCCAAGACTGCCCAGTGGGAAAACTGAGCTGAGTCTGAGCAGCTGTGAGGGTCTGAGTAGGTCCTTCGTGCCTCTCAAGGCAATTCCCATTTCTCTTTTACGTGGGACCTTCAATGTGCATGCTAAACCACAAGGAGCCCACCACAATTTGGAAATGAGGAACCAAGACTACTCTTTGAGGATTAAACTTTAAGATCACAGCGGCGCCTGTGGCTCAGTTGGGTAGGGCGCCGGCCCAATATTCTGAGGGTGGCGGGTTCAAACCCAGCCTTAGCCAAACTGCAACAAAAAAGCAGCGGGTACCTGTAGTCCCAGCTACTCGAGGGGCTGAGGCAAGAGAATCACCCAAGCCCAGGCGTTGGTTGGAGGTTGCTATAAACTGTGTGACACCACAACACTCTAACAAGGGCAATAAAGTGAGATTCAGTCTCTACAAAAAAAAAAAGATCAAATTGTCAGGAATCAGAGCAAAGACATCTAAAGTGATTATAAAAAGACAGAATGGGGCGACACCTGTGGCTCAAAGGAGTAGGCGCCAGCCCCATATGCCAGAGGCAGCGGGGTTCAAACCCAGCCCCTGGCCAAAAAAAAAAAAAAGACAGAATGGCCTCCGGGTCTAAACAATCTGCTTAATTATATCAACTCATCTAAAGATTTAGAAAGTTAAGAGGGAGCTGGGCACAGTGGCTCATGCCTGTAATCCTAGCACTCTGGGAGGCCAAGGTGGGTGGACTGCTTGAGCCCAAGAGTTTGAGGCTGCTGTGAGCTATGATGCCACAGTACTCTACCCATGGGCAACATCTTGAGACTCTGTCTCAAAAAAAAAGAAAGAAAGAAAGTTAAGAGGGTATACAACAGTGTAAAATTGTAGTGAATACCACTGAGCTGGCTTGGGGTCCATAGCACAGTGGTTAGGATGCCAGCCACATACACTGAGGTTGGCAGGTTTGAATCTGGACCAGGCCAGCTAAACAACAATGGCAACAAAAAAAAAACAGCAGGGCATTGTGGTGGGTGCCTGTAATCCTAGCTACTTGGGAGGCTGAGGCAAGAGAATTGCTTAAACCCAAGAGTTTGAGGTTGCTG
>NW_003852495.1:7354919-7361168 GCF_000181295.1 Otolemur garnettii | reverse complement strand
TTTGGCGGGTCCGGGCTGGGGATTCGAACCCGCCACCTTAGGTGTACGTGGCTGGCGCCTTAGCCGGTTGAGCTATAGGCGCCGAGCCTGGTCCCCATTTCTTAAGGGGCCCAGAAAGCTCATTAGTTGGCATCCAATTGTTAATCCAATGTGTGTCTCCGGTGTGACTGTGTAAAGAGTAAAGACCTTCCAGGGCAATGAGTGCCTGGAGTCCTTTGCCAGCCTATTCTCTTCCAGGCAGACTAGATCTGTGGGAAGGTGAATGAGAATGAGAATATCAGTTTATTAATTTATAATGACAATCAGAGCCACCCAGGGGACCAGACATGTCTTTGTGCCTGCGCCTTTAGTACACATAGGCAAACTTCTTAGCCAAATTGCGGGAAGATTACTGGATCCAGAGAGGCAGAACAAGTGGAGCTGGTTTGTTTTTCTTGCCTCAGGTGCCCACCACAATGCCTGGCTATTTTTAGAGATGAGGTCTTCCTCCAGCTCAGGCTGGTCTCGAACCTGTCAGCTCAGGCAATCCATCCACCTCAGCCTCCCAAATGCTGGGATTACAGGTGTGAACTATTGTGCCCAGCCCTCACCTCTGAAAGGTACAGGATGGCCTTCTGATCCACAAATGACACCCAGTCACCCGGCTCTCTAATCACGTGCTGAGTGTCTGCCGGGCACCAGGCAGAGATGCTCAATCACTGCCAGGCTTGTGTCCTCACATACTATGTTTTAAAGCTGAGGTCACAGCTAAAGCCTCTGTTGTATTTCCCTCTTTACACACAACTTCTGTAAGCTTGTCTAATCTCTGAATGCACAGCTTGAAGTCAAGAGATGGAAGCCAGTGGGCCCCCCGCACATCATCCCCACATGGAACCAGTATTTAGAGTCAGTGTCAATAACAAGTAATCAAGAAAAGATGTATGGAGTCACATGCTAATGTTAGGGAAAGTGCCTGAAAATCTTTAAAAGATCCAGACGGCCAAACTCTTGGGTCTGTGGAATACTTGGGATAGATCAGCCCCATAGGGCAACATCTCATTGCCATAGCTCTCATGGACTCCTTCACAGCCCGGCTGAAAGCCAGGGGATGCTATTAGGGACTGTTAAGGTTTTAAACTGTGAAGCTGTCAGGGTTAACATTACCTTGATTCTACAGAACCCTCACAGGTGAAGACCAATAAATATGGATTCCAAGACACATGTTTGTTTTAACTTGACCTATAACTTGGCTGGGTGAGCTACTCAAGTCATCTGTCCCAGAAGTAAAAATAACCCAAATGCCTGGGGAACCAGGAGCCAGCCTTGTCTGAGTAGACTAAGAGGCCTCCGCTCAAGAAGGGACGGCCACTTCCTCCTCTGCCTGGTCTGATGTAGAACTCACATTCAAAAGTGGGAGAAGGGAAGTGGGTAGGGCCAGGTCATGCTGCCTCCCCTTCTCCACCCTAGCTCCTCTTCTAAGAAGATGAGGAAGGAGGGTACCACTGTATCTGCTTCTACTTTTTAAAACATCTCCTAGATTCTGCTGGGAATGACTAGAGTAGAGCAGAAGGCACCCACATCCCAACCAGTAGATTTTTCCCCAAACAGTAAAATTTCATGGCTCAGCACCCATAGCTCAGTGTTTAGGACACTGGGCCATATACACCGGGGCTGGCAGGTTCAAACCCGGCTTGGGCCTGCTAAACAACAATGACAACTGCCAACAACAAAAAAAGCCAGGTGTTGTGGTGGGTGCCGGTAGTCCCAGCTACTTGGTAGGCTGAGGCAAGCGGATAGGTTAAGCCCAAGAGTTTGAGGTTGTTATGAGCTGTGGCGCCATAGCACTCTACCCAGGGCGATATAGTAAGACTCTGTCTCAAAAAAAAAAAAAAAAAATTTCCTCACTGCCACTGTCTTACCTGTGACACCAGCACATTTCTTGAGGCATTCCTCTTTGCTCTGGTAATTGTTGTCATTTCCTTCACAACCTCCGTACACAAACTGCTGGCAGGACCCATCAGTGACATTGTACCACCATCTTGGGATGGAAGCCCGGCATCTCCCCACCACCTTGGAAACCAGGCAGAAATCTGAAACACAAAGCAGAATTGGTTAGATTGCCAGAGCAAGCAATTGGTTAGATTCCAGAGCAAGCAATTGGTTAGATTCCCAAGAGGGGAACCAGGCCCTAAACAGCCAGCAAGGTGCCTTGGTGAACTGGGTTTTTTTGTTTGTTTGTTTTTGTTTTTCTTTATTGTTGCTGCAGTTTGGCTGGGGCCGGGTTCGAACCCGCCACTCTCAGTATATGGGGCCAGCACCCTACCCACTGAGCCACAGGCACTACCCAGTGAACTGTTTTCAAAACCTGGTGCCAACAAGCCTACTTGGTGCCTCCTTCCTTGTACAGAAAAGAAATGCATCACCTAACTGCAAAGTACCAACCACCTACTGAACTGTATTTCAGTTGCATGCTGATTCTGTCCCTACCCCTATTATCAAAGGCATATACATTCAGTATAGAAATTTATGACTTTTCTTCTTTTTTTAAGACAGTCTCAAGCTGTCACCCTGGGTAGAGTGCCATGGCATCACAGCTCATAGCAACCTCCAACTCTTTGGTTTAAGTGATTATCTTGCCTCAGCCTCCCAAGTAGCTGGGACTACAAGTGCCCACCATAAAGCCTAGCTATTCTTTTGGTTGCAGTTGCCATTGTTTGGCAAGCCCAGGCTGGATTCGAACCCACCAGCTCTGGTGTATGGCTGGCGCCCTAGCTGCTGAGCTACAAGCGCTGGGCCAAATTTATGACTTTTAAAGGCAACAACACCCAGGTTCCAGGAGCCCTCTGGATGCTGCCCCAGCCCACCATGCCAAAAGGAGCTTAGCATTGAAAAGTCAGCACTGGGGAAGTGAGCTTGGGAAGGAGGCTCCTATCAGTACCCTTGGCACCCCACACATGTACCTGTCCACTCTGTCAGGCAGGCCACATACAAGCAAACCACCACAAGAGCCTCAGAAAGAAGCCTCCTAACTCTAGTTCCCCCACCTCATCCCCCAGCTCCACAAGCAACCCCGGTCATGCTCTGCTCCAGCCCTAGTCATAGCTCCCATCTAGTGCTAAAAATGGCCCTGGGTTCCAAAGGACACATGAATTCTGCCCCTGCTCTAGTACAAGAGAAATAAAATAATGTTGTAAAATTTCAACTGGACACATTTGCTTGCAAAAAACTAGAGGTCTGTACTCTCTTTACAAAAAGGAAAGATAAACACTGGAATTATTACCAGCACCTAAAGGAGCCTTTCTCCTGAAAGACTCAGGACTGAAAGCAACTTGAAAAGGGAGTAACCCATATGATTCCAGGTCTGCTCCTGTACCACGGTGTTACACCCCACACACACACACCCCTCTCTGCCTGGTCTAATCAGTGCACAGCCTGGCATGGGGTACGTGGTAAATGGGTCCCTAGTGAAATCATCCCAGGGCCCCATGCCTGCCTGGGTGCTGCCATTTACTCCCCTCTAGCTCTTCCCATGTTTGTTGGGTTTACTTCACCAACTGGGGATAATCTTCAAATGCACAGAGCACAAGATTTGTGCTTGTTATGTCACATAAAACATGTCACAGTGATAGACATGAAACCAGATGTTCCATAAAACCAACTATGGACAAAAAAGGTTGCTACTGTGCAAAATACACACACACACACACACACACACACACGGAACTCTCTCACATGCCTACAAGTCACAGGTAACTAGCTCGGCAGAAAAAGCACATTCTCATGTAGGAAATCTTTTATCAGTTAAAAGCAAGCAACAATTAAATCACCAGTTAAAAAGCATCTTATCTGGACATTTCAGATAAATGAAATCATACAACATGTCCATAGAAGGCAAATGAATAGAGAGAAGAAGTAGATCAGAAGTTACCTGGTATTAGGGGTGGGAGTGTGTGGGGGGGTGACTGTGAATAGGTACAAAGATCTTTAGGAGATGATAAAAATGTTCTAAAATTGGCTCGGCACCTGTGGCTCAAGTGGCCACTAAGGTGGCGGGTTCGAATCCAGCCCAGGCCTGCCAGACAACAATGACGGCTGCAACCAAAAAATAGCCGGGCGTTGTGGTGGGCGCCTATGGTCCCAGCTACTTGGGAGGTGGAGGCAGGAGACTCGCTTGAGCCCAGGAGTTGGAGGTTGCTGTGAGCTTTGATGCCATAGGCACTCTACCCCAGGGGACAGCTTGAGGCTCTGTCTCAATTAAAAAAAAAAAAAGTTCTAAAATTGATTGTGGTAGGAGATGCACAGCTCTGTAAAATGTACCCCAAATCCTTGGATCATATACTTAAAATGAGTGATTTTGTGGTACATAAATCTTTTTTATAAATAGTAGGCACCATATGTCCATAACATAGCAAACAGAACCAGCTGAATGTGTACCAGGAACAGGTACTTTTGACAATATGCCAAAGGTCACAAAACATGCACAATCAAGGCCCAAGGAAAACACAGAAGAGTACTCTTGGGTATGACGCTGCCAAACCCACACAGCTGTCAGTGCTACAAACTGCATTGCTACCACCAAGACAATATTTACAGGACCACACAAGATCCAGTTAGGAGGCTAGGCGCCTATAGCTCAACCGGCTAAGGCGCCAGCCACGTACACCTAAGGTGGCGGGTTTGAATCCCCAGCCGGGACCCGCCAAACAACAATGACGGCTGCAACCAAAAAATAGCTGGGCGTTGTGGCGGGCGCCTGTGGTCCCAGCTACTTGGGAGGCTGAGGCAGGAGACTCGCTTGAGCCCAGGAGTCGGAGGTTGCTGTGAGCTATAATGCCACGGCACTCTGCCCAGGGGGACAGCTTGAGGCTCTGTCTCAAAAAAAAAAAAAGATCCAGTTAGGATCCAAATCTGAAAAACAGCAACTGCTACAGAGACATCAACAGCCTATCAGATGCCTGCCATGCTGAGAGCCACAGTGGTCACCCTGACTGCTCTGTGTCCTTGTTTCCTGAGAAGTTTCAGGTACAGCCTTTTTTTTTCCTTTGAGACAGAGTTTCACTCTGTCACCCTAGGTAGTAGAATGCCCTGGTGTCATAGCTCACAGCAACCTCAAACTCCTGGGCTCAAGTGATCCTCCCACCTCAGTCTCCAGAGTAGGTGGGACTACAAGCACTTGACACCATGCCCAGGTAGTTTTTCTATTTTCAGTAGAGAAAGGGTCTTGCTCTTGCTCAGGCTGGTCTCGAACTCCACCTCCCACCTAGGTTTACCGGTGTGAGCAGCCCAAGTACAGCCTCTGAATAAAAAACTTGAGGGAGGAATTGTGTATTTTAAGTAGGTGAACTGTGTGATCTGTGAATTATATCTCAATAAAATAAAAACCAAAAAGCAGCAATTTGTAGGAGGGTCCAACAGAACTCAAGGCTTCCAAGCATCAGAAACACAAGACACTACCAGGCAGAGAATGAAACATGGTGACCACAGACAGCATAATGGCAGGAATTCAGTGGCTTTTCAAAAACAAGGCTGCCTGCTACCTGCTATGGGCCAGGCACAGAAGCCCGACAGTGTGAAAGGACAGAGAGGAAAAGTATCTATATAGGGGAGTCACCTAGGTGAATTCAACACTGCTGAGACATGGACTCCCATCAGTGCCCTGCTGCTGCTGAGACACAGATCTAGCCACAAAGCACAGGAGACATGTGAAACCAAAGTAGCAGGTGACCAATTTACAACAAAAAAATCAACTGTTGAGCAGACTAGATATTCACATTAACTAGCATACCGCCCAGGGAAAGCAAGCTGAAACATAAGCTCTTCAGAGTCAGAATAAGGCAAGTTGACTATGAGTCCTAGGAACATTCGATCAGCATCTACGTTTATCAGGCAGATCAGATAGCTCAGGACAAAACTTCAAGAGCACAGTCAAAATCTGCTTCTGAGACACTTCCTTTCCTGGCCGCTGCTGCTGACCAGTGCCTCTTCTAGACTGCAATGCTCTTTCTGTAGATTGCTGGTACCTTCACCACAAGTCTTACAGGCCTGAGAAGCTATTCTGGGTCTAGATGGCTGCTCACATCTGCTCTGGATTTTTACATGTTGATTTGACAGCTTAAAGTTTAGAAAGTGGCCTTATTTTCAGGTGAGATAGGTAGGAAAGGCAGGACCCTCACTGCTATCACAGTGGAATTTAGAAAAGTCTCTTTATTAAGAGAAAACTTAGACTAAAAACACAGTATATATGGAAGGACAGACTATTTTTTTTTTTTT
>NW_003852495.1:7350894-7352080 GCF_000181295.1 Otolemur garnettii | reverse complement strand
AAAAAAAAAAAAAAAAAAACATTTCTCAAGTCTTATTTGTATGCTCACAAATGCTAGGACAAAATTAAGCACATCCTGTATGTTTTCAAAATGCAGAGGGAAAAACAGGAAAAAAATGCTAAAGGGTATCAAACTTCGATGTCCTTATAAGCTTCAAAATACATAAAACTGGAATTCCTGACTTTAAGAAAGATACTTTTCTTTTGGAAAAGTATCAGAAATAGTTAAAATTATACATTATCTGAAATATGAACTTGACTCACAAAATCCTGGCAAGCAGTCTTGAACATTAGCTATTGCAAAATTGCAAAACAGACTGGTCTTTGTGAACAATGTCTTGGAAAACAGGTTTCTCTGGTTCTGAAGTTACTGCAGCTTTAACAAAGACAACCAGAGAATGGCTCAGACAACTCATTCTGTGGACTCACCTTTTGACAAGTATACTACAGAATTTTTGGCTCCCAGGTACTAGAAATCTAATTTAATTTTACCAGTTTAAGATAACACTCGATCATTTTCCCCCCCTGAGGCACAGTTTCACTGTTGCCTGAGCCATGGCCTCAAACTCTTGGGCCCAAGCAATCCTCCTGCCTCAGCCTCCCACAAAGCTGGAACTATAGTTGAGTGCCACCACACCCAGCTAATTTTTCTTTAGTAGAGATGGAGTCTTGCTCTTTCTGGGACTGGTCTTGAAAGTGATCCTGCTGCCTTGGCCCCCCAGAGTGCTAAGATTACAAGTGTGAGCCATCATGCCCATCATTTTTCAAAAATGAAAAATTGTAGCTATGCCTATTCTGCAAAATTCACTTAATTGTTTTTTTTGTTTGTTATTTTGAGACAGAGTCTCAAGCCCTGGGTAGAGTGCCATGGCATCATCGTTCACAGCAACCTCCAACTCTTGGGTTCAAGTGATCTTGCCTCAGTTCTTTTCTATTTTTAGTTAAGCAATCTCACTTTTTGCTCAGGCTGGTGTTGAACTTGTGAGCTCAGGCAATCTACCCACCTTGGCCTCCCAGAGAGCTAGGATTACAGGCATGAGCAACTGCTCCTGGCCTTTAATTAATTAAGACAGAGTCTTACTCTGTCATGCTGGATAGAGTACCGTGGTGTCATAGCTCACAGCAACCTCAAACTCTTAGACTCAAGCGATTTTTTTTTTTTTTTGAGACTAGAGTCTTTTTTTTTT
>NW_003852495.1:7349346-7350369 GCF_000181295.1 Otolemur garnettii | reverse complement strand
TTAGGTGATTCTCTTGCCTCAGCCTCCTGTAGGCAGCCACCACAATGACTGGCTATTTTTTGTTGCAGTTTGCCTGGGGCCGGGTTCTAACCTGCCACCCTCGGTATATGGGGCTGGCACTGTACCTACTGAGCCACAGGCGCTGGACTTTTTTTTTTGGCAAGGGTCAGGTTTTGAATCTGCCACCTCCAGTATATGAGGCCGGCGTTCTACTCTTTGAGCCACAGGCACCACCCAGGTGTTTCCTTTTATTAATGCTTTTATGTCCATTCAAAGTAAGCTTACTTTTAAAACAAGCACAAATTGGCTCAGCACCCACAGCTCAGTGGTTAGGGTGCCAGCCACATACACTGGAGCTGGCAGGTTTGAACATGGCCCAGGTCTGCTAACCAACAATGACAACTACAACAAAAAATAGCTGGGTGTTGTGGCGTATACCTATAGTCCCAGCTACTTGGGAGGCTGAGGCAAAAGAATTACTTGAACCTGAGTTTGAGGTTGCTGTGAGCTGTGACACTACAGCACTCTACTGAGGAGACAAAAAAAGCACAAATAACTCTCCTAGGGTTAGTCTGTGGTACTTTTTCTTTCCATGGACACTATGAACTGAAGCACATGGTCTTCTTGCCCCCATATATTCATGACAAGAAAGCCCCGGTTCATCTCACAAGCCCAAAGCTACCCATGAAATGTTCCTCCACTTCCCACCCCTCCCCATTTGTTTTCTCAAGAGCCAGCAAACTTTTTCTATAAGGAGCTACACAGTAAACATAGGCAGTAGTTGCCTTGCATGACACCATGCGATGATATGAAGCAATTTCATAATCAATAAGAAAAATGATGACTGCTCTATGGCCTTTAAAACATTTTGTCAAAACATTAAAAACTCACTCTGGGCTCGGTGCCTGTGGCTCAAGCGGCTAAGGCTCCAGCCACATACACCTGAGCTGGTGGGTTCGAATCCAGCCCAGGCCCGCCAAACTACAATGACAGCTACAACCAAAAAAATAAAATAAAATAAAA
>NW_003852495.1:7347291-7349177 GCF_000181295.1 Otolemur garnettii | reverse complement strand
AAAAAAAAAAAACAAAAAAAAACAAAAAAAACTCACTCTGGGAGGCGAGACGGGTAGACTGCTTGAGCTCAGGAGTTCAAGATCAGCCTGAGCAAGAGTGAGACCTTGTCTCTACTAAAACAAAATAGAAAAGCTAGCTACTCAGGAAACTGAGGCAAGAGGATTGTTTGAGCCTAATTAAGAGTTTGAGGTTGCTGTGAGCTAGGACACCACGGCAGTTTACTTAGGGTGACAGAGATGCTATCTCACAAAAAGAAAAAAAAATTAAAACTCAGTTATAAAATCACAAGAAAAAAATAGAATGACTTTTTTCTTTTTTTAGAGACAGAGTCTTACTTTATCGTCCTTGGTAGAGTGCGGTATAGTCATAGCTCACAGCAACTTCCAACTCCTGAGCCTAGGTGATTCTCTTGTCTCAGTCTCCCGAGTAGCTGGGACTACAGATGCCTGTCACGATGCCTGGCTATTTTTTGTTGCAATTTGGCTGGGGCCAGGTTTGAATGTGCCACCCTCAGTATATGGGGCCGGCGCCCTAACCACTGAGCCACAGGCGCCGCCCAGCAGAATGACTTTTTAAAACACAGGGTTTCACTATGTAGGCGAAGTTGGAGTGCAGTGGCAGTGGCATGATCACAGCTGACTATATCCTTGAACTCCAGGGCTCAAGTGATCATCCTGCCTCAGCCTCCTAAGTAGCTGGGTCTACAGGATTGTGCTACCAAATCTAGCCAATTTAATTTTTCTGTTACTTTTTTGGAGACAGGAGAGTGTCACTATGTTGCCCAGCCTAGTAGCAAACTCCTGATCTTAAGTTATCCTCCTGTCTGTTATTATAGGTGTAAGCCACCAAGCCTCGCAAAAATGTTTAAGTTCTTCACAAAAAAACGACCAAGAGTAGATCGAACAGTTCTGTGGTCTTCTTTTCATATTAACTTACGTTGCAGAGCAAACTTCATTTCTATGCCTTCTCTAGCAAATTGCCAAGCACTTTTCAAGATTTGGATCAGCCTCTGATGTTTCATCCTTTGCTCTTTTGGTGTCATGAAATTGACCAGACTCTGGCCAGCACTGCTTCCTCTGGGCCATCATCCAAAAAGTCGCAAGTGCCTTCCTCATTTCTGCGGCTAAACAGGCCTGTGCCGAGCCATTCTGGCTGCACATCCAGAGTCTCTCCAATTGCCGGAGGGTGGGGGTGGGGGGATGGGGGGGCTGTACCACCACAGTTAGCTAGCTCTCACAGGCCTCTTATGAGAACAGAGTTGCACTTACAGGGGGTACCGCTTTTCCTCTTTGCTGCATTTTTGTCTTTTTTGGCCAGTTCTCTCTTTTCTCTACTTTTATGAACTGACACTTCAAGTGACAGTTGTGCAGTACCCAAGCACTATGAGACTACTATCCCCAGATGTATGTGTAATTCGAGTTGTGATCAGCAGGCTAAAGACCTAGTAGCTGAAACTTGTAGTTTACCCAAGTTACGACACCATGGTAACTGAAATTTGAATCCTGGTGTTAGGAGTCTGTAGTTATTTAATGTAACTGAGGTAACAGAAATTTGTGCACGTAGAAAAGCATGCAATGACTGTCTTTATTTTAGGCTTTGTGGTTCACCTGGTTTTCGCTGCAACTCCTCTGTCATAGCAGCATAAAAGCTCCCACAGACAATATGTAGATGAATGGGCTTGGTCCCGTAGCACAGTGGTTATGGCACCAGCTACATACACGGAAGGTGACAGGTTTGAACCCAGCCAGGGCCAGCTGAACAACAGCTAAACAACTGCAACAAAAAATAGCTGGGTATTGTGGCTGGCACTTGTAGTCCCAGCTACTGGGGAGGCTGAGGCAAGAGAATCACTTAAGCCCAAGGGTTTGAGGTTGCTGTGAGCTGT
>NW_003852495.1:7345098-7346352 GCF_000181295.1 Otolemur garnettii | reverse complement strand
GGAGGCAGGAGACTCACTTGAGCCCAGGAGTTGGAGGTTGCTGTGAGCTGTGATGCCACAGCAGTCTACCCAGGGGGACAGCTTGAGGCTCTGTCTCAAAACAAACAAACAAAAAAAGGTGTCATTAAAGCCACTTGGAATTATAAAGATAATGGCCGAGGGAAAATTATTTGCTATAATCCCAAGACATTTGAAAATCTTACACCTCAGCATCAAAAAGCAAAGAAAGCTCTGAAGAGTAATTTAAGAGTATAAAAGAACAGGAACAACTATTGTCACATCCACACAGCACTTGGTGTTCACAGACCTAAAACAGCTAAAAATTCACCACCAAAATATCTTGTTTGTGCTGGCTAAATAACGTATGAAACATCCAACAAGGGAATACGTAGAACTGTTAAAAATACACAAATGTGTACGTGCCAGTATAGAAAAGTGTCTAAGACTATGAAGGGAAAAAAGCAAAAGAATGATATGGGGTGTGTGTGTGTATATATATATTTGAGGTTTTATTTTTTATTTTTTGAGACGGAGTCTCAGTCACCCTGGGGTTAAGTGCCATGGCATCATAGGTCACAGCAACCCCAAATTCTTGGGCTCAAGCAATTCCTTGTCTCACTCTCAAGTAGCTGGGACTATAGGTGCCTGCCATAATACTTGGCTATTTTTTTTTAAAGAGAGGTCTTACACTTGCTCAAGCTGGTCTGGAACCTGTGAGCTCAGGCAATCCACATGCCTTGTCCTCTCAGAGTGCTAGGAATACAGGCATGAGCCACCATGCCTGGCCCTATATATAATACGTATTTTTGTATATATATGTATTTTACATATATACATATATAATGATTTCTAAACTTTTAATTTAGACACATGTATGAAACTACTTTTAGGGAAAGGAACTAGGAGGGAAATGCATCTTCTCAATTGTAACAGGGAAAAAAAATTTAAAAAAGAAAAGGGGGTGGTGCCTGTGGCTCAGTGAGTAGGGCGCCAGTCTCATATACCGAGGGTGGCGGGTTCAAACCCGGCCTGGCCAAACAGCAACCAAAAAATAGCCGGGCATTGTGGCGGGCGCCTGTAGTCCCAGCTACCAGGGAGGCTGAGGCAAGAGAATCGCTTAAGCTCAGGAGTTGGAGGTTGCTGTGAGCTGTGTGAGGCCATGGCACTATACCAAGGGCAACAAAGTGAGATTCTGTCTCTACCAAAAAAAGAAAAGGAACTAGGGAGAATATTTTTCTTTTTTTTTTTTTTTTT
>NW_003852495.1:7342984-7344359 GCF_000181295.1 Otolemur garnettii | reverse complement strand
GGAGCACACTTGTAGTTCCAGTTACTTGAGAGCTGGGGAGAGTAGGATGGCTTAGGCCAAGGGTGTTGAGGCAATACAGTGAGACCTCATCTCAAAAAAAAAAAATTAACCTACATGGTAAATAAAATTAAATGTACTAACTTCCCTAGTATCTTGAGAAATAATATGTAAAAAGTGTGTGGTGGGGGCGGTGCCTGTGGCTCAAAGGAATAGGGTGCTGACCCCATATTCCGGAGGTTAGTGGGTTCAAACCCAGCCCCAGCCAAAAACTGCAAAAAAAAAAAAAAAAGTGTGTGGTGAACAGCTAACATAATTTACAACATAAGTTATCTTTTGGACCCAGATCCTTTTTGGAATGGAAAAGTTATTATGGGACATACACAGTGGCAGCATAACTTGGAACTATCCATAGCAAACTGGGCTTACTGACTTGGGATGCGGTCCTTACCCTCCAGGGGTTGGCAAATAAATTGGTGCCACAAGGCCCGGTGCCTGTAACTCAGCAGCGCCAGCCACATACACTGTAGCTGGTAGGTTCAAATCCAGCCCAGGCCTGCCAAACAATGTCAACTACAACCAAAGAATAGCTGGGCACTGTGGTAGGCACCTGTAGTCCCAGCTACTGGGGAGGCTGAGGCAAGAGAATTGCTTAAGCCCAAGAGTTTGAGGTTGCTGTGAGCTGTGATGCCATAGCACGCTATGGAGGGCAACATAGTGAGACTCTGTCTCAAAAAAAAAAAGTTGGTGCCACAAGACACAATTGGATAGGAAAAAGATACAAGGTAAAATATTATAATCACATCCCTAAATTCAAAAGGCTTGTAAGCCATGTAGGTACAAAGGAAATGACCAAGGACTTTGGTATAGGAGTGACACAACAAGGAAGAGTCTCTTGGCAGATGTGTAGGAGAGATTAAAGGAAGAAAAGCTATGACTTGGGAAGTTGTGCCTGAATCCCTGGTTGCCTCTTACCTCTTAGCTAGCTGTGTTACCTGGGACAGTTTTCCCAATGTTCTTGCCCTTATTTCCTCATTCACAACAGGCAATAATAACACTCCAAACAAGAACCAACGAACTCCATATTCTTTGATTCAACAAGCCCCCATATTCTGATTTAGGTCTGGCTAATCAAAAAAATCATGCAGGCAAGGCACCAAGCCTAATACTCTGAAAGGCCAAGGAAGGAGGATCCATTGAGCTCAGAAGTCCAAGACCAGCCTGAACAAGAGAGAGAACCTGTCTCCACTGAAAATAGAAAAATTATCTCAGCATTATGGCTGATGCGTATACTCCCAGATACTTAGGAAGCTGAGGCAAGAGCCCAAGAGTCTGAGGTTGCTATAAGGCAGGCTGACGCCACGGCACTCTAGTCTGG
>NW_003852495.1:7333772-7342540 GCF_000181295.1 Otolemur garnettii | reverse complement strand
AAAAAAAAAAAAAAAAAGATGACATTATAAATACAACTCAGCCCTAGTTGGAGTGAAGGTCTATCTGCATTTGACTCACACCTGTCTGGATCTAGTTAGTATAACTGATTTTTTGCAAGTTTGTTAGCAACAAAAAATAGCTGGGCGTTGTGACTGGCGCCTGTACTCCCAGCTACTCGGAAGGCTGAGGCAAGAGAATCGCCTAAGTCCAAGAGTTGAAGGTTACTGTGAGCTATGACACCACAGCACTCTACTGAGGGTGATGGGATGAGACTCTGTCTCCAAAAAAAAAAAAAAAAAGACAGTCAGCTTTCTCTCTACGGGCCCCCTCAAAATGGGCTCCATCAAGATAAGTCTGCAGACTTGCAGATTATGTAGAAGCAATGCAAATGGGAGATTATTCTCTGACAAATAGTACAATATTGTAGGAGTGTTCTAGAACTCTCTCTAAAGGAGTTTTGAATTATAAATGTTTAAAACAATACATGGTACAAGGGTGGCGCCTGTAGCTCAGTGGGTAGGGTGCCAGCCCCATATACCAAGGTGACAGGTTTGAACCCAGCCCCAGCCAAACTGTAACAAAAAATAGCCAGGCCTTGTGGTGGGTGCCTGTAGTACCAGCTACTCGGGAGGCTGAGGCAAGAGAATCACTTAAGCCCAGGAGTTGGAGGGTGCTGTGAGCTGTGACACCACAGCACTCTACCGAGAGCGATAAAGTGAGACTTTGTCTCTAAAAAAAAAGAAACTGTATTTTTACGAAGACTGGACTAATAGAGGGACAAGGGGAACAAAGATGAAGAGAATGTCACATTTCACCAGGAAGTCCAACCAAACATGACTGACAGGACATGGGGAAAAGGAGCTATAGAAAGTCCAAAGTGCAACCGCAAGCCAATTCAACTTTCAATCTTCTTTGTTTTTCTGCTATGTGACCCTCTGTAAGGCCTCAAGTGACTGGATCCCTTATATTCACCTACAGCATGACAATGGCAAACCATCAGTGATCAGAGTCCTGCCAAGCTAGAACAAGAGATGATGAATTTAGAGGCAGAAAGTCAGAGGGAAAAAAATAAACACTATGCTTTGGGTACCCATTTGTACTTTGAATGTCGTTTCCCCAGGGCAGAAACAGGCCATCTAAAAAAGTTCAGTGTAAGTGAAGAAGTACTAAATACCAGGGGGTAGGCAAGGCTGTTTTAATTCTATGAAGAGAAATTCCGAAGTTGATATTTATTTTATAACCAACCTTATTTTAAGGTGATCTATAAATTCACCTACATCTACATACTAGAATGCTTCTGTTTCCAGTACTAAAAGTTACTAATTACCCATCTCCTCTAGGTTTGGCTGTCTGGCAGTTGTCATTATCAGGACAAGTAGTTCAGAAACTTTAGCCCTTAGGTATTTATGGGGAAAGAATATTTACAATGACAAATCCAACTTAAATGGCAAGGCTCATAAAATCTTGGTATTTTAGACATTAAAATCTTGGCATTTGAGATATCAAATATTTAGATACAAAGGTTTACATTTTGTAAACTACCAACACAGTGCAAACCACCAGTCCTATTCGCCGTCACCTCATATTCATCATTCAAACAGGGCTATAAATTCTATTCTTGGCTTAATCCAAAATGAGAACAATGTAGGAGGAAACAGGCTGTTTCAAAGTCTTCTGTGCCACAGAATTGTCACATTCAGGAATTACAGATCAGTTTCAAAACGGATGAAAACAACTGGACCCTCTACCTAGGTGTTTCTCAACCTTTATTTCATTACAGCCTCCCTGGGGGTTAGGGCTCTTGAGCCTCAGCATGCACGTTCCAGCATTTCTTCACAGGGCGTTTTCAAAAAGATCTTGTCAGAAATAACCCATGAAAAGACATCTGTAACCAGATCTTACAACAGCCATAATCCATACTCTAATGCTTCTAGGATCATCTGTGATTTTGCATTAGTCATGTGCCCAGGGCCTTGGCCCGTGGGCCAAGGCCTGTTAGGGTTATGGAAATCATTTCAGCGTGACCCCTGCAGGGCTCTCTCCCCCTCTCACATGAGTCATTGGCTAATCATCCCTCTGTTGGCCTTCCCTGTCAGCCTTAGTCAGCCTCAGGTTGCTGCAAACACAAGCCTGGCTGTCTGGCCAACTACCTTAAGACAAGCTTAAGTGTTTCAAACTCTGGTGATCAGTAAAATGAGAAACAAGAGGGGGAGGGTGAAAAGAGAGCTGTTTGCCTTCTCCATCACAGGCTGAGTGCTGAAGTGTCCACCAGAGCCCAGGAATGTTTCTAGTGCCCTTTGGGACCACCCCTCTCCCTTGGTGGGCCTAACAGCCAGGCCCATAACAGCTACCACCTGAAAAGCCCCCCAAAAGCCCCATTACAGAGCCAAGCACACGAAGCCAGACTGTGCCTACCTTCTTCCCAGTCTCCCCACTGGACCCATTTTTTTTTGGAGACAGAGCCTTAAGCTGTTGCCCTGGGTAGAGTGTCATTGCATCATAGCTCACAGCAACCTCCAACTCCTGGGTTCAAGCGATTCTCCTGCCTCTGCCTTCCAAGTAGCTGGGACTATAGGCACCCACCACACCACCCAGCTATTTTTTGGTTGTAGCCGTCATTGTTGTTTGGCGGGCCCGGGCTGGATTCAAACCTACCACCTCAGGTGTATGTGGTTGGCGCCTCAGCCACTTGAGCCACAGGCACCAAGCTAGACCCATTTTCACTGTTTGCTTACTTTACTGTCTTCCTCTCGCTCCAACTTAACTACCATGGATGAGGGTGTCTCTTTTGTTCAGTGCTCTACTTCAAGAGCTGGAAACAGTGCCTGACACTTGGTAGGTGCTTGATAAATATTTGTGGACTAAGTAATAGTTTGACTATTTCAAACTCTCTTGGAACCAAACAGCCTTGCCTCGTCTATGGAGGACAAGAATAATCTAAGAGGTTACTGGGGAGAAGTCCCAGCTGGTCACTAACATCAGCTGCACTTTAGCTCTCTCATCTGTCACCTTACCACCATGGTCACAACCATTCCCAGGGATGAGGAGGAAGGAAAAAAAAGAATAGCAACCAGTAATAGCATGTTTACTGGAATGTGCTGGAAAGTTAACCATTTAGTTAAGGTTCTGGGGAAGCTGTAACTAATCCAAGCTGTTAATGGAAACTGCAAGGCTCTCAAAGGCATGTTGCTGGGCTGTCTCCCATGGAAATTCCCAAGAACAATTAACAAGTGGCCATGAGCCAATTAACCATTAACACAAGTTCTGATGCCCAAGGCCCTGCATAAAATTATTGGCAATGAGAACTACACTTAACTCCTAAAGGAATTTTCAAGGTTTTATTCTAAAGATGAAATACAGGGTGGACATAAAGTTCATGTGCAAATTTATAAAACTGCACAGTAATATCTGGCCTTGTATTGCTCAAAATCACCTATCTTGGGGCCCTCCAAATAGCAGGGATTTATCATGTGAGGAACAGAGGAAAAAAACTGATAAAAAGCAGCCAGATTTGGTGGCTCATTCCTGTAATCCTAACACTCTAGAAGGCCAAGGCAGAAGGATCTCTTTAGCTTAGGAGACTAGCCTGAGCAAGAGTAAGACCCTAAAAATAGAAAAAATTAGCTGGGCATGGTGGGACTCACCTGTAGTCCCAGCTACTTGGGAGGCAGAGGCAAGAGAATTGCTTGAGTGCAAGAGTTTGAGATTGCTCTGAACTGTGACACCATAGCACTCTACGCAGGGCGACAGCTTGAGACTCTATCTCGAAAAAAAAAATCCTTTTTTTTTCCCCCCAGACAGATTTCACTGTCAGCAGGTCCAGAAGGCAAGACTACATGGCATCATCATAGTTCACTGCAGCCTCAAACTCCTGGGCTTAAGAGATCCTTCTGCCTCAGCCTCCCAAATAGCTGCAACTACACACACATACCACCATGCTTAGCTAACTTTTTTATTTTTTGTAGAGAAGACATCTTCCTATATTCCTCAGGTTAGTCTGGACTCCTGGTCTCAAGCAGTCCTCCCACCTTAGCTCCCAAAGTGCTAGCTAAGATTATACACATAAGTCACCACACCTGGCCAAACTTCTACACAAAAAATTTCCAATTCTGGAAACTGTACAAGTCACATAAATGGTGTGTGAGGCTTCCTGGGAGTGGTCAGTTCATAATCTCTACGTGTTTTCCACCGCAGGTTGGAATTCTCTCTGGAAGACTAAATCAGGGAGCATTCTCACTTATACAAGATCAGCTTTCCCTCACCTCTGTCTGCAGAAGGGCTGGAGTCAGGACACTTTGCCAAGCTTTCAAATGTCAGGGCATCTACCACCCTCCTTCCTACCTGCCCTCAACCACTTGGAGTTTTACCAACACATCCATTTTAGACTACATGATACTTACCACAAGGAGCCCCAGATTCCTGAATTAACCCTTAGCCCCACACAGCCTATTTTGTCACCATCTCCCCATCTCCAACTCCTGGGCCCAAACATTTTTCTTACTGTAACCAGAATCTGGCTCTCCCCTGAGGATACGCCTGCAGCAGGTCTTCCTACTCCTTGGAAATGCTTCAACTCTTCTCCCCTAAGACCCCCCAGCTGCAAATCTCAAGTCATCAGAATACATCTTCACCACCCCACCTTATGCATCATCTGCTGACCTAGATCATTCCTCCTCTTTTCTCTATTAATTTTCTCTCACACATGGCCTGGTGTGGTGGCTCATGCTTGTAATCCTAGCACTCTGGGAGGCCAAAGTGGGTGGATTACTTGAGCTCAGGAGTTCCAGACCAGCTTGAGACAGAGTAAAAACCCTCTAAATATAAAAATAGAAAAACTAGCCGGGGACTGTGGTAGGCGCCTGTAGTCCCAGCTACTTGGGAGGCTGAGGCAAGAGGATCGCTAGAACCCAGGAGTTTGAGGTTGCTGTGAGGCATGATGATGCCATGATACTCTAGCCTAGGGCTAAAGAGTGAGACTGTGTCTCAAAACAAAATTTATTTTTTTCTCTCACACTGATCCTATCACCATTCTTGGTGATTTCCACAGCTGGTGGGTGATCCTCTGGCCTGCTAGCTCCCTGATCCCTCCTCCAGTGATGATCCTGTCCTCCTCTCAGACCCTCCCTCTCATGGCCACCCCTAGACCTTCTCTCAATAACTGCAGCCTCTTCAGAATCTCAATTTAATGCATCTCATGCATTGCTCATTGTATCCTATCTTTCTAGTTCATTCTCTCCAGAACCTCAACTCCAACAATCTGTTGGTCCCACTACCTTCCCAGGCTCTCTCTGCTCCCTCATGTCTTCACACTGATTACATTCTTTTTTTTATTTTTCGGGGCAGAGTCTCACTATGTCATCCCTGGTAGAATGCCGTGGTGTCACAGCTCACAGCAACCTTAAACTCCTGGGCTTAAGCAATTCTCTTGCCTCAGCCTCCCAAGTAGCTGGCACTACTATTCGGTAGGTGCCCGCCACAATGCCCCAGCTATTTTTCTTTCTTTTTGGGGGGTGGGGTGGGGAGTGGGGGGTGTAGTTGTCACTGTTGCAGGCCCAGGCTGGGTTCAAACCCGCAGCTCTAGTGTATGTGGCTGGCGCCTTAGCCACTGAGCTACAGGTGCAAAGCCTGGGCTCGGCACCTGTAGCTCAGCGGCTAGGGCCCCAGCCACATACACGGGGACTGGTGGGTTCGAACCCAGCATAAGGCCTGCCAAACAAAAACAACTACTGGGACAAAAAAATTGCTGGGCGTTGTGGCGGACACCTGTAGTCCCAGCTACCTGGGAGGCTGAGGCAAGAGAATTACTTAAGCCCAAGAGTTTGAGGTTGCTGTGAGCTGTGACACCATAGCACTCTACCGAGGGTGAATAAGTAAGACTGTCTCAAGAAATACACAAATAAATTCCTTGACGAACTATTATAATCACTCCCTCTCACATTCTCTACCACTTCCCCTTCTCTCTATATTCATCTGACAGCACCTATGGATAGAGAAACACCTCACTTAGTGGTTGACCTTGCTTCCTGAGAAAACTGAAGCAATCAGAAAAGAGTGGGAAAAAAATCAAAACTGCCTCCTGCCTCAGATTATAAGCTGTTCAAGCTTTCAAACAAACAGAACTTCTGATAAGTGAGGGCATTAGTTCACCCAGCCAGACACTAGTACTTCAGAAAGGTCAGTAGGTCCAGCCAGCTAAAGCAGTCAGGACAGCCACTCTGAACAGAGAAGGCCTCTGCAGTTAGACCTGGCTTTGTCAAATATGACTGCTGTGTGACCTCAAACAAGGCCTATAACTTCACCGCTGCACCAAGCTGTTTTAAGAATTAAACGACACATCCAAGCTCAGAGTAAGCACCAAATGCACTAGAGGTCAGGTAACTCAAGGGTACATCTTAACATAATAGCTTCATTTCTCAAAGTCCAAAAGGGCTGCCAAATTCTGGTTCAGACTGCAAGAATGGTCACCACCTACATTCCTTGATTCTTGCTTCCCTAGAGCTGAGCCTCTCCCCTCCAACTCAATTTCTTTTCCCTGCCTCAGGCATAGGGAAATTAACTAGAAGGTGCCACAGGTGTTGACTTGGCAGGTAGACACATCCTGCTTTCTCTCTTTTTTCACCAACTATGTTGGCCTATAAAGCCGTAGGCCATCAGCCTCCTGCTTACTTCTCCCACCTCCCACCCTCGTTCAATATCCTCCTCCCTCTTTCCTCCTCTAGTCTTGCTATCTGTACTTCTCTTGAATACAATCAAGCTTGTTCTGGCCTCAAGCCTTTGTGATCCTTTACCTCCAACTGCACAGAGGTCCCTAAGGTCTGTGTGTGGCAGCTTCACTTTAGAGCTCAGATGTCACCCTCCTGAGAGGCCACCCCCTCACGCCCCCACCCTGGCCATCTAAGCTAAAGACACCCCATCATCTTTTATCACCCTGTTAATTTCTTAGTGACTTAATCTTGCAGCAAGGGCTATTTAAATGTTTGCTCATTGTCTCTGTCTCTCCCATAATATAAACTCCGTGAATGCGGCTTGTCTGAAGCAACTGTTATCACCAGTGCCAGCACCATCCCTGACACTAAGCAGGGACTCAGTTTTGCTGAATCTATGAATTCTTTCGAGAGAGCTCTTTTCAAAACCTGCTGGTGCTTGTCTAAAGCAGTTAAGGTTATAACAACATTTGTTCAAAGAGAACTTTCAGGCCAAACTACCTTAGAGTGTGGAGTTTTAAATCACCTTATCCACCACCGACCTCTAAGGGCCAATCCAAAGAATCAGACTGCAGCTGCTCAATGCCAGTACTTATACACCAAGGCGTTGTCGCCTCGGCAAAATGTCCTCCCTACCAACACTTGCTGCTCCCCCTTCCTTTGGATTATCACTGAAAAACACCTTCCTTCTTGGGCACCTACTCCACTGCAAGTTAGCTAGGAAAGGTCCTAGAAAGGTTGATGCTCAATTTCCAAAGAGGTGGGGGTCGAGGCTTCCTCCCAGAGACCAAATCGGCCACCAGGTCACCTAATCAAACCCCCACCCCCTCCGGCCTGGCCGCCCTGGGTTTTCTTTGGCCGTGGAACTTTCCGCCGCCAGGAAGAGGCTGGTCTTCAATACGGGCTCCTCAACCCCTTCCTGCCACAGAAAAGACCAGGGCCACTCCTTCTTTGTCAACATCCTCAGTTTTCTCCCTCACCTGAAGGAAACTTTCCTACCCCTCGCTCCTCCGCCCGTCCTCACGCTCAAGGGCTCGCAAACCTCGTCTCAAGGTTCAATCCCCAGGACCAGCTCCACCACACCCCCTAATTAACCGCCGCCAAGTCGCCCCCAATGTCCTTCCTCACCAATTCTCCCTGCTCAGACCAATTTACACCCCGAACGCAGCCTCGCTTCCATCCTCTCCGCCATTCTTTTCTCCCCAGGACCCCCGCCGGACCCTCACCCTGGATGCCGTGTTCTCCCTCGGCCGCCTGGGCCCCGGAGAGGAGCAGTGATGCCAGCAGGGTGAGAAGCGCCCGGCACCGCCTCTGCCCACACAGCTGCGCCATGACCCGCTCCACCAAGAAGCCCCCGCGAGGCCTCGAGCCGCAGGCAGTTGGGGTCTCGCGAGCAGGTGCGAGAAGACCCTCGCTGCGCACGCGCGCTGGAGGGTCTCACGTTCAGGTGCGGGCGCTACCAGAGGGTCCGCAAGGTGCCGAAGCTTCCAGAAGTCCTCTTTCTGAGACCTTCCGTGTTTGCAGTGCTTCAGTCCGCTCGTCACTTGCCCCTTTACCCTCAGTGGCACTCAACAACTCTCTCCCTCTTTGGGAGCCCCGCTGCACAGGAAGACGCTCGGGAGGACGCCACGACCAATGGCGGACGCCTACAAGCAGCTGCCCAAGGTGGCCGCGAGGGCGGGCAGAGGGCGGGCGCACCTGCCGAGGCGGGGCGAGCGGGGCGCAGGCGCAGAGGGCAGGCACCTGAGCGGCTGCTCCCCGCCCTTGGCGCACCTGGGCCCGCCCCTGCCCTTGCGTGGGCTTTACCCCGAATGGGAGCTGGTGGGGTGATGGTGCACCTCTGCAGAGTGCCGAGGCTTCTGTCACCCTTACCTGTGGGCTGGGCGACGCAGTCTGAGAGCTTTAGCTATTAGTCTAAGGTGACCAGATTTTAACATTGGTAAAGCGGGACACCATTGATCCGGGTGGGGCGGAGGAGGGGTGTGGGTTTGTTTGTTTTTTTTTGAGACAGAGCCTCAAGCTGTCCCCCTGGGTAGAGTGCTGTGCCATCACAGCTCACAGCA
>NW_003852495.1:7328132-7333299 GCF_000181295.1 Otolemur garnettii | reverse complement strand
AGACTCGCTTGAGCCCAGGAGTTGGAGGTTGCTGTGAGCAGTGAAGCCATGGCACTCTACCCAGGGTGACAGCTTGAGGCTCTGTCTCAAAAAAAAATTTTTTTTTTCAACATAAGTACAATTTACAAATATAATACATTAAAAAAAAAAATTATGTATAGGGCAGCGCCTGTGGCTCAAAGGAGTAGGGCGCCAGTCCACCTGGGCGACCTTGCCCAGGAGGGGAGTAGGGAGTTTACATTAGCCTTTTCATTCCCAAATGGAGTTATATTTCCTTCCTGTTGTCCCGCCCTTCCCTTGATTGTAGTGCATTCTTTTCAAAAATTGGGACTCTTTTAAAACGCCGCAGGGCGCTGGACAAATTGTTCAAAATCAGGGCTGTCCCGCCAAAAGACGTCTGGTCACCTTATATTAGTCTGGGCCTCAGGGTGGGATGACTGGGCGGCAATTGGTTTTCTGCCTGCTTTGCTGTGCCACAATGTTTGGGACCCAGCGGTGGCCACGCCAGACTGGTCACTAAACAGAGCAGCCCAAAGTAGTGATGGCGGAAGCCTAGGGCGGAGAGATTAAGGCTGTGCTGGGAAAGCTAAAGCTGAGTGATTAGCGGCTGGGATAACCAGGTCATAATGGAAACCGAGCCGGTTCCCCATCCAGCCTTAGAGGGCCAAGAAGGGCTTCCTGGAGGAGGTGATAGACCCGTGAAAGAACAAGCTCTAGGCCTGGCCTCTGGGGTTCCCAGTACAAATAAGGAGACAAGTACTTCTCCAGGCAGCCCATACAGTGGCATCACGACTGTGATGGGAAAGCTCCGGCAGAGATCAGACTACAGAAGAGGAAAGCCAGCCCGTTGTGGGGTCGGGATGGGGAAGGACGCCCAGTGGAGACAGCTGACCCAGCTGGAGTATCCGGTGGGCTTCCTAGAAGAGGAGATTTACGAGCTGACTCGAAAGGACGTTGAGTGGAGCAGGCATAGGAGTAGAGAACAACCAGCAGGATGACTAAAATACATACATTATTATTGGAAACACTCTAGCAGTGCTATGAGGGAAATAAGTTAGGGGGTGAGATGGAAAATAAGAGATGATTTGATGAGTGGTGGAGGAAGGGCTCTGTGAGGGGTGGCTTTAATAAGGACCACTAAAGAGTGCATATGGGCCAAGGGACAGCAAATACAAAGAAATGTCTTGAGATAATGTATTCTGGTCCGGAGTCACTCCCACTATTTAGCCTCTCTCTTGGCATAATAATATAAATAATACATGAAGCAGCTTAACCAAGTTATCAGAATGGTATTTACCTTAAGCAATTAAAGTTTTATGCCAGTCATCATCTCTAATCTTGCAATGAAGTCCTGGGACTCAAGGTCCAAAGTATAAAAGTGTACACAGTAGGCCGGGCACAGTGGCTCATGCCTGTAATCCTAGGTCTATGGGAGGCCAAGGTGGGAGAAACATTTGTGGTCAGGAGTTCAAGACCAGTCTGAACAAGAATGAGACCTCTGTCTCTATTAAAAATAGAAAAAAAAAAAAAAAAGCCAGCTACTGAAGCAGTGGGATCAGGAGTTTGAGCTGGCAGTGAGCTATGATGATGCCACTGTACTCTGCCCAGGGCAACTGAACAACACTGTGTTAAAAAAAAAAAAATGGGAGGGTGGCACCTGTGGCTCAAAGGAGTAGGGCACTGGCCCCATATGCCAGAGGTGGTGGGTTCAAACCCAGCCCTGGCCAAAAAACTGCAACAACAACAACAAAAATGGGAGCAATATTGAAAGGAGTTAAAAGAAGAAAAAAAAATCTGAACGTGAGGCAAAGGTCTTATCCCGCACCTGAATTCCCCACTGCCACCCAGTCCCACTAAAGCTTGAGCTTGAAGACGGAGAGGAATGTGGTGAGCATTTGAGGCTGAGGAAAAAGATAGTCTTCTTCATTCACTTACTCATTCATTCACACATCCATCCATTCACAGTACATTCATTGAGCACCTGCTATAAGCCAGGTACTGTGGTAGATGCTGGAGAAGATACAACAGTGAACAAAGCAAACTTTCTGTTATGTTGGAGCTCACTTTATAATGTTGGGGAAAGTGGTAGAAATAGTGTATTTGACATCTGGAGTGAATGCCCTCTGTTATATACCCGTTCCTCTTTATCAGAAAATTATTTTCAATAATAACCATGTAAGCATTATTATTTTGTTCTTTAGTTTTAAAACAATTTCAATTTTAAAGATAATACCTGTACTAGCTGGGTGCAATGCCATGCACCTGCAGTCCCAGGTACTAGGGAGGGTGAAGTAGGAGGATCACTTGAGGCCAGGAGTTAGAGGCTATAGTGCACTAGGATCATGCCTTTAAGTAGCTACCACATGCCAGCCTGGACAGCATAGTAAGACCCCTTTTCTAAATAGATAAATAAATTTTTTAAAAAGGTACTACTCAAATTCAGTAAAATATTTCATATATTAACAAAAATTTGCACTTACCAAATAAAAATATTATACCTCCTATAGTCCACACTGTTTTGCTGCTTTAATTTTTTTTTTTTTTTTTTTTGGTAGAGACAGTCTCAGTTTATCGCCCTCAGTGGAGTACTGTGGCATCACAGAGCTCACAGCAACCTCCAACTTCTGGGCTTAGATGATTCTCTTGCCTCAGCCTCCCAAGTAGCTGGGACTACAGGTGCCTGCCACAACACCTGGCTTTTTTTTTTTGGTTGCAGTTTGACCAGGGCCGGGTTTGAACCCACCACCCTCGGCATATGGGGCTGCACCCTACCCACTGAGCCACAGGCGCCGCCCTTCTGCTTTAATTTTTAAACTCAAAAATTCCAAAGGGATACATAGAATGAATGGTTTCTTCATCTTAGTGATCATTATGCCATTTTTTAATTTTTAACCCATTATTTAAATGAAAGATTATGTGGAATTACAAAGATTGGAGACTCAAACTGTACCTAATGCAAGCCCAAAAGGTTCCAAATGTTATGAACTTACTTTCAAGAGGAACACATATAGCAGCTGAGTCATCATGTGTCCAGCATCATTTGTATATCTGGGAGTTCTCTCTGTTAACTTCACTGTAGAACATTGTCGCAAATAGATGTTAGGGCAGCCTCCATGTTCACACCTTATACAATCCCTTTCCTTTCATGTGAGTGAGCAGGACCTAGGACTGGCTTTTTTTTTTTTTTTTTTTTTTTGAGACAGAATCTCACCATATGCTCTTGGTAGCGTGCCATGGCATCACAGTTCACAGCAATTTCAAACTCTTGGGCTCAAGCAGTTCTCTTGCCTCAGCCTCCCAAGTAGCTGGGACTACAGGTGCCTGCCACAATGCCCAGCTATTTTTTGTTGTTGTTGTTGTAGTTGTCATTGTTTAGCAGGCCTGGGTTGGGTTCAAACTTGCCAGCCCTGGTGTATGTGGCTGGTGCCTTAACCATTGAACTATGGGTGCCAAGCCCTGGGACTGGCTTTTAACCAACACAATGTGGCAAAAGAGATGGGATGTCACTTGCACAATTACCTTACCTTATATGACTCCTTTTTACAATATGAAGAAAGAGAGTCTAAGTTGCTGGTTTTAAGGAAGTAAGTCCTTGTAGGAGAACTTATGGAAAAAGCCATGTGGCAAGAAACTGTAGGTGGCCTCTAGGAGCTGAGGTCACACTTGGCTGATAACCAGCAAGAAATGAAAACCGTATCTTGGCTGGCACAGTGACTCGTGCCTGTAATCCTAGCACTCTGGGAGGCCAAGTGGGTGGATAGCTTGAGCTCATGAGTTTAAGACTAGCCTGAGTGAAATCAAGACCCCCATCTCTACTAAAAATATAAAAACTGAGGCAAGAGGATCACTTGAGCCCAAGAGTTGAAGGTTGCTGTGAGCTATGATGCCATAGGACTCTACCCAAGGTGACAGCTGGAGACTCTGTCTCAAAAAAAAAAAAAGAAAAGAAAAGAAAAGGAAAGAAAACATTATCCCCAGGACTGCAAGCAATTGGAAGCAAATCTTTCCCCAGTCAGTCCTCTGATGAGACTGCAGCCCTAGGCAACACTTGGATTGCAGCCTGATGGCATTCTGGAGCTGAGGGCCCAGGTAAGTCACTACTGGACTGGATCAGGAGCTATGGGATAATAAATCTGTGCTGTTTTAAGCCAAGTTTCTGCTATTTTTGTGTGTGTGTGTGTGTGTGTGTGTGTATGTGTGTGTGTGATAAAGACTCTCACTCAGTTGCCTTGGATAGAGTACCCTGGCATTATAGCTCATAGCAACCTCAAACTCCTGGGCTCAAGTGATCCTCTTGCCTCAGTCTTCTGAATAGCTGGGACAATAGGTGCCCATCATGATACCCATTAATTTTTCTATTTTTTTTTTTTTTGAGACAGTGTCTCACTTTTTCACCCTCAGTAGAATGTCATGGCATCATAATTCACAGGAACCCCAAACTCTTGGACTCAAGTGATTCTCTTATCTCAGCCTCCAGAGTAGCTGGGACTACAAGTGCCCACCACAATGCTGAGCTATTTTTTACAGATGGGGTCTCACTCTGGCTCAGGCTGGTCTCAAACCTGTGAGCTCAGGCAATCCACCCACCTCGGTCTCCCAGAGTGCTTGGATTACAAGCGTGAATCACTGTGTCCAGTCCAATTTTTTTATTTTTGGTTCAAACAGTGTCTCCTCGCTCAGGCTAGCCTCAAATTCCTGAACTCAAGTGATCCTCCCTCCTGAGTGTCCCAGAGTGCTAGGATTACAGGAATGAGTCCCTGCATCTGGCCTGTATATTGTTTTAGTTTTTGTTTTTTGAGACAGTCTTATTATGTTGCCCTTGGTAGAGTGCCGTGGCATTGCAGCTCACTCCAACTTCAAACTCCTGGGCTTAGGCAATTCTCTTGCCTCAGCCTCCCAAGTAACTGGGACTACAGGTGCCCTCCACAATGCCTGGCTAATTTTTTGTTTCAGTTGTCATTGTTGTTCAGTTGGCCCAGGCCAGGTTCGAACCTGCCAACCTCGGTGTCTGTGGCTGGTGCCATAACCACTCTGCTACAGGTACCGAATCTGTGTATTGTTTTTGAAGAAATGTCTCTTCAGGTCTCTTGTCCTTTTTTTTTTTTTTTAAGAGACAGAGTCTCACCTTATTGCCCTTGGTAGAGTGCTGTGGCATCACAGCACACAG
>NW_003852495.1:7317256-7327930 GCF_000181295.1 Otolemur garnettii | reverse complement strand
GCTGGGGCTGGGTTTGAACCCGCTACCTCTGGCATATGGGACCAGTGCCCTACCCTTTTGAGCCACAGGTGCTGCCCCTGTTGTCCATTTTTAATAGGGTTAAAGACAAAAATGTCTTTTGTTATTTGTAGGAAGTTATTTATTTTAGATGTCAGGACCTTTCAAGATGCGTGATTTGCCATTTTTTTCTCCCATTCTGTTAGTTGTCCTCTCACTGTTTTCATGATGTCCTTCAAAACACAAGTTAAAAAAAAATTTTTTTTTTAGACAGAGCCTCAAGCTGTCCCCCTGGTAGAGTGCTGTAGCATCACAGCTCACAGCAACCTCCAACTCCTGGGCTCAAGCGAGTCTCCTGTCTCAGCCTCCCAAGTAGCTGGGACCACTGGTGCCCACCACAATGCCCCACCATTTTTGGTTGCAGCCGTCATTGTTGTCTGGCGGGCCCGAGCTGGACTCGAACCCACCACCTTAGGTGCATGTGGCTGACGCCTTAGCCACTTGAGCCACAGGCACCGAGCCATTTGTTTTGTTTTTTGAGACAGAGTCTCACTTTATTGCCCTTGGTAGGGTGCTGTGGCCTCACAGCTCACAGCAACCTCCAACTCCTGGGCTTAGGCGATTCTCTTGCCTCAGCCTCCCAAGTACCTGGGACCACAGGCGCCTACCAGAACGCCCAGCTATTTTTTGTTACAATTTGGCTGGGGCCAGGTTTGAACCCACTACCCTCGGTATATGGGGCCTGCGCCCTACCCACTGAGCCACAGGCGCCGCCCTTGTTTTGTTTTTTGAGTGAGAGTCTCACTCTGTGGCCCAGACTAGAGTGCAGTGTCATCACAGCTCACTGTAATCTCAAACTCTGAGGCTCAAGTGATCCTCCTGCCTCGGCCTCCCAAGGAGCTGGGACTACAGGCAACAACAACAACAACAACAAAAAGACCACTGTGCCGAGCAATTTTTTCTACTTTTTAGTAGATCCAAAGTCTTGCTCTTGCTCAGGCTGGTCTTGAACTCCTGGCCTCAAGAGATCCTTCCCCCTTGGTCTCCCAGAGTGGTAGGAACACAGGCGTTAGCCACCATGCCCGGCCTATTTGTTGAATAGAATGAACAGAGGATGGATGGATGGATGGATGGATGGGTAAATAAAAGAATGAAAGAACTAGTCAAAGTTCAAGTACTGTGGTTTTGACCTTCCCTTGCAGCAAAGGCTGCGCGGGGGCTCCTGCACCGTCTCCCGCGGCCACCAGAGGGCACAGACAGACCCAGTCTCCCTCCTAGTGTCTGTCCCCAAACTCTGCCCTTCCCTGGGATCCAGGAGACTCTCGGACCCTGCCCATACCTGAATGGGACAGGACTGCTAGCTTCAAGCCAGCGCCCCGGCCTGCCCGCCCTCACGCCGCAGATGGGGAAACTGAGGCCCAGGAAGAGAGGGGCGGGGCCGGTCCCGGCAAGCCTAAGTGCCCGCCCCCGGCCGGCCCCGCCCCGGCCCGTAAGAAGCTCCCTGGGCGCCCAGCGAAGGCTCACAGCGCGGCGCCGGGGCGGCCCAGCACCGGGATGGCAGCTCAGAGGCTGGGCAAGCGGGTGCTGAGCAAACTGCAGTCTCCCTCGCGGGCCCGTGGTCCGGGGGGCAGTCCCGGGGGGCTGCAGAAACGACACGCGCGTGTCACCGTCAAGTATGACCGGCGGGAGCTGCAGCGGCGGCTGGATGTGGAGAAGTGGATCGACGGGCGCTTGGAGGAGCTGTACCGCGGCAGGGTGAGGCAGAAGGGAGGTGTGGGGCCGTGGGGAGGTTCGGACAGACAGCATCTGGGAGTCAGGGCCATATGCTCTTGGGGTCTCCGTGCACGCTTGCTGGTGTACTTGTGGCTTGGTGTGCACAAGAGGACACACGCCCCAGTGGCTGGCTGGCTGCACCCAGTGGCACTCAGCTTGTGGACAAAGATACAAACACACACACACGGGTCCCCAGAGATGTGGCCAAATACCTGGGAAGGGTTTAACATATGGGGGTGAGGAGGAAAACTTGGGGAGCGGGAAGCACCATGTCTGCAGAAAAAGTAGGGGGCAGGAATGTTTTGGGGACAAACACAGTCATGGTGATGGGAGACATACAGCACATGCAGAGGCACAGCAGGGGAAGCAATAGCATAAACGTCTGTGCACAGTGAAGGAAGCGGCCGGCAGTCGCAGAGGCAGCAGCCATACACAAACTCACAGGGACTCACTTAGAGCCACAGCCACCCATGGACATAATAAGGCCCCAGTCATGTCCAGATGCACAACACTACAACTACACTCAAACAGGAAATGACTCAAGTTACAGCTGGTCACAGATACACAGTGAGTACAAGCTGTTGTGACATATAGACAATACCAGCTGCCATAGCTACCCTGGGATATAAAGTGACTCAAGTTACAACCATCCGTTATCTCCTAAAGAAAAAGCTATGGCCACCTACAAAAATAATGGGTGGTGCTACAGCCACTCAGAGACATGAAACAACAGAGAATATACATACTCCCAGGCGTAAAACTGCGCAAGCTGTAGGCACCCAAGGACACACAATGATGGGAGCTACAGCTGCCCATGGGCCACAAGAGCATAAACTGCAGCTATGTCTGTTGCTGTGTAGGCTACAGGCAGACACAGGTGCTCCATTACTTGAGCTCTCTAGTTGAAGTGACACATTCTACGACACACATAGTACTGCCAAACACTGTCCTAGGTACCTGAGGGTCATAGGAGTGCACAGACATGCCCAAATACAGGAGTCCCACTGTGACAATGCTAAAAGTCATACCCTTTCTACACAGGGACAAGCACACATGTAGGCTCATACATACAGGTGAACAAATCCACTTGCTAGTGGGAGGTGGTGTTCTATGAGGTCATCTCCAGATGATGGGCGCTATAGCTAGCCCTAGTCACATGACAACCCAGCAGACGTACCCAAACCAGAGCCACAGACCTCACACCTGTAGGGCCATAGGTGCCACATACCTCTGCACCTTCAGCCTGCCCTGGACCCTTGGCATCAGGTTCTGGCCCATGAGCAGAAATTCACACAGGCGTGACCACTCATGAACCCCCCCACCCCCCATCCACCCAGCCCTGAAGCTGATAGCAGGACTTTGGTTCAGGGAGGAAAGAATCTGTAACCACAGGGATCTCTTGCTCCAACAGCTGGGGCCTGTCCATGGCAAGGGTACTGAGCCAGCCTGTATTTGGGCCACTGCCCCTAAAGGACACACTAGCCATCCCCTTTCTTGGCCACTCAATGTTGGACACAGGACTTTTCCCACCCACTCACCCTGGGGGGTCTGGGTGATTGCCCCCATGGACTCATCAGGCATCAGGCTGCATTTTGGCCTTGGGGCTGGGCTCAACCCTCCCCTCCTTTCCTATCCCCTGGGGAAAGGGGCCGCCCCAGCAGGCTCCAGCCTGCCAGGCTCTCCTCCCCCACACCTAGTGCTAAGACTTTTCCTTGAAAGGGCAGAAGCCAGCCCCTCTCCTGAATCCCAGAATTGAACATTCCAAAACTCCACCAGGCCTGTTTTCCTCTGTGGGAATTGGGGCCAAGGGGAAAGACCTGTGCCAGCTCCAGGGCTCCCAGGGCCCAGAGGCCCAGCATCAGGCTGGTACAGGGCCCCAGGCCTCCCTCAATCCATCTGTCACCCCTCCCCCAGCACCCAGATGTTCTGGCCTTGGTGGTGCTGTCCCTGACTGCCACTCTGTTGCTCCAGAACCCGCCAGCTGGGCTCTGGGACCAGTGGGGCACCTCGGGAGCCCTGGACAAAGGCAAGGGAGGAGGGGAAGGGGACCCTAACTTCCCCTCCCTTCCTCACCTTAGGAGGCAGACATGCCTGATGAGGTCAACATTGATGAATTATTGGAATTAGAGAGTGAAGATGAGAGAAGCCGGAAAATCCAGGTAGGTGGGGGAAAGCCACCCCCTAATCCTTTACTTCGCATCTCCCTAAAAATAACAGCAATAGTTAACATGGATTCGAGCACTTACTATACACCATGCATTGGTTCAATTGCTTTTCACTTATTAATTCATTTAATCTTCATAAAATTCTGTAAAGTAGGCACTTTTATTTATCTCCATTTTCCAGATGAGGAAAATGAGGCCCAGAGAGGTTTAATTACTTGTCCAGGGTCACCCAGTTTTGAAGGAGCAGAGCTGGGAGCCAAACCAAGCAGTCTGGCTGCTGTGTCCTTGCTCTTATAGCTTATGCTGTGTGACCTTCTCCTCCTCTCTGAATCTAGTGACTTAACCCTGCCCTCAATAGCTAAGACCCTCAGATGTGTTCCTTCCCTTGAAGCCAGGTAGGCAGTCCACCCTGGAGTCTGACTTCCATTTATCTTGCTGCCTTGGGGCTTTGGGGGAGAAAGAAGGGGCTGGAGGGGAGTAGGTATTAATCACTTACTTTTGGGGGGGGTATTTAGGGACTCCTGAAGTCGTGCACAAGCCCCACTGAGGTGAGTTTTCCCTCCCCAAATACAGACCCAGTTCTGGCCCTCTGTCCCCTGATAGGGGAGGATGAAGCTGGCCATGCCTGGGACAGGCAGAGAGAACTCTGGAGAGCCCTGTCTCGCTAACAGCTCTTTCTGGTCTCCAGGGATGTCCTTTGTGATCTTCCTGGTGTTTCTTTCCCTTTTCTCCCCATCTGCTGCTGGGGCTCCATTATCTCCCACCCACTGGGAAGCTCCCCCATCTGCTCCTATTGCTGCCTCTCTGCTGTGCTTCTTCCTTGGGCCAGGATGCCAGTCTGTCCCTCGTTTCTGCCTCCAGTACCCCAGGGCTCCCTTCCCTACCCCAGAAGGGCCTCCCCATCCTTCCAGGCCCTAAAGCTGAACAGCCCAACCCTCCCACTTCCTTCCCTGCTTTAAAAGGGAAAAATATTCATGTTTCTCTAACCAGCTTTGGGCAGCCTGAGGGACAAACGTCACTGTGTGTCTGTCTTACCCTGGAACCACATCAGGCCTCTATCTCTGGGGACTCTCCTGGTCTCTCTGCGTCTCTGTCTCCTTCTCTGTCCCTGTGTGACCCTCCCTCTGTTCTGTCTCTAGTGTTTCTCTGATTTTCTCTCCCTCTGTGTCTCAGTCTCTGTTTCTGGGTCTCTGCCCCTCTCCATTTCTTTTCCTCTCTCCTCATTTGCTCCTGTCACTTCCCCGCATCTTTCTCTCCCTTTGTCTCTTTCTCCTCTTGGCTCCCTCTTTCCCCATCTCTGTCTCTCTTTCTCTCCCTCACTTTCTTCTCTATAACCTCTAATACCACTGCTCAGAGAGCAGAAGGAGGGACCCAGGGCAGAGGGACTGAGCTGGACCGGGACGGGGGTGCTCCCACTACTCCTGTGTCCTCAGCACCCCCACCCCCCACCCCATGTTCAGGACTTCACCCAGGAGCTGCTGGTGAAGCTGCGCGGCCTCCACAAGCAGCCTGGCCTCTGCCAGCCCAGCCCCTCCCACGACGGCAGCCTGAGCCCCCTCCAGGACCGGGCCCGGACTGCACGCCCCTGACCTCCCACTTCTGCAGCCCTTCTACTCTGCCCCCAACGCCACCCAGCTTGTTAATAAGTTGTATTTAATGTTTCTGTAACAATGACACCGCGTGGCTGTTGTTCTTCTCCCTGGTTACTATGGACTTCCCCCAAGCTCCCCCCAGCTACAATCTCCCTCCTCCTGCTGTGTCTTCATGTCCCAGTACCACAGCTGGTCCTGCCAGATGGAGAATCACTCCACCTCGGCCAGAGAGCATGAGAACAGGCCCTGCTGACCCTGCGCCCTCAGGACTCACATCCTGTCCTCACCTCCCCCCAGGCTGGGCCCAGTCCCAGCCAGCAGGGACCCTGAGTGTGGGTGGTGATCAGGGCTCCTGCAGGAATGACAGCCCAGAGCCCTGGGCCAGAGGAGATGCACATGACCAAATGTGGCTGATAATCACAACACAAGTCATCACACTACAAACAAATCGTTCATTCATCCCTTGACATTTATTGGGTGGTTATTGTGTGCTTGGCAAGGCCATTGTTACTGAGGTTACAGAGATGAGCATAAGGTGGTCTCTGGCCTGAAGGTGCTCACTCACTAGCATGGAGAAAGGCCTGAGAGTAGAGGATTAGAGCAAAGTGTGCTGAATGGTGTAAGATACTAGAGAGCCCTGGCTGGGAAGGAAGTTGCTCATTCTTGGGATGGTAAAGAAATCAGGGAGGGCTTCCTGAAATAGCATTAAGGCAGGGCTTTGAAGGATGCATAGGAGTTGTATGAAATGGATACCCCTGTCTGAAGACTCTGAACTTGTGGGTGGAGGGATTGATATTAGGGAAGAGCCAGGCAAATATAGATAGTGGCAGGACTATCCGCTAATCAGGATGGACAACGTGCCCCTGGGTCAGGGAAGCCCCCTACCAAACCAGGATTAATTCTGTTACACTGGGGCATGGGAGGTCTGGAGAGTCCCAGGGAGAGGGACTAGGCCATCAGAGGTGGGTGGTGGAGATTAACTGAAAACTGTGGAAGTATTTCAACATTTGAATAACAGATCTGGTTATACTTGTGGTCCCAGTTATGTGCCATCAGGAGGTGGAGTGGGGCTGTGGCAGTGCTTAGGCTTGGGGTGGGGCCAGAACCGGGGCATATCTTCTGGGATATTTCACCCTAGGACAAAGCACATCTCCCATCTAACCTGTCCTGACTGAAGGTAGGCCCTAGGCTCCCATCCCGGCCCTGTGCCATCCAGCTGCCCACCTGGATCAGGCACCCAATCCAGGAGTCTGAGCTCCCATCTGGCAGGAGGAAAAGATGCTTTTCAAAGGGAGGGACGTTGAGGAGTGCCTAGGCTTGTCCTTTAGGTGACCTTGCTGTTCCTTCTGCAGATAGACCTCAAAGGCTTTCAGTGCCCCCTTTCCTCCACACGAATGCATAGAAATGTCAAGAAAGAATGAATTGCTCCTCTTGGCATCCCACTGCCGAAGCCTATATACCAGAAAACCCCACTTGAACTTTGAGGACTATTTCCACTTCCCTCTCACAGAACCTGTTTTTGGTTCCTCATCTTTGTGGGGGTGGTATGTGCTTAAGACCCAGGTTCTAAATTCCTGGGTGTGCCATGTGTTAAGTCTCTCAGTATCCTCATCTGGGACATAGGGACTTCACAGATGAGGAAACTGAGGCCCAGATTAGTGATGTCACTTTCCAAAAGTCACTAGCTGCAAAATGATGGTGCTGGGCTTCAGTCTTGGGCATTATGACTCCAGAGCCAAAATATTTAATTCCTATACTATAGTGTCCCTATAAACCATAGTATTGATTATTATTCTTCAGTAATGGGAAGAGATTGACTAATACATACTAAGGTGTTAGTGTCTGCTCACAGTCCTCTGAGACATCTAATTCAAAGGGCAATACAGCAGGTGGCTGTGGCTAACTCCTGCAATGTTAGCACTCTGAGAAGCCAAGGGGGGTACTTTGCTTGAGGTCAGGAGTTCAAGACCAGCCTAAGCAAGAGTAAGACTCTGTCTCTAAAAATAGCCAGGAATTGTGACAGGAGGCTGTAGACACAGGTAGTTGGGAGGCTGACACAATAGGCTCTCTTCAGCCCAGAGTTTGAGGTTACTGTGAGCTATGACACCACAGCACTCCACCCAGGCAACAAGTGAGACTCTGTCGCAAAAATGAAATGAAAATAAAGGGCAATACAATTAAGCTCGGGTCCTTTAGCTCAAGTGGGTAAGGTGCCAGCTACATGCACCAGAGCTGGTGGGTTTGAATCCAGCCGGGGCCTGCCAAACAACAATGACAACTACAACCAAAAAATAGCTGGGCATTGTGGCAGGCACCTGTAGTCCCAGCTACTTGGGAGGCTGAGGCAAGAGAATTGCTTAAGCCCAAGAGTTGGAGGTTGCTGTGAGCTGTGACGCCATAGCCCTCTACCCAGGGCGACAGCTTGAGGCTCTGTCTCAAAAAAAAAAAAGGACAATACAATTAAATGAGAACAAGGCTACAGTACAAAGACTAGGAAGAATGGCGGCACCTGTAACGCAGCAGCTAGGGTGCTGGCCACATACACCAGGGCTGGTGGGCTCGAACCCAGCCTGGGCCTGCCAAACAACAAAAATAGCTGGGCATTGTGGCGGGTGCCTGTAGTCCCGGCTACTTGGGAGGCTGAGGCAGCTCCTTAAGCCCAAGAGTTTGAGGTGGCTGTGAGCTGTAACACCATAGCACTCTACCTAGCGCGACATAGTGAGACTCTGTCTCAAGAAAAAAAAGAAAAAGAGAAAAAAAGACTGGGAGGAGTATATCTTAGTGGTTAAGAGCATGGGCTCTGGAGTTAATGCCTGGATTTAAATGCCATCTGTGTGATCCTGAGCAAGTCACTTCACCTCTCCATGCCTCAGTGTCCACATATGTAAAATGAAGACGATTATAACAGTACCTACTCCATAGGGTTATTGTCAAGTTTACACACAAACCATGGACTGGGGTCAGGCACATACTGAGCATTGTTATCAGCCTTATCATTGTGGGGAGGGGGGTGGCCATTAGTTACTGCAGCCACCATCCCTGGCTAGCAAGATGTGCCTTGGGAACACTGAATCACAGGCCCCTGATTACACAAAACTCTGATACACAGTGTACCTGACCTACCACCCCCGTGGTTGCCTCCCCACTCTCTGGCTCTTTGCCTCCCACGGTCTGCTTCCCCTCAGTAGCCAGATGACACTTAGTCTCACTCTCACCCTTGTCTCCATCCACCCCATTCCCTCTTCCTCTTTCGTCTGAAGGGTTTTTTTTTTTTTTTTTTTGAGACAGAGTCTCACTTTTATCACCTTCAGTAGAGTGCCAAAGCGTCACAGCTCACAGCAACCTCCAACTCCTGGGATTAGGCACTTCTGCCTCAGACTCCAGAGTAGCTGGGACTACAGGTGCCTGTCACAATGCCTGGCTATTTTTTGTTGCAGTTTGGCCAGGGCCAGGTTTGAAGCCACCACCCTCTGTATATGGGGCCAGTGACCTACTTTTTTTTTTTTTGAGATAGAGTCTCACTATGTTGCCTTCAGTAGAGTGCAGTGGCGTCATAGCTCCCAGCAACCTCAAACTCTTGGGCTGAAGTGATTCTCTTGCCTTAGCCTCTTGAGTAGCTGGGACTACAGGTGCCCACCACAATGCCTGGCTATTTTTAGAGATGGGGGTCTCACTCTGGCTCAGGCTGGTCTCCAACTCCTGAACTCAAGCAATCCTCCCTCCTCAGCCTCCTAGAGTACTAGGATTACAGATGTGAGCCACCACGCCTCCCCCAAAGGTTATTTTTTAAAAAACAATTTCTGAGTATTGTTCCTGTATTTCTGCAAATCTAATAACTGTGAACCTATATCCCATTCCTTTTTGTACCCATGAGGCAGACATCCTGAACACTGCCCTTCCCCTTGTTTTTTTCATCAAACACCCCATTCTGGAGGTCCTTCACACCACCACCTTCCAGTTTTCCCTTGGCAACCCTACCCCACCGCACCCCCGCACCACACTCTGTCAGTCATTTTCCTGCCTTTGTCTCTGTCCTGCCTGTCCCTTGCTCACTCCAGCTCCTTCCCCATCCTCCCTCCCAGCCACCCCGCTTCCCCTGCGGGACCTAGGCCACATTTCCTCCACCTGGGGCTCTCCTCTCCCAGAGGCCCTCATCCTCAGTGACATTTACCCTTCATCTCAGAGAAGTGTCCGCGCTTTATCTAAGTAGTACCCTCCCCACGGTCACTCTCCTGTAACCTATTTTCTACATTGAATTTATTAGACCCTGAATCGATCTATATCTATTGACCTAATTGATCTAGCTCTCCCCGCCAGTGTCCTTCAGAGTATTAGCAGCTGGCTTGCCTGGAGTATCTCTGTATTCCTAATGTCTGGATCAGCGCCCGGCACGCAGGAGGTGCCTGCCCAGTAGCAGCGCCCCCAGGTGGCCACACTCTTCACGCTCAGCCACCATCCTGGTTCGGACGTGAGGCCTGAGCGCCCCCTTGTGGTCGTGTGAGTTGGTTTGAAACTCCACCCGAGAAGCCAGCTAAGGGAGCGCGTACTCCTGGTGGTTGACCGGCGTTTCATCAAAAGAGCAGGCTGCAGAGATGAATACTACAAAGCACTCGCCCATCTTTATCTCTGATCGACACCAGAGGCTTGCTAAGCAGTTGACAAATATTAGAACTGGGCTTGCTTAGATGATTGGTACTAGGAATTGGCTGAAATGTTTTATTATTTATTTTTGCTGGGGCTGGGTTTGAACCCACTGCCTCTGGCATATGGGGCCGGTGCCCTACTCCTCTGAGCCACAGGCACCGCCCCCAATTTTTTCTTTTTATTTAATTAATTAATTTATTTATTTTGAGACAGAGCCTCAAGCTGTACCCCTGGGTAGAGTGCTGTGGCATCACAGCTCACAGCAACCTCCAACTCCTGGGCTCAAACGAGTCTCCTGCCTCAGCCGCCCAAGTAGCTGGGACCAAAGGCACCTGCCAGAACGCCTGGCTATTATTTGGTTGCAGCCGTCATTGTTGTTTGGTGGGCGGGGGCTGGATTCTAACCTGCCACCTTAGGTGTATGTGGCTGGTGCCTTAGCCACTTGAGCCACAGGCCCTGAGCCCCAAAGTTTTTTAAATACTTTTTTTTTTTTTTGGCCGGGG
>NW_003852495.1:7314461-7316395 GCF_000181295.1 Otolemur garnettii | reverse complement strand
TGGGGATTCAAACCCGCCACCTTAGGTGTATGTGGCTGGCGCCTTAGCCACTTGAGCCACAGGCGCCGAGCCTAAAACATAATTTTTAAAAACTATGCTGATCTCAAGAGCAACAAAAGCGATGAAGTATCTAACAATTGACTTAATCAAGTATGCATAAGGCCTTGATGAAAAAAACATTAAAACACCAATAAAGGATAAGATGATAATCTGAAAAATGATAACATCTGTGCCCTTGGATAGGATGTTGTAATATTATTCATGAGTCAGTTCCCTCCAAATTAGCTGATCAATTCAGAGCAATCGTAATCGGAATTCTAGAGAAGTTTTTTTCAGACACTTGATAAATCTATTCTAATATTTGTAAGGAGGAATAAAATGTTAAAGCAACTAAATTAACATTAAAAAGGAAAAGGTGGCTGGGCAAGGTTGCTCACACCTATAATCCCAGCATTTATCTGTTATTCTCACACAAGTGGTCCCACCCTGCCTGCTCCGTGCCCATGTCCTCATGGGGGGCATGGGTGCAGGAAGCACAAGATCTCACTTTATTTTATGTTTTTTGAGACAGAGTCTCATTTTGTGACCCAGTCTAGAGTGCTATGGTGTTGGCCTAGGTCACAGAAAGTTCAAAACCTTGGATTCAGGTGATCCCTCTGCCTCAGCCCCCTCTGTGGCTGGGACTACTGGCACCGGACACCAGATCTGGCTAATTTTTCTATTTTTAGTAGAGATGGGGTATTGCTCTTGCTCAGGCTGGTCTCAAACTCCTAAGCTTGAGGGCTCTACCAGCCTCAGCCTCCCAGAGTGCTGGGATTACAGGTGTGAGCCACCACATCTGGCCACAAGTTCTCATTTTAAATTCCTGCCTTCCCCCATGGGACCCTCAAGCTGCCTGGGTGCCCACTGGGCCACATTCCCCCATTCTGCTCACCCTCCTTCACTCACAGTGATTGTCTCAGTATGTGTCCGCTCTCTTCTTCATCCTCTCTCAGCTTCTTATATCACAAAAGCCATAAGAAGACAATTTCCTCATTCTCCTACCTCTGGGGATCTGTTTGGGTGGGCACTTCTGCCTCCTGTTATAATGGATTTTTCTGTCTTGTCTTGATTCCTGAAGGTCATTGCTCCAGCAAGTCTCCCCTCTGCCTTGCACCATCAACTTCCCTTGTCTCCTAGGTCATTCCCAATGGCACGTAAATGTCTTAGAACAAAAGACAAAACAAAGTCTCTGGACTTCCTCCAGCTCCAGCCCTATCTCTTTGTTTCCCTTTACAGCAAAATGTCTCACAAGAGATGTTTCTGGTTCTCTCTTACCCCCTTACCAAGCAAATGTTCCTGTTCCAGAAATGCTCTTGTCAAGGCCTCTGTGGTGCAAATCTAAGTCACATTTTGTCCTCATCTTACCTGACCTATCAACTGTCTGTGGCACAGTTGACCAGCACCCTGAGCTGTGTGTGCTTTCTCTACATGCCACACTCTTTGGCCTCCTCCTGCCTCCCTGCCAGCTTCCTCTCTGTCCCTCCTCCCCTCCCCCACCTGTCACTGCTGGCCAGCTCGGGTCCCATCCTTCATCTCTCTTCCTTGGAGAACTCAGCCTTCTCACTCAACATGTCATCAGCTCCTAAAGTTCTCTCTCTAGACTGACCTCTCTCCTCTGACCTCCAGACACACCCAGGAGTAACAACATCTCAAACTCAACAGGCTACAGCTGAACTGGCCTCTCCCTCATCTGCTTCTCCCACAGGTGGCCCCATCTCAGGGGATGGCGCCTCTCACCCCCCAGTGGCTCACGGCACAGACCTTGGAGTCGACATTGGCACTCCACAGACTCTTTCCCTAAACTCCATAAATTATCCCCCCCCACCAATTCTGCTGAGTTAAGCAAAATAACGGCTCCTCAAAGATATCCTATTCTTTTTTTTTTTTTTTTT
>NW_003852495.1:7313100-7314412 GCF_000181295.1 Otolemur garnettii | reverse complement strand
CATTACAGCTCACAGCAACCTCCAACTCCTGGGCTCAAGCAAGTCTCCTGCCTCTGCCTCCCAAGTAGCTGGGACCACAGGCGCCCGCCACAAAGCCCGGCTATTTTTTGGTTGCAGCCGTCATTGTTGTTTGGTGGGTCCGGGCTGTGGATTCGAACCCGCCACCTTAGGTGTACGTGGCTGGCGCCCCAGCCGGTTAAGCTATAGGCGCCGAGCCGATATCCTATTCTGATAGAAGGAAAAAGAATCTTTGTAGATGTGATTGTGTTAAGGATCTCAAGTTGGGGAGGTCTTCCTGGATTATTCAAGAGGGCTCCAAATATAATCATGTGTCCTTAAGCGGGAGGCAGAGGGAGAGGTGATGTCAAGATGGAGCAGAGAGAGATTCCAAGATGCTGGCCTTACAGGTTGGGGTGATGCAGCCACAAGCCAAGGAATGACAGCAGCTCCCAGAAACTGGAAGAGGCAAGGAACAGATTCTCCCCTAGAACCTCCAGGGGGAGTGCCACCTTACTAGCATGTTGATTTCAGCCCAGTGATACCAATTTTGGACTTCTGGCCTCTAGAACTGTGAGAAAATACATTTCTGTTGTTTTAAAGCACCACGTTTGTGGTCATTTGTTAGAGCAGCCATATCCTACTCCTTCCCATCCCTATCCTGGTTCTGTCCTCCCTCTGAGCCAGTGCAGCAGGTCTCTACCTGGTCTTTCTGCTTTCCCTTTGCCCCCCAGCCTGGCTCCCACACACAGATCAGAGATCTTTCTAAACCAGAAATTAGACCCAGATTAAAACCCTCCACTGGGGCTGGTGTGGTGGATATATATCTATAATACTAGCACTCAAGGAGGCCAAGACAGATGGATTGCTTGAGTTCAGGAGTTCAAAACCAGCCTGTAAGAGCAAGACCCCTGTCTCTACTAAAAATAGAAAAACTAGCCAGGTTCATGGTAGGCGCCTATAGTCCCAGCTATTCAGGAGGCTGAGGCAAGAGGATTGCTTGAGCCTAAGAGTTTGAGGTTGCTGTGAGATATGACACCATGGCACTTTACCCAGGGTGACAAAGTGAGACGCTGAAAAAAAAAAAAAAAAAAATAGGCCCAATCTGTGACCATCATAGCTTAGCCTGGCCTTCCTTTAATATGCTCAAAACTTCTTCCTACAGTTGGGTAACATCCACCTACCACAAAGTCTATCTTATAATAAGGTATCAGATATCTCATGTACCACATGAGAAAAGAGCAGAGATTAAACTTAAAATACATTGAAATCACAATGGTTTGAAACCATGATAAAGTCACAAAACTATGATTTG
>NW_003852495.1:7309999-7313080 GCF_000181295.1 Otolemur garnettii | reverse complement strand
CTGGCCCGGGCTGGGTTCGAACCTGCCACCCTCAGTGTATGTGGCTGGCACTGTAACCACTATGCTATAGGCACTGAGCTGAGACTCTGTCTTCAAAACAAAACAAACAAATAACAAAAAACTCCAGGAATTCTCTCACAGAAGCCACAGCTCTTCCTCTTCCCCTAAGCAGCCTGAGGTGATCTGTGACAATGGTTTGCTATTCACTTGACCCAAGAAACCCCACAAAGTCCTGCGAGTCAAGAGGCTCAAATCTTTGTGTTCACTTTAAGAACACACGTGAAACTGCCAGCCCATCAAGGGTTTGCATATATAAAAAGCCACCAGGTATCTGAAGGATGTCACCTTAAAGAAACAGTGTGTATCATTCTGACGTTACAATGGCGGAGCTGGTAGCTGTGCCCAGGCCAAACAGTTGGGGCCTGACACAGGGTCGGTGGCCCAAAAAGAGTGCTGAATTTTTGCTGTACATGCTTAGAAATGCAGAGAGTAATGCTGAACTTCAGGGTTTAGATGTAGATTCTCTGGTCATTGAGTACATCCTGGTGAACAAAGCACCCAAGATGCGTTGCCGAACTTACCGGGCTCATGGTCTCATCAACCCATCCATATGTTGTTATACATACAACATAAAATAAGTGCAAATAACAGTAAAAGGAAAACAAAAACAGAAAACAAACCTCCACTGACTCCTCTCCACCTTCAGAGTCAAAGTCAAACCCAAACTCCTCATCTGAGGCTTCGCCGCTGTAACTGATGTGGTCTCGCCATCTCAGGACTGACACAAGTGTTCCTACTTAGTGCTGCACTGGGCAGGAGATTAGGTGCTCCCAGAGTTCCCCTTGCACCTGCTTCTCAGGGCAGCAGAGGGAGGAGTGAGTGCACACTGAGTTCAAATCCAGGCCTCACAGTCTCTTCGGGGTCTCCACCCAGGGACTGTATGTTTTGGGGGATGATGATCGTGCCTGTAGCACTGGGTTGTTGAGATTCCATATACAAAACTCCCAGCCCCAGGTGTGGGCCATGGTAGGTGTTCCGTTCCAGGAGTTTATGATGGTAAGGGTCACCGCTCATATTCACTGTGTGCAACTCTACGTGGATTTATTACCCACAGCATCCTCACCAGGAACCTGTCAGGCTGGAACCATTACCCCCATTTTACAGATGAGAAGACTACAGGGCCAGAAAAGTTCAAAAGTTCCAGCAGAGACCCAAAGGGACCACGGGAATTCTGTCTGCAGAGCCACACCCTGCATGCTAGCTCTGTGGCCTCTGATGCAAACCTAAGTCCCTACCCCACTCCACCCCACCCCATTCAGAGTTTGAGAACCATCCCTTCAATTGTATTTTGTTTCTTCATTGTGTGTCTCTGGACACTGAGCCAGGTTCCTAGGTCTTTGGGGGATCATTAGAAAGACTTGGGGGCTTGTTAAGGATAAATTCTGGGATTTAGCTTTAGAGACCCTGCATGAATCCACAGGACCTGGGGGAGGTGGTGAATGAAGGGTGGGCAGGGATGGCATTGTCACTGAGGGCCTGAGGGGATCTTGAGCCATCCCCGTGGAGGTTGAGTCAGACCTGGGTTCACATCCCGGTTCTTCCTCTGAGATGAATTCTGGCTCTTGGAAGGCCATGATGCTCTCAGCCCAGCTGTCTCATCTGATTCCTGAGCTGCTGCTGGTTCCTGCTTCCCAAGGATGGTCTGTGTGACTCAGTGACATAAATTTTTAAGAAGTTCAGTACAGGCCCTGATGCACAGGAAGAGCTAAATCAACAGGTCTGTATTTGGTGTGGTTTTTTTGTTTGTTTGTTTTGAGACAGCCTCCAGCTGTTGCCCTGGGTAGAGTGCCATAGCGTCACAGTTCACAGCAACCTCCAACTCCTGGCTTAAGCGATTCTCTTGCCTCAGCCTCCCAAGTAGCTGGGACTATAGGCACCTGCCACAACGCCTGGGTATTTTTTGGTTGCAGTTGTCATTGTTTGGTGGGCCCAGGCTGGATCTGAACCCACCGGCTCTGGTGTATGTGGCTGGCACCTTAGCCACTTGAGCTACAGGTGCCAAGCCTGTTGTTGTTGTTGTCGTCCTTATTGTGTAACCTACCAGCCCCACCTCCTCTGTGCCTCTGTGTAGTTTTCTGGGCAGAAACTAAGTTGAGTCTGAACATCCCAAGGGCAGCCTAGGGGAGGGCTATATCTTCTGAATATTAGTCAGGAAGAAAAGTTTGGGGTGGAGGCTAGAAATAGTGTCTCCTGAGCGATGTCCATTGGGTCTGGGACAAAGAGTTAGAGAGTTTCCTAGTGTCCACTGGAGCTTTTGGCAAGGCAGGTGTGTGTGTCTGTGTGTGTGTGTGTCTGTGTGTGTGTGTGAGAGAGAGAGAGAGAGAGAGAGAGAGAGGGAGAGAAAGAGACAGACACAGACCATGGTGTGTAGGCCCCGGGCAGGATCTGAGGACCATTGGGGCACGGACCAGTGTCCTCACTGGCTGGTCCCCAGGCCTGCAGGATGCTGCTCTGGGGTCTGAGGATTCAACGCTGAACAAAGACTGGGGACACAGTGCCCTCTGGTGGGCGAACCCTTGGGTTCCAGGGTCAGGAGAAGTGACCAGAGGTTGAGACTTTGAGGATTAGTGTTTGTTCCCAAGGCTTGAGTGATAAGATCAGGTGTGAGGGATCACACAGCAGGGATCCTGCCTGAATAGGTCAGGGGTCAGAACTCAGAAGGAGTCACATGCACTTCAGGGGTCTTCTTCTTCAGACAGGTCAGGAGTGAGCCTCCTTGGGACTCCCGAGGCCTCCTGTGTCCCTCAACCCCTTTGCCTGGGCACCCCACTCACAGCCTGACCACTCTGAGCTGTCATTGTCTGGTGATGGGTCCATCACTGTACTGGACTTCAAGGTTTAGGCAGAGTCTGGAGCCATCTCTGTCTCGACTGTGTCCCCAGTGTGTCCACACAGGGCTGGGGACCATAATGTTCTGGAAGTGAGTGAATGTGCCTGTTAACCTCTTCCTTCTCTCTGCTTTGAAGCCCTAGCTCTAGACCCTCTGCTGGGCCGTTTTCTTTCTTTTTTTTTTTTTTTTTT
>NW_003852495.1:7281377-7309846 GCF_000181295.1 Otolemur garnettii | reverse complement strand
GGCTATTTTTTGGTTGCAGCCGTCATTGTTGTTTGGCGGGTCCGGGCTGGGGATTCGAACCCGCCACCTTAGGTGTACGTGGCTGGTGCCTTAGCCGGTTGAGCTATAGGCGCCGAGCCGGGCAGTTTTCTTTAATAAATCCCCCAAACTCCACTCCCTAGGTTGTCCAGGTGTCCCTGAGGGGTAGGGCACAGTCTGGAGCCCACCTTACTTTCTCTCTCCACTGGTTGCTTGCCTCAGAGCTGGACCTGGACAGTGGGAAGGGACATAGAGCATAATAACTAATTGATACGTATATTTATTCAACAAATAATTCTGAGCACCACTATTTGTCTTGCCCTGTTTTAGGCACTGGGGAGATAGTGGATGGAACAACAATTCCTTTATTCATAGAGCTGATATTCTTTTATTTATTTATTTATTTTTAGAGACGGGGTCTCACTATGTTGCCCAGGCTGGGGTGCAGTGGCTATTCACAGGCACCATCCCACTACTGATCAGCATGGGAGCTTTGACCTGCTCCATTTCCGACCTGGGCTGGTTCACTCCTCCTTAGGCAACCTGGCGGGTCTCCACTCCTGGGAGGTCATATTGATGCTGAACTTAGTGGGGACACCCAATCAGCATGGCGCATTACAGCCCAGAACTCCTGGACTCAAGCAATCGTCCTGTCTAAGCCTCCTGAGTAGCTGGAACTGTAAGTGCGCACCACTGCGTCCTGTCATAGAGCTGATCATCTAACGGATGGAGACAGACAATAAACCAAGTAACTAAATAGAAATATAATATGGCAACAGACTATATAATAAGTGTTTGGAAGAAAAATGAAGTATTTAAAGTGATGGAGAATTACAGGAACTGTTATTTTAGCTGGGGTTCTCTCTGAGGAGGTGACACTCAGTCAGAGACCCAGATGAAGTGAGGGATGGAGCTTTGTCAGTATCTGCAGGAGGAGTACTCTAGGCAGAGGAAACAGCAAGTGCAAAGGTCCTGTGGCTGAAGCTGGACTAGAATGTTCCAAGAACAGGAAGGAAGCCCATGTGGCTGAAGCAAAGTTAGCCAAGGGAAGAAAAGAGACGAGACTAGAAATGTGATGGGGGTTGAGGAGGATGGAATAGGGCCTGAGAGCTTTGCATTTTATTCCAATTGTGAAATAAGCCATTGGAGATTTTGAGCCAGAGTGGTTTGATTGTGACATTTCTTTTTATTTTTTTATTTTTTTATTTTTTTTTTGAGACAGAGCCTCAAGCTGTCCCCCTGGGCAGAGTGCGGTGGCATTACAGCTCACAGCAACCTCCAACTCCTGGGCTCAAGCGAGTCTCCTGCCTCCGCCTTCCAAGTAGCTGGGACCACAGGCGCCCGCCACAACGCCCGGCTATTTTTTGGTTGCAGCCATCATTGTTGTTTGGCGGGTCCGGGCTGGGGATTCGAACCCGCCACCTTAGGTGTATGTGGCTGGCGCCTTAGCCGCCCGAGCCACAGGCGCCGAGCCTTTTTTTTTTTTTTTTTGAGACAGAGTCTCAAGCTGCTGCCGTGGGTAGAGTGCCATGGTGTCACAGCTCACAGCAACCTCAAACTCTTGGGCTTAAGCGATCCTCTTGCCTCAGCCTCCCAAGTAGAGGCACCTGCCACATCACCCAGCTATTTTTTGTTTATAATTGTCATTGTTGTTTGGCGGCCCCAGGCTGGATTCCAACCCACCAGCTCCAGTGTATGTGGCTACAGGCACCAAGCCGATTATGACATGTTTTAGAAAGGCTGCTCTGGCCTCATGGGAAGAACAGACTTGGGAGGGGGGGCAGGACCCCAATCACCAGGGTGCAGGCTGTGGAGGGGAGAAGGGTGAGTGGATCCCAGATTTATGTAAATAGAGAGGCAACAAGACTTGCTCATGGGCTTGGGTGTGTGTATGTGTGTGTGAAAAAGAAGAGAGACAGGGATGATTGATTGCACCCAGAACAAAATCCATTTGCTTTATAATGGCCTACAAGGCTCTACACGATTTGGTTCTTGCTCTCTCTCCAACCTTGTCTCCTCCCTGCCTCCCTCTGCTCCAATTACACCAGCTTTCTTGCTGATCTGTGAATAAACCAAGCTCGTTGCCACCCCAGGGCCTTTGCACTTGATCATTCCTGTGCCTGGACATGCCCCCCTCATAGTGCTTGCTGGCAACTTCCCAGGTCTCAGCTAAAATGTCACCTCCTCAGAGAAGCCAGTCCTTCAAATCAACCTATTTTATTTTCTTTGTAGCATTAATCACTTTCTGAAATGATCTTATTTGTTTTCTTGTTTATGATCTTTATTAGAATGTCCACTCCTTGAGAGCAGCAACTTTGTTTTTGTCGTTGCTGTATTCCCAGGGCCTAGAAGAGTGCCCTGAACACAGCAGGCACTCAATAATTGAACAAAGGCACTGAGGAACTCCCGTACTTGTTCACATCCTGGCCAACGCAGAAGAAACATCCAGGCAAACAGGCCTAGACACGAATATGCGACAGGCCCTGGAGTCGTCCACATATACCCTGGGGAGACCCGGAAGTTGGGGACCACCTGCTCCCGCACCCACGGTCCCTGGAGTATGGAGAGAGTCAGAGCTGGGAATGGAGCACTCCCAGGGAGGGGGAAAAGATGCTCTTGGGGGAGCCCAGCCCTGCCCTGTATCCCCAGCAGCCAATGGGCTTGCTGTCCTCCCGACGCCCCCTGGGACGTGTAGTCCGGGCAGGGGCGCCCCCGGGCGCCGCCGTGCGCCCCTAGACTCCACGTCCCATAGTGCGCCGGGAGGCGCGGGGATTGGCTGAGCCCCGCCCCCGGCCCGCCCCGCTCCGCTCGCGCCGCAGCCCCAAGAATGAATGAAATCGTAGCGCGCTGGGCGGCAGAGCGGGCGGCGCAGGCCGGGCTGGGCCCGCGCGCGGCGGCAGCGGCGCCCCGGGCCGGAGGCGGCCCAGCCGAGCGGGCCATGGCTACCGCCATTCAGAACCCGCTCAAGTCGTGAGTGTCCCCGCTGTCCCCGCCCCCCTTCCAAAACCGTAGGAGCCCTTCCCCCGCCCTCTCTGGGGCTAAGAAGGGGGACACAGCGCGTGGACCTTAGTTGAATGGGGCCCCCCAACGTGGTCGCCCGACCCTGGGACCCACCACCTCCCATAGCCCCCCTGGGGTTAAGGGGCGGGAGCATCTCCAGGGTCGCGGGGGCGCCTCTTCTTTGTCGCTGTTAGTGAAGGAATGTGGCGCGGGCTGGGGGGGTTGCGGAGGCCGTTTCCCCACCCAGAGTGGGGGTAGGGGCTTCCCTCTCCTTTTCCTCCATTTCTCCTCTCCAGTGTCTCTGGGGGTGCCGGGCATACCCGGGCAGGGGCTGGAAGCTCAAACACCTAAGTCTGGACCCTGTTCCCCAGGGTTTCCATCATCCTATTTCCCCTGGTCAAAGCACCTTTTTCTTTTCTCCACTGTCTCGGGGGACCCCGGTCCTCGCGGCCGCAGGGTGGGAGCAGAGACATCAGGGGTTCTTGGTTTAGTCTCGGCTGCTTCCCCTTTTTTCACCCTGGATCTTTAGAAACTAGAAGCCCGACACCATGGTCAGCTTAGCCCGTGGTACCTCTCCCTCTCCCCGCCCATACACATCCAACAAGAGCATCTCTTATCCCTCTGGGGACCGGATGCCTCAAGAGGGGGTCCTGGGAGCGCCCTCCGTCTCCGGGGATTCCCTCCCTTTCTCCCTGTCCGCGTCCTTCCTCCCAGCGTTAGCTTTTTCTTGGGCCCGGTGGCTGGGAACTCGGACACCTGGATCGAAGCCTAGAACCTCCCATCCCTCCCTTCCCCTTGCCATCGCTCACTCTCTCCACCTCTGTCCTCTTTTTCTCCATCTCTCTCTTGCTCCTTCTTCGGGATCCCGGACTCCCGGGTCCCCGATCTCCCCACCCCCCTTTCCCAGGCATTGACAGCGGGCTCAGAGTGACAGGCGCTCGGCCGCTCCCGCCCTCCCTCTCTGGCAGGCGAGCTCCGCACTCCCCTCCCCCTCTCCCCCGGCCTGGCGGAGGAGGAGGGCGAGCGCTAGCGGCGCCTCACAAAGGGGCCGGGGCGACCTCCCTCACCCTTCCCCTCCACCCCGCCCGCTCACTGCCTTGACCTTGAACATGGAGTGCTGGGGGGGGGGCGAGGGGATGGGGGAGCATCCCCCACCCAAGAGAAGAACTGTGCCTGGTGACTACACCAAAGGCCTGACATCGCTCCTGGCTACTGGTTTCTGGCGGGAGTGGGGTTGTCGGAGTGGGAGTCTAGAGAGGAGGATGGGGGGCAGGGACTTATGGGCGCCTGCCTACACGTGCAGCTATGCCTCAGGCAGAGTGGGTGGTGGTGGGGTGTGGGGTCCAGTTCCGTTTGAGATAGTGTGTGATGGTGACACCTTTTCTGCTTTCCTCTCACCCTAAGTTGGGCACATACACAGATGTCGCTCTTGTAAGAGACACCCTCAAACTGTCTGAGAACAGGGTTTTTGTGTAGACTGGGGGACCTACAGGCATCCAGGCCCCCACTCTGACCCTGGCTTAGAGCCCTTAGGGGAGCTATGATGCAGCCCTTACTGGGGACCTGGAGGCCAGAATGAACCTGCAGGGCGGGTGCCAGTGCCTCTCCTGTCCTTCCCTTTCCTGGGGATCTGTAGGGGTCAAGGGGGACTCATTCATTCCTGAAAGAATGTGAGTCAAATCCCCTTGGGAGGGGTCCTGCAGAGCTCACCTCCACAGCTGACTGCCTGTATTCAAACTCCAGCTTGAGGTGTTTTTTTTAAATAGAGTCTCAGTTTGTCCTCCTTGGTTCACAGCTCACAGCAACCTCAAACTCTTGGGCTTAAGCGATTCTCTTGCCTCAGCCTCCCAGGTAGCTGGGTTCACAGGTACCTGCCACAATGCCCAGCTATTTTTTGTTGCACTTGTCATTGTTGTTTCAGCTGGCTGGGGCCAGTTCGAACCTGCCAGCCTCGGTGTACATGGCTGGCACCCTACGCATTGAGCTATGGGCATTACCTCCATCTTGAGTTTTTGATTTCCTCACCTTTAAGGCTCAGTTTTACAAGCCATGAATGGGGGATTATAACACTTCTTGTTAGCTCATGGAGCTATCGGCTGTCATGAGACTTAAATAAGGTGATTTTAGTAAAGCATTTAGTACACAACCTGACCCTGAGCAAATGTAGTGATTATTATGAGTGGTATCAATATTGATTCATCAAAATCGATCTCTACTTGGGCCAGCTCCCACACAGGCCACTGGAGAGGTAAATAGGAGGATTGCTTGGGCCACAGAAGACTGGGAGTTCAAGTGTGTAGAACAGTGTGAGAGAGGGGTTTGTGAAGGTGACTAGGGGTGAGGAAACCTCTCCAAGTGTCAGCTTGAGTCTCTGGGAAGAAATCCTGCTGGGATGGGCTTCTGGGGGGAAACACTCAGCATGTCTACACTTGGCCCCCTTAGACCAAATTGATGTGAGGGTCCTGGGTTGGGTCTGGTATAAGCCAGAGTGCTGAGGCTAGAGGTGTGGGGAGCAAGAGTGAGAGCCCATGCTGGGGGATCTGTGAGGGTGGTGGCAAGTGAGAGGAAGGTGGCAAACGCACACTCCAAGCTGAGCTGTGAGTCTGGGTGAGTGGTGGGGAAGCACTATTGGGGCTTGGAAGTCAGAGTGGGTGTGAGGGTGCCAGTTTCTCTCACTTAATCCACTTGTCACCACTCTATGCTATTTGTGGGGAGGGGTCAGGGACAGGTCAAGGCCTTGGCCTTACCCTGGTTTGGATGAGAGAGAGAGTTTGTGGAAGCCAGCTGAGACTTAGAGGGTTGTGTGTGTGTGTGTATAAGTGACTGTGAGTATGGGAGGCCTTGAGTGGGATATTCTCATGTTCGTGGCAAAAGAGGTGAAGGCTAGCTTGCCACTTCTGTCTGGTGGAGGGCCCCCTGGTGGACAAGGGCATGTGGGTGTGTTAATCCATACAAGTTACTCAAACCTCAGTGCTAACTCTGAAGGGGGAATGGAGGATGTGTGCACACTCGCGCAGAGACTGAGTGAGTGTGTGACTCAGTGGGTCAGCTTACTCTCTCGGGACCCCTTAGGGTGTAGTTAGTGTAAGTGACAGCAGGAGAAAGAAGGAGCTAAGGCCCCTGGAGGATGGAATCCTTCCCTCAGTTCCACCTTTAAACAGTCAGGGGCTGTGGGCATGACAGGTCTTCCCCCTGTGCCCCAGATTCCTTATGTGGAAAATGCAGATAATAGTATACCCCCCAGAGAGAACTGTGGCCAGCACATGGTGGGTGCTCAGCATGTTTATTCATTCAAAAAATATTTATTTGGAGACAGAGACTCACTCTGTTGCCCAGACTAGAATGCCGTAGAATCAGCCTAGCTCCCCACAACCTCAAATTCCTGGGTTCAAGTGATCCTCCTGCTTGAACCTCCCTAGTATTTGGGACTACAGGTGCCTGACACAGTGCCCAGCTTGTTGTTCTATTTTTAATGGAAGGTCTCGCTCTTGCTCAGGCTGATCTGGAACTTCTGAGCTCAGGGCAGCTTCCCCTCAGCTTCCTAGAGTGCTAGGATTACAGGCATGAGCCACCACTCCCAGCCTCAACAAGTATTTGTTGAACATCCACTAAGTGCAATCTTTCTTTCTTGAGTCTCACTTTGTCACCCTTGGTAGAGTGCCATGTCATAGTTCACAGCAATCTCCAACTCTTGGGCTCAGTGATTCTCTTACCTCAGCCGCCTGAGTAGCTGGGACTATAGGTGCCTGCCACAATGCCCAGCTATTTTTAGAGACAGGGCTCAGGCTGGTCTTGAACCTGTGAGCTCAGGACAATCCACCCTCCTCAGCCTCACAGAGTGCTAGGATTACAGGCATGATCCCTGTGCCTGGCCTCAGCATTATTCTATTTTTTTTTTTTTTTGTAGAGACAGTCTCATTTTATTGCCCTTGGTACAGTGCTGTGGCGTCACACTGCTCACAGCAACCTCCAACTCTTGGGCTTAGGCGATTCTCTTGCCTCAGCCTCCCAAGTAGCTGGGACTACAGGCACGCCACAATGCTTGGATATTTTTTTGTTGCAGTTCGGCCAGGGCCAGGTTTGAACCTGGCAATGCCCCACCCACTGAGCCACAGGCGCCACCCAGCATTATTCTTTCTAATAACGGTTAGCTATCACCATTTGACATCTTAGTACATATCAGATTCTTTGTGGAATAAACAAATTTACTGAGCTCTTACTGTATGCCAGGTACCTTTAAAAATGCTTTACCACCAGGAGAGGTGGGTTATACCTGTAATCCCAGCACTTAGGGAGGCCAAGGAGGGAGGATTATATGAGGTGAGGCATCGGGTACCAGAGTGGGCAACATACCAAGACCTGTCTCTACAAAAAAACAAATTAAAAAAAATTATCTGGGTATGGTGGTACACATCTGTAGTCCTAGCTACTAGGGAGGCTGAGGTGCCGGATTGCTTGATAAGCCCAGGAGTTGGAGGTTGCAGTGAGCTACACTCATGCCACCCTGGGCAACAGAGCACAACCTTGTCTCAAAATAAAACCAAACAGAAACAAAGCTTTACCCATATTTACTCATTTAATTTTCATACCAGTCCTAAGGGACATCATCCTTTTTTTTTTTTGGAGACAGTCTTAAGCTGTCGTCCTAGGTAGAGGGTTGTGGTATCAAAGCTCATAACAACCTCAAACTGGCGGGCTTAAGCAATGCTCTTCCCTCAGTCTCCCAAGTAGCTGGGACTACAGGCGCCAGCCACAACGCCCGGCTATTTTTTTGTTGTTGTTGTTGCAGTTGTCATTCACCCTCGGTGTATGTGGCCGGCGCCCTGCTGACTGAGCTATGGGCGCCGCCAACATCATCCTCTTTTTACAGATAAAAAAGCTGAGGCCCAGAAACGTTAAGCCATTTGCCCAAGGTCACAGGACCAACAAGTGGCAGAGCTAGGATTTGAACCCAGGAGGGGTGGCTACAGCAGCTAACCAGCCCACGGTAGGAATTGGGCTGGGTGGGGTGATGTGAGAGTGGCTGGAAGCAGAGACAGCCCTGAGTGGGACAGGACAGGATTCTGGACCTAGGAAGGACTCAGGGGAGGGACAGTGTCTGCTCGCGGGCTTGTCGGCAAGAAGTCTATGTGTGCACCTGGAAGGTGTCTCCAAGTCTCGAGTGTTGAAGTGTGTGCGCGTGTAGCTGTGAGTCCATGTGAGGGGAGTGTGTGGGAGGCTGTGAGTATGCGTGGGTGTGTGCGAGTCCAGGTGTGCGTGCCTGCACGTGAGAGCAGGCTGTGTGTATGAGTGAGCCGGGGTGAGTGGCTGTGTGCGATCCCGGACCCCGCCTCTGCACCCTCCCTTCCGCGAGGAGCCCCCGGGCCCCCGGCTGAGGACTACCACTCCCGGCATGACCCGGGCGAGCCCGCCCTGCCTCCGCGATTGGCTGTGGCCCGCGAGCTCCCGCCCCCCGGGAATGAATGGATGGGCGGCCTCAGTGCCCGCCCGACCGCTGGGAGGACCGACCCGGCGGGGACCTGCTGGGGGCAGGACCCGGGGAGCAAGATGGCCACAGTCATCCCCGGCCCCCTGAGGTGGAGCGGGCCGGCGGGAGGCGGGGAAGGGCGCGCGGGCGGGTCAGCGCTGCCATGTGTGTATGTGTGGCGGCTGGGGGTGGGGCCGATGGGGTGTCTGGGGGGCTGTCACCGTGTGCAGGGCTGCGCGGGGGTGCGAGAGTGTGTGACTATGGGTCTTGGGCAAGAATGGTGTCCGGCGCGCCATTCCTGGAGGGGTGGGGTGTGTGTGGGGACTCCAGGTTCCTTTTGAGGGAAGGGGGTCATAGTCCCCGCTTCGAGACCCTCAGGTCTGGGAGAGGGTGAAATGGCCTGGGGATGCACGGGTCTTGGTAAACTCTAGTGAAGTCCACACTACCTTTGTCTTGGGATGTGGTGTGGGTGTGTGACTTATTTGTGTTCTGGTTTTTTATATGTTCGTGGATATGTGTATGATTTCTTTTATTCTACACCAGGTATCTTTGGATATTTGGGTCTGTGAGTGTGTGTTCATGTCCTCTGGAACTATGCATCGTTTGTTTGTGTTCTGTGTCTTTGGATATATAGGTATAGGTATGGGTGTATTTGTGTGTAAATTTTTGTGTGAATATGGTTGGATTTGACTGTTTCTGTGTTTTAGGGTGTATACCTGTGTGTTTGGATGTGTGATATTTTGGATAATGCTTTCTATGTTTACTTTTGTTATTGTGTATGTACCTGTGTGAATCTGTGTGATTTCTTTGTACTGTGTGTCTGGACATTATATATGTGATTTGTTTGTGTTGTGTCTTAGGATACGTGTGTAAGTGCATACATATTTGTTTCTATAGTTTTGTTTTCGTTCCTGTCTTTTGACATTTGTGTATCTGAAAGTCTTTGGATGCATGAGTGTATGTGTGGTGTGATGTTTCCATGTTGTGTGTCTTTGTATGGGTCTGATTTGTTTTTGTTGTGTGTCTTTGGATATGTGATGCATAGATATTTGCGCGATAGTTTTACACTACGTACCCTGGGATATTTGTATTTTCCAGTAGATATTTATATGCGCACGTGTTTGAGATTTGTCTACTTCTCCTTTGTGAGTACTGGGATATGTCTCTCTTTGTGTGTGAATCCCGAGTGACTGTGTGATTTGTGTCTGGATGGGTTCTTGTGTGGATGGGTTCTGGTGTGTTTTTGTCTGTTTCTATGTCGTGTGTATCTATCTACTCATTAGTTCAAGGCCTGCCTGAGTGCCAGGTTGGGGCCCCTTGGCCCTGTCTCCTCCCCCTACCCTGGGTCCGGGAGCGGGAGGAGGGGAGAGGTGAAGTTGGAGGGGTCGGCCCGCCCATCCCGGGCCGGGGCGGGGTACCGGGCTACCTGGCGCGCCCGCCCTTGCTGACAGCCACCGCCTGCTCACCGCCCCTGGTAGCCTAGGCGAGGACTTCTACCGCGAGGCCATCGAGCACTGCCGCAGCTACAACGCGCGCCTGTGCGCTGAGCGCAGCCTGCGCCTGCCCTTCCTCGACTCGCAGACCGGTGTAGCCCAGAACAACTGCTACATCTGGATGGAGAAAACCCACCGCGGGCCAGGTAGGACGGGAGGGCGGGGGAGGGGCGGGGCCGGCCACAGCGTCCCGGTAGCATCCTTACCACCCTGCTCTACTCGCCCCAGGTTTGGCTCCGGGACAGATTTACACGTACCCCGCCCGCTGTTGGAGGAAGAAACGGAGACTCAACATTCTGGAGGACCCTAGACTCCGGCCCTGCGAGTACAAGATCGGTGGGTAGAGCCGCTGTGGTCCCATCAATGCCCCAGCGCACACTGAGAAGTCTGTCTGAGCCTGGCCTTTATCTTCCAGCTAGTGACTGAATGGCTGGCTGTGTGTCTGCCCATGTGTGTCTTGGGTGTATCCCAGAGATTCTACAGTTTTCTCCCAGTCACTGAGATTTATCCCTCCTACACTGGCCCAGGTGTTTTGAAGGGCATGGTGTTATCTGTTAGGTGTGTCTAGGTGTAAGGAGCCTTTAGCTGTGTCTTCTCCCCTGTGAGCTGGGATGTTTCAGAGTCTGCCTGAATTTTCTTCTGTGGATGCCTCAGGATGTCCAATTCTTTATCTCCTTGTGTGTGTCTGGATGTGTCAGAGTGTCTGGTTGGGCCCCTTTCCATTCCTAACTGAATGTATCAGTGTGTCTGTCTGTGTCTCTCCCCAGGTGTTTCCAGGTATCTTAGAAGGTTTATCTCTTCTTGTGTGTGTCTGGTCTGTCAGAGCATCCAGCTCCTCCCAAGTGTGTCTGGGTATATAGGGCTGTCTCTTCCCGTAAGTGCCCAGATACTTCGGAGTATCTGGGAGAATCTCTCCTGAATAGTGTCTGGTGTAGCAGGTGTATTTCTGTACATGCATGCAGGTCCATCAGAGTCTGGGCTTAATGCTTCTTTTTTTTTTGAGACGGAGTCTCAAGCTATCCCCCTGGGTAGAGTGCTGTGGCATCACGCTCACAGCAACCTCCAACTCCTGGGCTCAAGCGAGTCTCTTACCTCAGCCTCCCAAGTAGCTGGGACTACAGGCGCCCGCCACAACGCCTGGCCATTTTTTGGTTGCAGCCATCATTGTTGTTTGGCGGGCCCGGGCTGGGGATTCGAACCCGCCACCTTAGGTGTATGTGGCTGGCGCCTTAGCCGCTTGAGCCACAGGCGCCGAGCCAATGCTTCTGAAATGTGCCCAGGAATATAGTGGTCACTGGCTGTTTCTCTTCCCCTGTCCAGGTATATCCGAGGGTCTGTATAGATCCAGGAGTATTGGAGTGCCCACCTGTCCCTGAGTCTCTTCCTGTGTGTGTCCCCAGAGGGACTGTCTGTAACTCCTTGGTGTGTGCCTGGGTCCATCCATCTGAGTGATTTTCCTCGAGTGTCTCTATCTCTTCCATGTCCAGATGTATCCCTCTGGCTGTGTCCTCCCCATTCTAGGTATTTTTGTGGTTTAATTGTCTCTTCCTGAGTATCTCTGGGTGTATCCAGGTCTGGATATGTCTCCCACTTATGTCCCAGTATATCCAAGCATCTGGCTATATCTCTTGAGTGTCTAGGTATATCTGCGAGACTGGTTGTGTCTCTTCCTTTGTGTGTGTGGCTGTCTCAGATGGTGTGACTGTATCTCTTCTGTGTATATTCACGTGTGTCCTGCTGGAGTGTCTGTATCTATCTTTATTTGGGTGTACCTGAGGGGCTCCCACATGTGGACTGCGGTATATATGAGGGTTTGGCAGTGTCTTCTCTGTACAGGTTTGGGTGTATCTGGTGGTCTGTGTCTTTTTCTGAAGATTTCCTGGGTGTACCCACAGTTCTGGCTGTGTTTCCTCCTGGTGTATCTGAGTGGATGTGAGGGTGTGGCTGTATCTTCCCTAGGGTCTGGGCATTCTTCCCAGTGTGTGTGGCTGATGGAGTGTGGGAAAGCCTCTTCCCTCCCACAATAAGCATGGTCCCCCAACATGGGCAGTTTGAGGAGTCCTTCAGGGACAACTTCCCCACTTGAACCCCCTATGGCCCTGTCCCCAGACTGTGAGGCACCCTTGAAGAAAGAGGGTGGCCTCCCGGAAGGGCCCGTCCTCGAGGCTCTACTGTGTGCTGAGACAGGGGAGAAGAAGATTGAGCTGAAGGAGGAGGAGACCATTATGGACTGTCAGGTAGGCCCACCCCCCGAGGGACCCCTGCTGTGAGTGTCCTCTCACCCCGTCTATTGCCTGGCTCATCCTGTGCCTGCTCTGAACTCTCCCCTGGTTCCCTGGGACCTTCAGGTGTCCCAAGTCTCCATCCTCCCAGACTTCATTTGGAAAAACTCCTGATTTACCCTCCCATCCCCAATCTCCAGTTCTGTCCAGGGCCCCTCAAAAGCAGATCAGTGCCCCCATTCTTAACCTGTCTCCCTCTCCTGGTGCCCAGAAACAGCAGTTGCTGGAGTTTCCACATGATCTTGAGGTGGAAGATTTGGAGGATGACATTCCTAGGAGGAAGAACAGGGCCAAAGGAAAGGTATCACCCTCAATCTTCTCCTCCCCTTTCTTCCCTCAATGACAGATCCCATTTATTGAGTGTGCTCAATGGGCAGCCCCTGCCACAAGTCTGAAGTCTGACCTCATTTAATCTGCAAAGGGATGGAGGAATTTCTTTTCTTTTCTTTTCTTTTCCTTTTTCTTTTCTTTCTTTCTTTTTTTTTTTTTTTTGTAGAAACAGGGTCTCAGTCTATGACCTAAGCTGTAGTGGTGCAATCATAGCTCACTGTCACCTTGAATTCTTGGCCTTGAGCATCTTTTTGCCTCAGCCTCCTGAGTAGCTATGACTATAGGCAGGCACCATCACACCCTGCTAATTTTTAAATATTTTTTGTAGAGATGGGGTCTTGCTGTGTTGTCCAGGTTGGTCTTAAACTCCTGGACTCAAGAGATCCTCCTATCTTAGCCTTACAAAGCACTGGGAGTACAGGCATGAGCCACTGTGCCTAGCAAATGAATAGGAGATTGCATACCCATTTTACAGATGAGAAAACTGAGGTTTAATACCTATTAAGCCATTTACAAAACAGATTACACAGTGGATTAGAACTATCTTTATATGTGTACCACAGGTGAGGAAACTGAACTCCAGAGAAGCTCAAGGCCCTAAAGCTAGGAAGTTGGCACAGTTGCTATTTGTCTTTCAAACCCAAATGATGAACACTGGTTTCCTCATTTTCTTGGCCCCTAACTCCTGATTCTTACCCCAGGCATATGGCATCGGAGGTCTCCGGAAACGCCAGGACACCGCTTCCCTGGAGGACCGAGACAAGCCGTATGTCTGTGATAGTGAGTCCTTCTGAAGAGGGGGAAAGAGAGAGTGGTGGCCCAGAGACCTCTTCCCTCATGGCCTTTTCCTCCTGTTCTGGACCTGGGTGGGGGCTGCTCAGGTCTCTGGCACAGAGGGGGAAAGTGTGTTCCTGGAGGCCAGAGAGGAGGTGGCATGGACTGGGAGGGGCTGACCAGCCCTCCCCACTCACTTGCTTGCTCTCCAGTCTGTGGGAAACGGTATAAGAACCGGCCGGGGCTCAGCTACCACTACACCCACACCCACCTGGCAGAGGAGGAGGGGGAGGAGAACGCCGAACGCCACGCCCTGCCCTTCCACCGGAAAAACAACCATAAACGTGAGCAGGCGGCCAGGTGGGGGGTGGTGAGAGGCTCTAGGAGTGGGGCCCAAGAAGCCTGGTTGGGTGGGGGGCACATTAGACATTTCTGGAAAATCTCCAGCTCAGCGGTTCCCTCCCCCCACCGACCATGGGGATGCTGGCTCTGGGGTTGCCATGGCAACCAACCATCTCTCCTTCGCTCCTGGCCGGGCGTAATGTTTCTGGGTCTGATTTATTGTTTCAATTAGAGCTTGGGGAGGGGGTGATAGATGACTCCCCTCCTGCCCTGCCTCCCCTTCTCCCTTCTCCGCTAAGCTCTGGCTGAGGGGCAGGGCCTGTGGCCTGGGAGCCTTTGGTGTCTGCCTATGCCAATCCCATGCCAATCCTGACAGCTGAAGGATGGGGGAGGGGTGGAGGGCTTGGGGGAGGCTCAGCCAGTGGAGAAGCTGCCTTCCCAACCCATCTCCTGGAGGGAGAGGGTGAGTCTTCTCATCCCATGCCCACTATGCACCCAGGCAACTCTGCTCACAATTTTTCTTCTGAGTGTCTGTTTCCATACCAGAGCTTGGCTAGTGGAATTATGAATTTTTATCAAGTCAGGCTTAGTTACAGGAGGCTGTCTGGTAGATGTGTATATATGAGGGAGGCAGAGGGCCCTTCCTAAAGCTGTATTTACCAAGTTTTTACCCAATAAAGAGGACATGTCAGTTGTCTTAAACAGTTGGGGGTCCTGATGAGAATTAGTTGTAGCCCTCACCAACTCTCTTTTGCTCCTGGCCATAGTTTGGGGTAGCTATTCTCTCCCCACCTCCCCTCTGTCTGGGCCAAGGGGTCCACCCCTGGGGCTGAAGCTGGGGGCAGGGTGGAGCCTTGCCTATGGTGAGAGCCCCTTTCTCTGTCCCTCCACCCCTAGAGTTTTACAAAGAATTGGCCTGGGTCCCTGAGGCACAAAGGAAACACACAGGTAGGGACACCCTCTGCTCCCACTTCTGCAGCAACCTTTAACTGGGTGTCCCATCTACCCCTTTCCAACACCTGCCTGCTGTTTTCCAGCCAAGAAGGCACCTGACGGCACTGTCATCCCTAACGGCTACTGTGACTTCTGCTTGGGTGGCTCCAAGAAGACAGGGTGTCCTGAGGACCTCATCTCCTGTGCAGACTGTGGACGATCAGGTGACATACCTCCACCTGAGGTCTCTAGGGACTGGGATGGGGAGAATATCCAGGTGTGCGGACCTACAGGGTAGGGATGGAGGAGTGAGGACTGTGAGGGCCCAGAGCATCATGGGAGTACTATGGCTAAGCAGAGCCCATGGGGCTGCCTCAACTGCTGAGAATTGTGGGAAAGAGTAGGGCCAGTGAAGCTTTGGGGATAATGGGATGTGGCTGTCTTGGCACTGAGAACAGTGGCATGTGTTTATCATGGCATGGACAGTAGGGAGAGAGGTTGCCAAGGGATTGTGGGCCATGCACTGTGAGGTGTGAGTACTGAAGGTCGCCACCCAGGTGCTGTGGCTAACAGGATGGGCTCACCATAGGATGGTGGTTAATACAATGTGGTTCCCATGGCAAACTGTGGTAATAGACTGTGATTGCCTCAGCAGAGTGGGTAAGGATTTGTGGTTGCCATGGTATTGTGGGTAGTGAGATATAGTTGCCTCGGCAGTTTGGAATAAAAGAAGGTAGCTGTCAGGACATAGGTCAGTGGCTGTGGTGTCTCTGTGCCTGGCAGTGGAATGACTGATAGGTTGGCATTGTATAGTATCATTGCTAACAATTTGGTTGCTGGGGCATTGTGTGGAATAGGCTTTAGTTTCATGGGACCAAGGTGTGGGGATCTGTTGTGGAAGGTGGTTGCCATGGTATCATGGCTGGGAGAACATGGTTGCAGTGATACTGTGGGTGACAGAATCAGTAAGCCATTCTGCTGTGGGTGATGGCATGTGGCCGTCTCAGCGCAGTGGTTAACAGAATGGTTGCCACGGTGCTGTGGGTGGGTGAAAGTGGTTGCCACAGCACTATGGGTAATGGAACATGGTTGCCATGGCGTTCTGCAGAGCAGAGTGTGGTTGCCACGGTGGCTGGGTGGGGAGACTGTGGTGGCCATGGTCCCGCTGCTTGCTGGGCCCTATGGGGTGGGGCTCAGGCTGTGGAGGGCAGAGCTCACCTTGACTTATGAGCCAGTGGTGGGGCTGAGCCACATCTTCCCTAGGGGTCAGGACCTACCAGGGACACCATGACCCCCTAACCGCATCCCTGCCCCTTGGCCCCCAGGACACCCCTCGTGTTTACAGTTCACGGTGAACATGACTGCAGCTGTGCGGACCTACCGCTGGCAGTGCATTGAGTGCAAATCCTGCAGCCTGTGTGGCACCTCAGAGAACGACGTGAGTGCCCCATCACACCTCCAACTGTCCTCCCCATTCAGTACCTTCACCCTGGCCACTTGAGCCTCAATCTTCCCTCAGAGCCCCTCCCTGGGGAACACTAGTAACATGGATTATTATTACTGAGCCCTCCACACTTATTCTTTGTCTCTCTGAGTCCCCCCAGCCACCTTCTGAGGTGGGTGCTCTTATTCTCACTCCAGAGAAGGAACTAAGCTCAGAGAGGGAAAATGTCCTAAGGTCACCCAAATAGGGAAATCGAGGGGCTGGGATTTGAATCCATGTCCACTGCTTCCAGAGGTGCTCTCAGATTATCTTAGTATCATTTTTTGGTTTTTTTGAGATAGTCTCAAGCTGTCACCCTGGGTAGAGTGCTGTGGCATCACAGCTCACAGCAACCTCAAACTCTTGGGTTTAAGCGATTCTCTTGCCTCAACCTCCCAAGTAGCTGGGACTACAGGTGCCCGCCACAATGCCTGTCTATTTTTTGGTTGGAGTTGTCATTGTTGTTTGGCAGGCCCAGGCTGGATTTGAACCCGCCACCACTGGTGTATGTGGCTGGCACCCTAGCTGCTGAGCTACAGGCACCAAGCCATATCTTAGGATCATTTAAAGCCTCCCTCCTAGTCTTACAAAACCCAGACGCCACATTGCAAACTGATAGTCCTCAGAGGTGATTTTGTTTGGCCAAGCAGTGTCTCGCAAAGACTCCATGATGCAAATGAGAGCCCTCTTTCTCTTTTAGAAGGGACCTCCTCCCCCAGCCCCTTTGCCCTAGCCCCTGCCCCAGCCCCCCACCCCCGTTTCTGGTGCCCCGTGCCTCCAGGGTGCCAGCTGGGCGGGTCTCACCCCCCAGGACCAGCTGCTGTTTTGTGATGACTGCGATCGGGGTTACCACATGTACTGTCTGAGTCCCCCCATGGCGGAGCCCCCGGAAGGTGAGAGAAGAGGTGGGCACCATGTGGGGTGGATGGGTTGGCAAGCTGTCCCCCATTGGTGAAGGCCATGTCCTCTGGTGGGAAGGAGTTGGGGCAACCCTCTCTGGACCTGGGCCCAACTAACTCCATCCTCTGGCCACCACTGCAGGGAGCTGGAGTTGTCACCTCTGTCTTCGGCACCTGAAAGAAAAGGCCTCTGCCTATATCACCCTCACATAGGCCTGGCTCTGGCTCACCTGGACCTCTGGGGTGGTGCTTGCCTACCTGCCTCTCTGAGCTCCTCTACTCTCTGTGGGGGCCCCAATGTCCCACAGAAGGAAGGGGAAGGGAGAGGCCCAAGAGTGGGCTGGAGTTGTCATGCCCAGCCCCTGCCCTTTGTGCAAGTGGAATGTTTGCCCTGTGGGTTGGTGGCTCAGCAGGACCCCTCTCCCTCCCTCCCCATCCCTTGGCAAATGGGCACCAGGGGCTTCTGCTCCCCTCAAAGCCATACCCCGCCTCTGGGCGGGCATGGGGGGTGGTGGGTGCCAGCCAGGGGCATGGATGGAGCCTTTTTCTAAAGAAAAAGACAAAAAGTAAAAAAAAAAAAAAAAAAAAAAAGAAATTAATATATACAGAGTCTATAAGGCCTGGCTGGGCGGAGGGGCGCTGCTGAGAGCATCAGTGGGCACCAGTGTATGCCAGCCTCCTGCCTGGCGCCCCTACCCCCATTCCACCTCCCCACCCAAGGTGGCACCATCTCCCTGTGCCCAGGGTGGGTGGGCATGATATGGTGCCCCATTCTGGTGCCCACCGTGGATACTGCATGATGTGAACCATGGTTTTGAACTCTGTTCTCCCCATCGCCCCACCCACTGCCCACTGTGGTGGGTGGCGGTGGGGCGGGCCCCTGCCCAGCACCTGCTGGAATGAGAAGCACAGACTCTGCAATGGACTCCTTTCCTTCCTCCTCTGCCCCTCTTCCCTGCCCTGCCAGGCCCGGCTGCCCCTGCCACCCTCACTGGCCATTTTGGGGGTGTGAGGGGGCGTGGTTGTTTCTTGTGGTTGTGTGTGTTTGTTGTTCCGGGTTTTAAAAAAGGGAAATTGAGACTGCAAGTGGGGGAGGTGGTGGGTTGGGGGATCTCCCCCAATCCAGTAGCGCCTCCCCACCTCATCATCGAGTCTCCTTTATTGCCTGCCTCTGCTGTGAATTAACTTGTTCTGTGTATTAAACTGGGCCTGACCCTTCTGCCCACGACTACCTCGTTCTCTGGCCTGGTTTGGGGAGTCACCAAGAAGGGAGATGGGGCCTCACTGATTGAGCCGGCCCCTCCCTCTATCCACTCTCCCCAACTGCCTGTCTCCGGCTTTGTCCCAGCTTCTCCCAGCCTAGCTGGAAGAGAAGGGGGATGGGGTAGAGGGGCTCCCGCCCAGCCAGCTGTGGTTGCCCTGGCAACGGACTGCTGCAGCTGCAGTGGGAGCTGCGAGGGGGAGGTAGCTCCGGGCTGGGGGAAGGGCAGGGATGGGAAGAGGATGAGGGTGGCCCCTCCTGGGGCCACTGGGCTGGGAAATAGGGTGTCCAGAAGAAACACCCTGGCTGGGCTGGGCAACAGAGTGTCCGGAAGAAACAAGCAGCCTATCACCTGAGGCTCCCTGTCCTGGATATGGGGCAAAGAGTGGTGGGGACGGGTGAGAGGGAGATACTTAGACACCAGGCCACCAGGAGGGAGGCTGGGATTTGGGTGATGGGGGAAGAGGAGTGAGGGAGAACCAGGACATGGAGATCGGGAGAGAGATTATGAGAGTCACAAATTTATGGAGAGAATCAGAAAAAGAGCTGGAGGGAGAGAGATGAGGAGAGCAACAGGAATAATGGGGGAAGAGTCAGGAAAGAGCAAGAGAAAAGGAGATGGAAATTTAGTGGGAAAGAGGAAATAACAGTAATAAAAAATAGCTGACATGCTGGGGAGAGCCAGAGGAGGAGGAAGCACAGTGATCTGGAGAAAGGCAGATTTAGAGAGAACCAGGAGAGAGGCAGAGAGGGAGGAAACTAGGAGAGGGAGGAGAGTCAGGATCCAGGGACAAAGTCCCAGGACAAAAGACACAGCTGAGAGAGACGTGGATTTCAGGGGAGAGATGGACACATGAATTTAGGGGACCAACAGAACAATGTGGAGAGAGCCAAAGGGGCAAGGGGCACCTGGGATAGGCTGGGAGGAAGGAGGGTCCGACCAGAGCCGGCCAGAAGCTGGAAACCCAGCGAGGGCGGAAAGGCAGAGCAGCAGTTTGGGCGCGACCAGGCGCTGGCGTGTGAGAGTCGTGGGGTGTTGGAAGCCGCTGATGTGCGCGTCTTGGGTGCCAGGAGAGGATGTGAGAACAGTGTTTTCTGAGGCTTCCGCCCCCTTTGCCTGTGGCTGGAGGGGGAGGGCAGACTGGGTGAGGACTGGGTCTGAGACCAGAGAATGTCGGGAGAACTCTAGAAAACTCTGGAATTTTAAAGAGCAGACTAGGTAGTCTTCCTTCTCTGGATGTAATCCCCATGCCTTTTGGAAAAAGACATTTTTTGGCAGGGGCTGAGGTTCTGAGTCAGAGAAGCCTTGGGTTTTAGGTCAATGACAGGTTATGGATGGTGAAGGTCAGAAGGATCCCCGCCTAGCCAGCTCTGATTTGCACTTGGCATTTCCTGTTCCTGATTTGGAAATCAGTTTGACCCTGATTCCCAGTCCAAGTGCAAGTGCTCTGTAGGCTGGATGTGAATTTGGAGCATGAGGGGCTGCTTCCTACCCTGACCACCCATGGCCGACTGACAGGAGGAGCTCCACACTCCCTACCTCCAGAGGGGGTAGAATGGACAGGAGTAGAACACAGTGACCGCGGTGGCTTGGGCAGGAGGCCAGCCCAACGAGGCAAGGGTTCCTTCCTTAGTCTTGTTGCAAAAGGCTGATCCCCTAAGCTGGAAATCCAGCTTTCTTTATGTACTACCTCCAGATTTTTAAAAATTGGCCACTATTTCTAAAACCAACATAATTCCATGGTCCACGTCTGGCTTTTGGGCCTCCAGCATATGACTTCTGTAGAATCTCACTCTCTTTTTAACTTAGGGACGTTTTACATTTTGAGTACTGGATTTCTGTTGAGTTCCCAGAAAAAGAAGTTCACAAGGCTGGTGTCCCCTGGTTCTTAGTGTATATGTGGTGGTGATAGGTATTTGGGGATGAGAAGGACAGCAGGAGGGGACTGGTATTGGACCATACCTTCTTGTCAGCTAGCTCTAGGCAGCTGTCCAGTTAGTGAACACACAAGCCATTTCTATGAAACATTTATTTCCTTTGAAACCTCCAGAAACATGCCAGAAAATGTCAAGACAAGGATGGGGGAAAAAGAAAAGACAATAAGGAATAATAAAAAAATCCAAATGAAACAAATCAACATATAAAAAAACAAACTGCTAGCTTCAGCCATCAGATAGATCACCAACCTCAAATTAAATAGATTTGTTTTGCGGAAGTCCTTCAAAAATAACAGAAAACAAAACCAAAAATCATAATTTACGTTTGTCAATGTACACGATTAGGTCCCCAAAATGATTTGAATGATCTGAAGTTATGAGGAGACAACTAAAAAAAAAAGGCTCCAGGTTAGGGTCTGAGGAAAGGAGTGGGGGTGAGGGACTGGAGACTCCCTCCAGAAAAGGGAGTCAGGGAAGAAGGAGAGACATCACAGTAGTTGGCCAGGGCTGAGGATGGTGGCTGAGCGGCCACCCCACAGCGCCCACCTCACACCCTGGGCGTGGGGGAGAGCAGCTGAGAGCTGAGGTTTCTGCTCCAGACGGCAGGGCTGCTTGGGGACACAGGCTTATCATAGGAGATGCCATAGTACCCTCTTCTCTCGCCCCCACTCATCTGGCCTGGCACCTCCCTGAGTGCCTGCGTCTTGTGCAGTCCCCAGAGCCCCCTTCCTTGAGGTTCCTGGCCCCAGAGAGAAAGTGGCAAGTCCCTGGATGAGGGCTGGGCTGCTTGGCGCTGGCATGCAGCCCAGAGCTCTGAGCCAGACCCTCTCTGCCAACTCCTCCCTGCCTGCTGCCTCCCAAAAGGGAAGCTGCCTGCTCGCCCACCCTGACTTTGTCCCTCTAGAGTCGTCCTGCTGACCCCCAGCCCACGGGGGACTCGCCTCGGTCCTCAGCTTGAGGTTGGGGGAATCCACAGACTGTGGCCATACAGACTTGTTCTGGCGCAACTCTACATGAAAAAATAAATATATATATATATATATTTTTTGTTTTTAAAGAAGGAAAGAAAAGAAACTCTGTTTCCTGGGTGAACAGCATAGTACCACGTCGGCTCGGCTGCCTGGCAAGCTGCCCCTTATTGCCTTTAGAGAACCAGCGTCCAGAGGGCTCCGTGGGGCGCTCCTGGGGAGCACAGTGAGGGTGTCTGCTTGGTGCCACCCTGGGCCTTGGTGATGGGCTGGGAGGCTTGCAAAGGAGAACAAAACCCAAGGAGATGCAGGCTGTTTTTCTCCGGCCCTGACCTGAGGGCTTCATGAGCCCCTCCTGGGGCCAGGGGGCCGCCGGTCGGTCGTGCTGGGAGGGACTTGGCTGTGGTGGCCAGTAGCTGGAAGGTGGAGGGGCCTAGCGGCCCCAAGCCCAGGCGCTGTGGCCTCTGGCAGAAGAGGAGCTGATAGAAAAAGATTGTATAAATTGTCCTGATTGTACAAATAGAGTTTCTCTCTCAAAGAAGTTGACTCTGGATGCTGGGTTTTCCTTTCTCCATCCTGGGGCCCCCAAGAAAATAACTTAAAACTCTAAGAAAGTGCTCCTGGCTGCTTTTTGGAAGGAGGGTTTGGGAGGGATAATGTTCGTGATTTTTGGAGCTAGGGCACTGGGGACCTAGGACCTGGTCTGTTCCCTCTCTGGGTGTGGCGGGATGAAAGCGCTGGTTTCACACTGTATTTTTCATGCAGGGGGCTTAGCCCCAAAAGCTTCAACTGTCATTCGTGGGGAAGAAACCTACTTTGTGAGCTCCCAGACCAGTGGGGTTTGGAGACTGACTCCTGCCCCGTCCTAGCAAGAGGCCGTAGATGGGGACAGAGGACAGGTCCTGCAGCAGTGTGAACATGGCCGGCTCACAGGGAACATAGGTGGGCAGCCTCGAGGGGGCTTGAGGGCCACGGGCACACTCTGGCTCACAGCCCCACTGTGGACTTCCTTGAGTCCTACTGCCATCAGGCTTTCGAGTCCACGGGGAGGGCTGCGGGGGCAGTCAGTGCCAGGGCCCTGGCTGGGTTATCTTGGAGGTGAGTAGCAGAAGACAGCAGGAACCCACAGCCTGCCTGCAGGGAGGGAGCCAGGGCCTGGTGTGGAGGGGTAGGAACTCTGTGGCCTCTGTGCCTCAGAGTTCCTTCTCCCTGCAGAAGATCTCAGCAAACTTGCGCAGCTGCTCGCTGGCGGCCTGCGACTCCTCCTGCAGCCTCTGGTTGTTCTGTCGCAGGCTGGCCACTTCCGACTGCAACACCACCTTGTCCTGCTTCTCCTGTGTGGGGCAGAAGGCCAGGCATCAGCCAGGCCAGCTGGGGGCTCCTAACAGCGAGCGCCCTTCCTCTGCCCTGGCTGAGCCCCAGCCCAGCTCTGGTTTAGAGCTGACAGCTAGAACCAGGCTGCTGGGGTCCAAATCCCAGACTGACTAATCCCAGGCAAGTCCTGTTATCTCTCTGGGCTCCAGTTCCATAAACTCTAGAAAGTGCAGCTGAGGTTTTCTGAGGTTGTAGACATAAAGCTCTGAGGACCCAGCCTGATGTGAAGTAATCATTCTGTGAACATCACATTATTACTGTTGCCTCATCCCACCCTCACAACCACTCAAGGACTTGGGGACTACTGTTATCCTCATTTTCTAGGAATAGAAAACCTAGGCTTGCACAGCAGTGGGGAGCTGGGCTGCGGATGCAGCCTGAGCAGGCGTCCCCCCTTCCAGGGTAACATAACACTAGAGGCAGAGACTCCTCCAAGGTCACAAAGCATTCAGGACTGAGGTGGGGATTTGAACCCAGACTCCTGTTATTCCTGTGCTTGAGGACTAGCAAGTTATACTCTGCCATTTACCCAAAGATATGTTCACAAGTCAAAGTCTCCTCTGCCCTGTTTTTCCTTCCAACTCCGGAGCTAAGTCCCAGGAACTACTTATTTATTTTTGAGACAGAGTTTCTGTCACCCTGGAAAGAGTGATATGGTGTCATAGGTCCCAGTAATCTTAAGTCTTGGGCTCAAGTGATCCTCTTGCCTCAGTGTCCTGAGTATTTGGGACTTCAGGTGCCCTCTATAAGGCCTGGCTAGTTTTTCTATTTTTAGTAGAGATGGGGTCTCATTCTTGGTCAGGCTGGTCTCAATCTCCTGAGCTCAAGCAATCCACCCACGTTGGCCTCCCAGAGTGCTGGGATTACAGAAATGAGCCGCCTCAACTGGCTTCAGATATCCCTCTCAACTCATGGTTGTTAAACATTTTCTTAAAAAGTATGTCATCATCCTAGGATACAGTTCTGCGGCTTGCTTTTTGACTTACATTACTGGGCTTCTCTCGCATGTCAGTAAATATGTAGATCTGTCGTTATTTTAATTGGCTGCAGGCTATTCTACTGCACGGGTGACAGCCATTCTCCTGTTGATGGACAGCTGCACTGACTCCAATTTTTTATTGCCAACAGGGCAGCAATGTACATCCTTGTTCACTGATCCCTTTGTACTCATGCTAGAAATACTCACAGACAAATTCCTGTAAGTGGAATTGCTGGGTCCACGAGGGGCACAATTATATTTTTGATAAATATTGTCCACTGCCCTCCAAAAAGGCTGGGCCAATTTATTCTCCCTCCAGGAATATATTATAAGTTTCTTTGTGCGCTTACCAGCCTTTGGTGTTACCACTTTTTGCTCATGACTATACTCAAGAATAGGAGGGGACAAGTGCAGAGTGGACTTGGTAGGTGTCTAAACCTTGTTCGCATTGGCCCCTGAGTATCTGGGAAGTGGGCCTGGGATGGCATGCCATGAGAGAACTTACCTTCTGGAGGTCTGTGTGCAGCTGCTTCAGCATCACCTCCAGCTGGTACACCTTGCCTGTCAGATCCAGGGGGGGCTCCTCGCTGAAAGGATAAGAGACAAAGTCAGCCTGAGGCCCAACAGCCCCTGGGGAGGGCTCTCGAGCCACATCTGGGAAGATCACGGGGTATAGGCCCCTCTTGCCCCTGAGATTCTGCTGAATCCTTTCCTTGCTAGAGGTGTAAGGCATGCACCAAGAAGCTCTGAGGGGAAGCCAGAAGGCAGGCTTCCTCCTGGTCCTGCTCTACCCACCAAGGGCACTGTGTCAGGGGGATGGGGGCGCCTGCCTTGAAGTATATATTTTCCCTGAGGATCAGCCTTGTTCGTGTTGTTAGGAGAACTTCTTCCATGTATCTTCTAGATACAAAGAACCTACTCCACAGATGTCTACTGAGCTCCTAGCAGGTCTAGGCACTGTTCCAAGCACAGGAAGTGGACAGATATAAAAAAGGGCCCACCCTTGTGGATAGGGGTAATGATGCTGGCAACATGATGACAGAGTGCCTGTCTCTGAGAGCCCACCCTACACCTGGTCCTGGGCTCCTGGGTTCTAGGCGTGGTCCATCTAACAGACCCCCCTGCCCTCTGTGGTTTCCAGAAGAACTGCACAGCCACCCACAGATAGAAGATGAAGACTGGGCTCAGGCAGGGGATGCTGCCCATACAATTGCTAGTGCTGGGATTTGAACCCAGGACCTCTGTCCTGTGGCTCCTCCTCTGGGCAGATTCTCCCAGCCCTGGGCCTGCCTAGTCCCTGCAAAAGAGAACATGCAGCTCCTTCCTCTGAGGGAGGCCCCTCTGAGTACTGTGGGTACCAGGGGAGGGGACAGGGCTGCAACAGAAGTGAAGGGAGGCAAGATGTCTCAGCCGCCTGCTGCCCACCCAGTTCTTCCCCTGCACCATGATCCTGAAGTCTGGGGGACCTGCAGCTGCAGAGCGTGGTGGGAGGCAGAGAGGAGGAGGCCACCAGTTTGGGAGCAAAGGGAAGCCCAGTGCCACAGGGTCCCACACCCTGTGTTGTCCCTACCTCACTGTAGCATCTCTGCACCTTTACTTGCCTACATGAACCACAGTGGGCCATGCTGTGGTGCAGGTTGAGTTCCAAAGCCAGTGTGTAGAGCAAAAAACACAAAGAGTCCAAATTACCCTTAAAAATTACTTCACTTGCACCTCAGAAAGTGCACGGAGTGTTGTATACAGAAGCCTGTGCCATGCAGACAAGTGTGAAATGCACTATTTAAATCCATGTACAGGCAGAGCGTGCCATTTACATTCTCTCTGCCTCTTTTTAATTTTGTTTTCTGCCAAGTTAGTGCAGTCAAATATGTTGCATTAAATGTGAGAAGCAACTTATGAGATGGCAAATGTGAGATATCTGTCCCTATCTTCCTTCCTGCCCTATAAAGCCTCCTGAGGGCTGGGCCTGACCCCAGAGAGCCCAGCACCGGACCTGGCAGCGAGGCCGGAAAGGGTGTGTAAGGCAGTGTGATGAGGACTCTTGCAGGGATCTGCAGGGGACGATACAGAGGAGCAGACAGACGGGAGATTGGCGGCAGAGAGCTGGGGGGTTGCGGGACACTAGCATTTTTCAAAGTTGTTAGTGAAACAATTATGTGAGTATTGATTCGTCTTCTCCACCGGACTAGGAGATCTGCAAGGACAGGGGCTGAGTCTGTTTTGGTCACTGCTGGTTCTCAGTGCACGGACTGGCATAGCATAATCAGTCTAAAGTCTTTTAGGTAAAGGGAGTGGTAGGAGACTTCCAGCTAGGAACTACTTTCTACTTTGTGTCCTTCTGTCATTGCACAGACCTGCTGCTGATAGGGACCCGGGTGCGTGGGCCCCTAAATGTTCCCAAGGAAGCCTTACCTCATGGTAGGGGTGGTCCTGGGGGTCGGGGGTCCCCTTTCCAGGCTCAGGTGGCTGTGGACAGGGCTGTGTGCAGGTGGAATGTCAGGGCTCAGGGCTGGATCATTTAGAGAGAAGAGTGAGACGGCTCTTTGCACTGCCAGTGAGAGAGGGGAGAGAGGGCAGATGGGCAGGGCTGCCTGCTTCTTCCCCATCTGACAACCGCGCCCTTCCCTGCAAACCTCCGACCCAGACCTCCAAGACACTTCTGGTCACACATGTGATTGATTAAATGGGTGTAGAACAGATACCTGCCAAAGCCCCAACCAAAACAAGAACAAAACAAAATAGGAAAACAAAATCCCATCTTGATTCTGACCAAGGCTCTGTATCCAATGAACAGTTTATACAAAATACAAGGGATAAAGCTGGGCCCAGTGGCTCACGTCTATAATCCCAGTACTCTGGGAGGCTGAGGTAGGTGGATTGAGCTTATGAGTTCAATACCAGCCTGAGCAAAAGTGAAACCCAGTCTCTAAAAATAACTAGGTGTTGTGGCGGGTGCCTGTAGTCCCAGCTACTTGGGAGGCTGAGGCAAGAGAATCACTTGAGCCCAAGAATTTGAGGTTGCTGTGAGCTATGACGACCTGGCCCTCTATCAACAATGACAAAGTAAGACTCTATCTTTTTTTTCTTTTTTTGGCCGGGGCTGGGTTTGAACCCACCACCTCCGACATATAGGGCCGGCACCCTACTCCTTTGAGCGACAGGCGCTGTTCTGTCTTTTTATTTTTGAGACAGAGTTTTACTTTGTTGCCCTCGGTAGAGTGCTGTGGCATCATAGCTCACAGCAACTTCAAACACTTGTGCTTAAGCCATCCTCTTACCTCAGCCTCCCAAGTAGCTGGGACTATAGGTGCCTGCCAGACTGCCTGATTGTTTTTTTGTTGTTGTTGTTGTTGCGATTGTCATTGCTGTTTTAGCTGGCCCAGGCCAGGCTGGGTTTGAACCCGCCAGCTTCGGTGTATGTGGCCGGCGCCCTACTTACTGAGCTACGGGCACTGTTGAGACTCTTGTCTTAAAAAAAAAATACAAAATACGAGGGATGGAGAAATAAGTTAAATGACAGAGTGAGGTACTAACCAACCAAATTCAGAACTAGCATGCTCTAAACATAAACGACCTGGTTTGGTCAACAAATAAATGATATGAAAAACAGGGCCAAATGCAGATGGATTGGTGCTGGGTGATGGGTCCACAGGGATTCGCTCTCCTTCTGAGAAGGCTGGTTACAGTTCAAACGCAAAGACAAATGAGACATGGAATATCATGCATATTGAAGAGAGAAAAGAAATCGCTCGGGTTGCCAGTTACAGATGAAGAGTGCTGGGTCCCACCTTAGACACGTGACTCACTCTGGGGTTGTCTGAGACATCTGTGTTTTTGACTGTTAGATTATCTTTCTGTCATGGCAAGAGCTGGTGACAGCCCTAGTGCCCTCAAGTAGTGGCTAGTTTGGTGAACCACGGATAGCCAGACAATAGAATCCTTGGGAGTGCCAAATAAGGTGTTGTGTGCGCTGTGGAGACAGGTAGGTACCACCAGGGCCAAAGCTGGGTGGCTGTGTACATGCCATTGTGGTATGGGGCAGCCCCAGAGCTATTTCTGGGCTTCAAAGAACAACAAAGAAAATACCCAGATGCCCTTCCCCTAGAGCAGGCGTCCTCAAACTATGGCCTGCGGGCCACATGCGGCCTGCCTAGGACATTTATTCGCCCTGCCCGGTGTTTTTGCTGCCGCTGCCTGTCCTGCTTAGCAGCTGACTTGTCCCTGGGCCCACAGTCTGGCCCTCCAACGGTCTGAGGGACAGTGAACTGGCCTCCTGTATAAAAAGTGTGAGGACCCCTGCCCTAGAGCCACCATTGTTAACATCTTGCCATATTTACTTTCTTTCTCTCCTCATCTGTGTGTGTTATTTTTTTCTCCTAATCACTTGAGAGCAAACTGTCAACATCATGGTACTTTCACTCTGTGAACATCATTAGAAATTGCTAAAAAATATGATCACAACACCACTATCATACTCAAGGAACTTAACATTTATATTGCTACAACATTATCTACTATACCACATAGTTATCTTTAACATTTCTCCAATTTGAGCGGTGCCTGTGGCTCAAAGGGGTAGGGTACCGGCCCCATATGCCAGAGGTGGAGGGTTTAAACCCAGCCCCGGCCAAAAACTGCAAAAGAAAAAAAAAATTTCTCCAATTCTCTGAATAGTATCTTTCATAGCTGGGTTTTTTTTTTTTTCTACCTTGGATTTAATATTTATTCTCTTTGAAAATATTTTTACAGGAATAATTTCAAATATACCCCGAAGCAGAGAATAACTCATTGTTAGTCTTTAGGAGCCTGTCACCAGTTTCAACGATTTTCCACATATACGACTCTGGCTTCTTCACCTTTATCTCTTTTGCTTTTTAAAATCTGTATTCCCTGATTAGTCCTCTACTTAACTCTTTTTTTTTTTTTTT
>NW_003852495.1:7274219-7280500 GCF_000181295.1 Otolemur garnettii | reverse complement strand
CATCACAGCTCACAGCAACCTCCAACTCCTGGGCTTAAGTGAGTCTCCTGCCTCTGCCTCCCAAGTAGCTGGAACCACAGGTGCCCGCCACAATGCCTGGCTATTTTTTTTTTGGTTGCAGCCATCATTGTTGTTTGGTGGGCCCAGGCTGAATTAGAACCCACCACCTTAGGTGTATGTGGCTGGCGCCTTAGCCACTTGAGCCACAGGTGCCGAGCCTGGGGCCAGGTTTGAACCCATCACCTTTGGTATATGGACCTAGCGCCCTAGTCACTGAGCCACAGGCACCGCCCAGACTGTGTGCTTTAAATATGTGGTTTATTAAATGTCAGGTAGGCCTTAAGAAGCTGGTTTCTTATGGAATTAAAGTTAAGGAAGCCCTGTGCAGCAGCTCACACCTATAATTCCAGCACTTTGGGAGACTGAGGCAGGAGGATCACTTGAAGTCAGGGCGGCACCATGGCTCAGGGGGTAGGACTCCAGCCCCATATACCAAGGGTGGTAGGTTCAAACCTGGCCCCAGCCAAACTGCAACAAAAAAATAACTGGGCATTGTGGCGGGCGCCTGTAGTCCCAGCTACTCAAAAGGCTGAGACAAGAGAATCGCCTAAGCCCAGGAGTGGGAGGTTGCTGTGAATTTTGATGCCATGGCAGTCTACTGAGGGTGACAAAGTAAGACTCTGTCTCAAAAAAAAAAAAAAAAAACAGAGTTCAAGAACAGCCAGGTGGCTCACCACCTGTGGCCTCCAGCGGCTAAGGCACCAACCACATACATCTGAGCTGGCGGGTTCAAATCCAGCCCGGGCCTGCCAAATAACAATAACGGCTGCAACCAAAAAATAGCTGGGCGTTGTGGCAGGCGACTGTAGTTCCAGCGACTTGGGATGTGGAGGCAGGAGAATTGCTTGAGCTCAGGAGATGGAGGTTCCTGTGAACTGTGATGCCACAGCACTCTACCCAGGGGGATAGCTTGAGGCTCTGTCTCAAAAAAAGCCCCCCAAAACATAAAACCTGGCCCCAGCCAAACTGCAACAAAAAAGCCAGGCATTGTGGCAGGCGCCTGTAGTCCCAGCTACTTGGGAGGCTGAGGCAAGAGTATCACCTAAGCCCAAGAGCTGGAGGTTGCTGTGACCTGTGATGCCACAGCACTCTACCAAGGGTGACAAAGTGAGACTCTGTCTCAAAAAAAAAAAAAAAAACAAAAAAAAAAACACAGTCTGCAGGGTTCTGACACACTTATTCTCCACATGACCACCACTGTTGTGATGCGTGAACCTATCTATCACCTACCACAGGCATTGTGGGATCCCAGATTAAATTCTGTGACAGAAAAGGAACATGAACAAGAGCTGGGTGAAATCTGCAGCTTAGTTAATAGTTTGTACCTGTGCTTACTCCTTAGTTTTGATCGCTGTGCCATGAATGTGTGAGATGTTACCATTAGGGAAAACAGGGCAAAGGGGCTACAAGAATTCTTGGAATTATCTTTGCAACCCTTCTATAGATAGAAAATGACTTCAGAATGAAAGAGTTTTCTTTTTTTTCTTCCTAACACAGAGTCTCTCACTCTGTCACCCTGAAGTTGAGTGCCCTGGCATTATAGCTCATAGCAACCTCAAACTCTTAGGCTCAAGCAATTCTCTTGCCTCAGCCTCCCGAGTAGCTGGGACCATAGGTGCCCACCTAGTTTTGCTCTTTTAGTAGAGACGAGGTCTTCCTCTTGCTCAGGCTGGTCTCAAATTCCTGAGCTCAAGCAATCCACCCCCCTCAGCCTCCCAGAGTGCTAGGATTATGAGTGTGAGCCACTGTGACCGGCAGAATCAAAGAGTTTTTACAAGTGAGAGTAGGCGGTTGGGGGAAGCTTCCTCTAGGGTAGTGGTTTTCAGCCTGTGGGTTGAGACCCCTTTTTAACAATGAAAATACACTGTAGCATTAGGAAGGCTGAGAACCACTGCTCTAGGGCCAACTGCCAGATGGGGACTGGCCCAGATGTTGAAATACGAAGGATGTACACCACATAGGTCTGGTTTAATGGACCCTGCTCTGTGCAGAAATCTGTGCTGGGCACCAGGGGTAATAGAAACAGCTCTGGGTCCTGCCCTCCCAGGCCAGTGGGGAGAAAGATTCATCATTAGACAGTGACAGCCCAGAAGGGTCAGGCTGTGGGAGCCCAGGGGAGGTGCCTGAAGGAAGGCTAGCCAAGCTGTGGCCTGTAAGATGAGGAAAACTGTGCCAAAAGACACATTCCTATCCGTCAGGCATCATCATAAATCTCATCTGACAGATGAGGAAATTGAGGCCTAGAAAGGAAAAGTACTTGCTTAAAGTCATAAGGGAAGGAAATGGCAGGGACTGTTAGCAGTCCCTTGTAATCTGTTTCCCTTTTTTCTGAGTAACAAATCCCAAGTTGTAGCTGGGCACACGACCTCATTCCCAGCCTACCTTGCAGCTAGGTGTGGCCATGGGCAAAGGCTTTGGACAATGGTAAGTAAGCACAGGAGGAAAGCGAGACAGGGAAGGGATGTGCCCCCCCTCTCCCGGTGCCTGGAGCTGGACAGAGTGCTAAAGGCCACCTTGGATGGTGAGGGTGAGGCACCCTAGAAATGGCCGAGCCTGGGCCCTACAGAAATCTGTGGCAGTGCAACACCAGCCTGAGGATGCCCAGCCCAGGAATTTTTGCCTTGTGTGTTAAAGTCATTGTTAGCTGGGTTTTCTGTCACATGAGGCCGTACCAAACCCAAGTCCAATTTGGATTACTGCGGTTGGCACTGTAGTAATGACGGAAGGCAGTCTGCGGAGGGCTTGCTCTGTGCCTGATGTTGTTCTACGTACAGTATGTCACATGATCCTCACTATTGCCCCAAGCAGTTGGCACAGCTGCTGTCCTTGCCTGGTAGACAAAATAACTGGGGAGTCAGAGACGATCCCAGGCTACATCGTGAGCAAGTGACAGGGCAGGACTTGAGCTCCACTTCCTGATTCTAAAACCTGAGTGGGTTCCCCTGAAAAGCCACAAGGCCCTCCATTTATCCTTCGAGAACAGAGAATAGGGTAGGGTCTGGTAGGAGGCACCTACCCTCATATGCCTTGGCTGCGTTGACCAGGCTGGACCACTCAAGGCCAGCAGCTGTGTCGGGCAATGGCATCATCCCAGGGTCAAGGCGCCGCAGAGGTCGGTCCCGCCCATCAGCCAGTGACAGCTCTGAGGCCGAGATGGTGGCTTGGTTGGGGGGAAAGTGGAGATGGAACAGATGAGCATGGCAACCCGGAGAGAGAAGTGAACAGATACATTATTATGCTTTTTGGAAGATGCTAAGTGCCAGGGAAATCTGCAGCAGGGTAAGGGGTGGGAATGCTAGATGGTAATGTAGTGACTTTAAACAAGGTGCTAGGGGACACCTGGCTGAGATGACATTTGGGTAGAACTTTGAAGGAGAGCAGAGAGTGGGCTAGGGGGGAAGAGCATTTGGGCAGATGGAACAGCAAGTACTAAATCCTGAGGCAGGAATGCACCTATGAGGTCTAAGGAACACTGAGGCTGGGACAGAGTGAGCCAGGGACACAGTGAGAGAGGTGACATAGAGCATGTGGGGTCTTGTGGGCCCTGATGACTCTGTCCTTTCACCCTGAGTGCGATGGTACCTCAAGAAGGCCCCTAACTGAAGTGTTCACAGGCTGTCTCTGACTGCATGTGGGGACATACTGTATCTCTGTGTGTGTGGCAGTGTGGGGCTGGAAGACAGTAAAGAGGCTGCAGCTGTGATGCAAGAGGGAAAAGATGAGGATGGACAGGACTAGGGTGTGGCCAGGGTGGGACCAGGGTGGGACAAGGGCACGCATTCGGAGTCTACTTTGCAGGAGAGAGGAACAGAATATAAGACCAAGAGAAGGGTCCAGGATGGCGTCAAGGTGCTGGCCTGCGCCAGCCTGATGGAGCTGGCTCTGAGATGGGGAAGGCTGGGGCAGGGCGTCAGAAGTTTGTTTCTGGGGGTGGTCAGTGGAGATGCCACTGGGTACCCACAGCAGACAGTGAGAGGGGCTGGCCACAGGAGCCAGGGGCCGAGTGAGTACCAGAGTGTAGACAGAAACGTGGGTTACCAGTGTCTGGATGGCATTTAGAGGTAGTAGGGTCACTGCGGTGAGACCTGGTGGACTTACGTATGGCACGCCAGGTAGAGACAGGCTCCTGATGTCTCAGTGCCTTGGAAGTGACAGCATAAGCAATGGAACCAGCACTAGTGAGAGAGTCCCACACACCAGGCTTAGGGTCCTAGACCATGGCTCAAAGACTCCTGAGGCTTGGCCAACAATCCCTTGTTCCCTGGGTGACAGCCAGGTCTCCACCATCAAACCCCCCCTGAAGCTCATGTGCACCCAGATCCTTCACCCTCGATGACCCAACACTGATGACCTCTAGCCTTTGACCCCACTTCCCAACTCCCACCCACTCCCAAGGTGCCAAGGCTCACATTTCTTCTCTGGGAAGCCATTGCCAGTGGTGGGGGTGGCGGTGGGGCCAGGGCCAGGGCCAGGCGGGTGGGGGTGCTGGTGCTGGCGACGGGCAGGCAGCGTGCTAGAGGGGAAGGCGCAGGTGCTGGTGAACAGCACGTCGCTGGGCAGCCCCGGCTCCAGGCTGGCAGGGCTGGCAAATCCAGGCTCCCGGCGCCCACTGCACAGGCTCTCATCAGACAGTGTTCGCTGCAGGCTCTTCTGTGGGGACTGCTGTGGGACAAGGCAAGACAGGAGAGGGTGTCACAGCCCGGCCTGTGGTGACAGCATCAGAGATGGCCACAGATGTCCTGGACACCTGTGGTGCATCCCTACCCATACAGCATCTAATTCTACTTCCCTTCAGATGCAAGCAGCTCATTTACCCCTGGGGACGACCCCCCCAATGTGGCCCATCTTCCTTCCCATTTCTAGCTCCAGGAGGGGCCCAAGCCCAGGCCTGCCTGGTTGGGGAAGGCAGAGGGACCTACGGGTAGGGGACACTAGGGTCCACCTTGGTCCCCAAAGGAGGGTGCCTGCCTGACAGTGAGGCCAGTCGGGGAGGCAGGGCAGGAATGAAAGAGAAGCAGATGCACCAGGGTCCTTGGTGCTGCTGCTCCTGCTCCCCCCTCTTGGGTAAAAAGAGCTGAATTTCCCCTGGGAGGCCCTGCCTGCTCTGCTCTTGGTCCACGTGGTCTGGGAGGGGCATGGGGGTTGCTTTTATCCAGGGATGGAGGAGGAGGACTTGACATCCAGGTCTTTCTGGTCATATGAGGTACTTTAGTACTGAAAACATTCCCGTGTGCCTGCCTAGGCTGGTTTGTCCATTTATTTAGAGGAAGGGTCTCACTCTGTCACCCAGGCTGGAGTGCAGTGGTGTGCTCCTTTGAACTCCTGGGCTCAAGTGATTCTCCTGTCTCAGGCATCTAAGTAGCCGGGAGGACAGGTGTGCACCACTGCGCCCATCTAGGCTGGTGAAACTGCAATTCTAAGCTCGCCCAATATGGTGTTTTTCCTCCCAGCCTTGAATCCACATCTGCCAAGAGAGGGCTGGCAGGTAACTAAGGCTGAGGACACAGGCAGTGGCTGGAGTGAGTGCAGGGAGGGCCAGCCCCCACCATCCCCCCTGCCTGCAACTGTCAGGGGCTGGTCCTGGCAGCACTATGTACCCCTGTGTCTCTCTCCTGCTCTGGCCCCAGGTTGTCCATGATAATGAGTTTTTTCAGGTCGTCCTCAATGGTGGATTTGTAGTTCTTCCGTGGCGACCGGAGGTCTCGGAGGGATGCCCTTAACCGCGGCTGCCCGAAGACATTTTTTGTGTTGGTGTCCACCTGCCTAGAACGACAACATCAGGGGTCAGAGAGCTCAGAGTCAGAGGGGAGGCTCGAAGTTGTTCAGATTCACAGAGGCCAGTGCCACTAAGTGAACGGCTGCAGCCTTTTCTACTTCATCTGGCCAGAGGGTGACAGAAGAGGGACTTGGTTGCTTCCTTCTACTCACTTATTCCCCAAATATCCCCAGAACCTGCTTGGAACCTACTCTGTGCCATGCTGGGGACATAGGAGTGAACATAGTGCCAGCAGCTTGTAGCAGAGACTGACATTGAATGTGAGCAGGGAGAGAGACCCCATATGTGAGGGAGAGACAAATGCTGGGAGAAAAACAAAGCTGGGTAAAAGGATGGGGACTGAAGGGGATGAGGGAATAAACAAAGGAAGGGAAAGAAGGGAGGGAGGGAAGGAAGTCAGGAAGGAAAGAAGGGGAGGAGGGAGGGAAAGAAGGGAGGGAGGGAA
>NW_003852495.1:7259671-7274137 GCF_000181295.1 Otolemur garnettii | reverse complement strand
GGAGGGGAGAGGAGGGGAGGGGAGGGGAGGAAGGAAGAAAAAGGAGGGAGGGGGGAAGGGAAGGAAGGGGAGGAGAGAAAGGAGACGGAGGGAAGGGGAGGGAGGGAGGGAGGGAGGGAGGGAGGACAAACAGACTCCACACAGAAGAGCCTTTAGATGGAGGGAAGAGCAAGTGATGAGGCTAGGAGGGAGGTGAGTGGCAGCAGGTGGGGTCTGAGGTGGGGCACAGGTCACGAGGAAGCTTGTGAGCCACAGTGGGGACTTGGGATCATAGCTGGGAACCTCAGAGTGTTCTGAGCAGGCCATATGCATTCAGAGATCACTCAGGGTGCTGGGCTGAAAACTGGTCCCTGTGGGAGTGGGGACGAGGGTAGAGTAAGGGAGATGGTGAGGAAGCAGAGGTAGATGTCTAGGTAAGATGAGAGTAGCCCTGACAAGAAGAAGGATGGGGTGTCACAGAGAGAAAAGCCCGAGGTGGGGGACCTGGTCCCTGTGGGCAAGTGCTGGGCAGCTGGCAGCAGGCCTCTAGCCTAGGTGCTACAGGGCTGGTCATCCCATCTCCTGAGCCTCACACAGAACAACAGAGCTCACCTGTCACGGTGGCAGGGAGGACCAGAGACCAGGCCTGGGAACCTGAGTGGGACTGGCTGCCTCTTGGCTGTTAAGGCCCACAGTTTTCTTTCTTTCTTTTTTTTTTTGAGACAGGGTCTCACTTTGTCGTTCTCGGTAGAGTGTCCTGGTGTCATAACTCACAGCAACCTCAAACTCTTGGGCTCAAATGGTCCTCCTGCCTCAGCCTCCCAAGTAGCTGGGACTATAGGCGCAACACCCAGCTATTTTAGAGATGAGGTCTGGCTCCTGCTGAGGCTGGTTTCCAACCTATGAGCTCAGGCAATCCACCAACCTTAGCCTCCCAGAGTGCTAGGAGTATAGGCATTAGCCACTGGGCCAGGCTACCCACTTTTCTGCTGGGCTTCCTATTCCAGAGGGTGGCCTGTAAGCCGGGTCACTCAGATCTCTTCCCTTTCTTCTTCAGCATTCCCAAAGCTGCTCCTGCCGTGCCTTCCAGAACACTCAGTGGTCTAAGGGCCATCGAGGCCCAGCCTTGGGTTAAAAAGGGAGCCTTGGAGGTGGACAGGCCTGGGTCTGAGTCCTGCCTCTGCCTGCCCTGCTGTGGGAAGCTGGGCAAGTCTCACCACCTCTCTGACCCCTGGTCGCTCATCTGCCACCTCAGTGTTGTCAAGACGTTTGCTGCTAAGTCCCTGGCTATACCTGACACAGAGCGGGTTCTTGAGAAACAGGGCTGTTCTGGAACAGCTAACCCTGAGCTGCACATGCCACTCCCTGCTACTCAGCCCTCTGCTGTCTCAGCTGCGATGTTGGGCTCTGCACATTGTCACCCATGGCTCCAGGGCTCTCTCCCAGCCTAGGCTGGTCCCCTGGGGCCCCGTGCCCCTCACTCAGTGGTCCAGGGCCAGGCTGACTTCTGCCTTCCCTTGTCTTCTGATTCTGACCCAGTCTTTGGGTTCAGGTATTACTTCTCTAGTGAAAACTAGGGCCCTGTCCTGAAGTGTCACCACCCTCTAGGAAAGAAATAGCCACACTCACAGGAGCACCATCCCGTGCTCCAGGCACCATCCTGAGGGCCCTCTGTAGACTAACAGGTTAAATCTACAAAGCAGCCTTCAGAGGGAGCCACTATTACTATTACTCCCCTTGTACAGATTGGAAACTGAGGCACACAGATGTTAAAGTAACTACGTAACACTGGCACTGCCTTTCAGCTGGTCATTCTCTTACTACGTTATCCTTTCATCTTTCCTGCGATTGTTTTATCTTTGCCTATGACCTGGCAGAAGGACATGAACCATGACAGAGCCAGGCCTGTCCTCTCTGGAACATGCACAAACATTTGATCCTCACCACAGTTGTGTGCGTTGAGGACTATGTGTACCCAGAATCCTCGATGTGGCAATTAAGGCACAGAGGAGTTAAGCCACTTGTCCAGAGGCTCACAGAAAGGGAGTGGAGGAGTCTGGCTTCAAACTGAGGCCACCAGGCTGCAGAGCTTGACGGCCATGTTTCTATCACAGAACTGGTGCAGAGAGACGTACGGTATGTGGAGCATGATCACATTTGATTAAAAAATATGCTTCTGTGTGCAGAAAAAAATCCTGGAAGAAATTATGAACAATGATCACCTCTGGGAAATAGGTAGAAAAATGAGACTTTCACTTCTCATTTGATACCCTTCCCAACCGTCTGAATTTATTTTATCATAATCAGATGTTATAATCATAATAATAAAAACTAACTTAAAAAAGGCTGACACCTGGACTTCAGTATCTTGTCATTTAAGAAAGAAAAAAAGAATCTTTGAACCCAGAGAAGAACTAAGATGTCTTGGCTCCCGAGGGTTTTAAAGTCTGCATTATCTTTCTCTCTCTCTCAGCCGCCAGGCTAGGGATTTTAACAAAGGAAGGACGAGAGGGTGGTGAGATTTTTTTCTTGTCAGGTCACACTTTTCCTCAAATTAGAATTCCGGGTCTAGGTAATGTTAGCTCTGCTAGTATCAGGGAAGTATATTCTCTGGGCAAATTAAAACCTTTAGATCCAAAAGAGAAAAAACAGAAAGAAAGACAGAGACATACGCAAACACACCAAAGGGTAACTGTGGAAGCCAGCGGGGACAGCCCCTTGCCTTTGATTTTGGCATTTCCCAGAATCCCCTGCATAGGGGAATGTGACTCAGAGTGTGGCCCATGGAGCATCTGGAAGGAGCCCATCAAGCCCGTCTCCTGTGGTGAGGAAGCAGGGCTGGCTGTCAACAGTTCCCGGCTGGAAAGGTGAGCTGTCCACAGGCTCTAGTCCTGAGAGGTGAGGACAAAGATCTGCTCCCCAGGAGTCTTACTTCTGCAACTGTGTCCTTCAGAAAGGCCCACAGGGACCACATATGTGGTGCCACGTGCACAGGGTGCGTCCTGGGGTCCAGCGATGTTACAAATGCAAGACCCTTCACCAGGGGAAGGACCAGGCCAGCCCTGGCTCCCCAGAACACCATCCCAAAGGAGTGAGGCTGACCAACAGGGCATGGGAAATAAGAAGTGGGTATGCATAGTGTGAAACCATTTTTTAGAAAACTCACACACAGCCTAGCTTGTACACAGCCTAGTATACATATGCCAGACTTCGTATGGAACTCTTGTTTCTAAGGGCAGATCTGTAGGGGGGGGCTTCACTTTCTAAACACGTTCTCACCACAGCCCATGAAATCCAACACAATCCTCCCTGTACACTCTCTGCCTCATCTCCAGCTCAGGCCTCCCAACATTTCCAAAACACACTGGGCACACGCTTGCCTCAGGGCCTTTGCATTGGCCATCCCTTTTGTCTAGTGTCCTCCCCAGCATCCCTGTGGCTATTAGCTTTCTCATCATTCTGGTTTGGCTCGAATGTCACTTCCACAGAGGGACCTCCCCTGACCACTTGGTTGACCTACTGTGACCCAGATGACCTACTGTGTGCCCTCCGAGCCCAGGTGCCCTCTACCAGGCCATCATGCGCTCCAGCTTCACTGTCCTATCTCATCATGACTGTTCTGTGTGTCTGCTATTCCCTTCCTTCCTACCTCTCGTCATGTGCAGTGTTGGGGACAGGGTCTACCCTGCTGTAGGCTCTCAAAAGTAGTTAAGTGAAGGGCTGGGTAGGGTGGTCCATTTCTGTAATCCCAGCACTCTGCAGGGCCGAGGCTGGTGGAATGCTCAAGCTCAGAGTTTAAAACCAGCCTGAGCAAAAGCAAGACAGTCCTCTACTAAAAAACAGAAAAATTAGCCAGGCATTGTGGCTGTAACCCTGGCACTCTGGGAGGCTGAGGCAGGTGGATTGCTTGAGCTCACAAGTTCAAGACTAGCCTGAGCACGAGTGAGACCCCATCTCTAAAAAATAGCCAGGTGTGGTGGGCGTCTGCAGTCCCAGCTATTCAGGAGGCGGAGGCAGGAGGATCACTTGAGCCCAAAAGTTTGAGGTTGCTGTGACCTACAACGATGCCATAGTGATCTACCCAGGGTGATAGAGTGACTGTGTCTCAAAAAGAAAAAGATAAAAGTAGTTAAGCGTATCACATACGACCAACCTTCCTTATGACCATTGTCCCTCCCTCTTACAAGTTGAAGTGACTTATATAAAACCAAAAAAAAGTATAGGGACATTTAAAAAAATGAAGCCAAAAGAACACAAATATTCCTTTCCTGCTCGGTTTTATTTCTGTTCATTTGCTAAAATCACCTTCCAGCTCCTAGGTACACTAGTACTGTAATGGAACATTGGTAATTCTATAGAGGAAGCCTGGCTCACTAGAAGAAATTATGCTAGAACCTTCTACTGTGATCCTCAAACCTGCACCTGTCTCATCTACTGCAGCCTCTGAGGCCTGACCTCATTAGAGGGCTGCATGATGCAACTCAGTCTGGAGACTCAAACTGATCATTTTTGCTTTTACTGTCTTTCTTCTGGAAGAATTTTCCAACGTAACTTACAAATTCCATGCAATAATTAATTAATTTTTTAAGACAGAGTCTCACTTTCTCTCCCTCAGTAGAAACCTCACAGCAACCTTAAACTCTTGGGCTCAAATGATCCTCTTGCCCCAGTTTTTTCATTTTTACTTTTTATTTTTTTGAGACAGATTGTCACTTTGTCCCCCTGGGTACAGTGCTGTGGCATTATATCTCACAGCAATCTCAAACTCCTGGGCTCAAGTGATTCCCTTGCCTCAGTCTCCTGAGCAGCTGGGACTACAAGTGCCCGCCACAACACCTGGCTAGTTTTTAGAGACAGGGTCTTATTCTTCCTGGTCTTGAACTCGTGAGTTCAAACAATCCTCCTGCCTCAGCCTCCAAGAGTGCTAGGATTATAGGCATGAGTCACCATACCCGGCTAGTATTTTCATTTTTAGTAGAGACGGGGTCTTACTTTTGCTCAGGCTGGTCTCAAACTCCTGAGCTCAAGCAATCTGCCCCCCTCAGCCTTCCAGAGTAGTAGAATTACTTACAGTCATGAGCTATCATGCCTGGCCCCATGTAATAATTAAAAATGGCATTAATTCCAGTTTAAAAAAACGAAGTGATACAAATGGGCTTGTACAACTCCAGTATCTTTCCTTTTTCTGCAGATCTCTGGTTTCTATAATTGTCAAAACCTAATAATCTCCGGGGATAAATGGGCTACTCTACAACTGTTAACAAGAATGAGCGCAGGGATAGTGGGCCACTGCCAACAGATTTCAAGAGCAAGAGCGAGTGAGAAAGGCAGGAGTGTGTGACCAAGAGGCGGCCACATAGGTAAATACAGTCACAGGGGTGCAAGGGAGGCTCACACAATCACGGATGCTCAGCTGACTTTGGAACATTTCTGGAAGGACTTAGAAGAAATGAAACAACAGTCACTTCTGGGGAGGGAGCAGGATGGCTGGGGGCCAGGGAAGAAACAGAGGCCTATTTTCCACTGCAAACCCTGTTGTACTATTTTGGTTTTTACCGTGTTTATGTTTTACCTTTCAAAATATAACTGAAAAAAACAATCCTTAAGGTTCTGACCAATGGCACTGAACATACTCTCTGATTTGCCTGTGCTGTCTAAATTTGAATTTTGCCATGCTGGAGAGTTAAACTACTTATATTAGAAAAGGAAAGAAAGACAGGAAAATTACAAAGGCGGCTCTGCAGTTAGGACCCGGACAAGGGTGACTCCTTTTCCCTGTGACAGGTGGGCTGGAAGCACAAGGCAACGAGTGGGTCAAACCTCACTGGGCCTGATCCCAGCTCACTCGGAACTCTGGCCTCCAACTGGGGTGGCTCCCTCAGGACAGGGTTAATTAAGCTAATTAGCACTGCTGTTGGCCTGGCTGAGCTGGGGGTTCTGCCAACATAGCTGGCAAAGATACTTGCCAGGTCTACACTCCAGGTGGCAGAATTTTCCTGGGAGGATGGCTTGGAGAGGCCAGCAGCTGAGGTAGGGGGTCAGCCCTGCTGTGGGAACAGGGGTTGAAGTTCAGGGTGGGGTAGGGTGGTTAGAAGAGAGACCTCCCTATTCCTTACTCTGTGGATCACTGAGCTGGACCTTGATGCCCCTAAACCCAAAGGAGGGAGGCCAAATGCCAGGTGTCAACCATTAGATGCCAGGGTCCACCAGCCCAGCCAACCATCACTGAGCAGTTGCTTATGAGCTCACTGAATTCTCACATCCTCTCTAGGGTGTAGGCATTCCTTTCTTCTCCTTTCCTGGCCAGGGAAACAAAGGCACAGTGAGTTGAGGACTCTCAGAGCCACATCTGTCTGGCACTGTGAGCAGCCCCAGGGTCTGCTCTGCTCTGGATAGAAGCAGCATTCACTATGCAGCTCCAGGCAGCAGGAGCCCTCACCCTGTGGCCAGTGTGTTTCACATGTGACTGGTGGCAGCCATGAGAGGCAGGTGTTTACACCACTCACTTTACAGAGTTGGCTCCAATACTGACAGAGCTGGGATACAAACTGAGGCTGTCCCACTCACGGAGCCATGCTCTCTTTTTTTTTTTTTTTTTTTTGAGACAGAGTCTCAAGCTGTCGTCCTGTGTAGAGTGTTGTGGTGTCACAGCTCACAGCAACCTCAAACTCCTGGCTTAAGTGATTCTCTTGCCTCAGCCTCCCAAGTAGCTGGGACTACAGGTGCCCGCCACAATGCCCAGCTATTTTTAGGTTGTAGTTGTCATCATTGCTTAGCAGGCCCAGGTTGGGTTCAAACCCGCCACCCTAGGTGTATGTGGCCGACACCCTGCTGACTGAGCTACAGGCATCTCCATCTGTTTTTTTTCTTTTTGAGACAGACTTTTACTCTGTCGCCTTGGGTGGAGTGCTGTGGTGTCATTATAGCTCACAGCAAGTTCAAACTCCTGAGCCCTTCTGGGGCATGTGCTATGGTACCCACAGCACACAGATTCTCTACCTTCACCAGGTCACTCTGTTTTTTGTTTGACAAATACAGAACGCAGTACCCGAATAGAGACGAGACTGTTTCCTCCAAGTAATTATTCCTCAAGAAATTCTGAGTCACTGCTTTGGGTGCAAGTAGTCTTTACTTGAGTCTCTCACATGACTGGATGTGCTGCTTCTATAGTGGGTGACCCTGGATCTAACTGTGCCTCAGTTTCCTCATCTGAAAATGGGGGTAAGGACAAGATCCCTCTTGTGGGGTTGCCAGGAAGATCAAGGAGGCCAGGTCTACACAGCCTGAGTAGGGCAGCCAGGCTGCATAGTGGCACGATGGCACTCCCTGTGCTGGCTGCAGCCACTTTCATTCCTCCAGGGGGCACACAGCCTCCACCAGTGCAGGTCGTGGATGTGTTAGGGGGCCTGACCAGAATCAACTGAAAGAAAGCAAAGACATCTGACAGACAGATTATGCAATCATTCTAGGGGAACAAGTTCATAGCATGTGGTGAGCCTGTGGGGACAAATTACAAAACCAATGATCATCACATGTGGAGAAATAAAACTTCAACCAAATCAATGAATTTAGGCAAGCAGCCCAACTGTTCTATACCTCAATTTTCTGTCACCTGGAAAATGGGATGCAAAGTACTACACCTCACTGTTTTGTAGCAAAGATTAAATGCTTTAATGTAGCCAAAGGGTTTATAATAAATTGTGGAAGAGCAGGTGCTGATAAATGTAAGGAAGAAAGTTATACAAATAAGCTTTTGTGGGTGGTGCCTGTGGCTCAGTGGGTAGGGCACTGGCCCCATATACCGAGGGTGGCGGGTTCAAACCCAGCCCTGGTCAAACTGCAACAAAAAATAGGGGGGCGTTGTGGTGGGTGCCTGTAGTCCCAGCTGCTTGGGAGGCTAAGGCAAGAGAATTGCCTAAGCCCAGGAGTTGGAGGTTGCTGTGAGCTATGACGCCATGGCACTCTACCAAGGGCAATAGAGACTCTGTCCCTAAGAGAAAGAAAGAAAAAATAATTAAGTTTTTCTGCCTTGGGATACAATTTCCAAGTGACTGTACTATACACAGATTAAAAAAAAAAGTGTAATCTCAAATGGTTAGCTAGACATGAAAATTAAGTTTTCTGGAAAACTAGGTTAGGTGACTCCAAAGTGCCTCTAACAATGATGAAGACACTATCTCCAAAATGCTCATGGAGAGTCTGAATGAAACAGCATCAAGAAATAGAAGTGTATGGGCAACGGCAATAACTCAAAGCTAATATTTTACACATGTGATTTCAAAAATGTACCCGCAATTAAATTAATAAATATTATAAGGAACCATGAAACTCTTTCACTTGTGTTCCCAAATATTTTATATACCTGGTTTACATGTTTACCCAAATACACACTTATAAAGAGCCATCTTCAGAAGGCATGTCAATGTATTGACATGGCATTGGGAGGGGCGACCCAGTTCAACACATAACACAACACCCTTGCTCTTGGCACAGACGAGCCTTCCTCAGAGAGGCCCTCTGAGCACCCACATGAGGCTCAGCTGTCCCACTGACCCTAGGCTTCTTCCCTTCTGCAGCCTCTGTCCCAGCAGAGGTGCTGTGTTATGTGTTAAACTAGGCTCCCCACCATGCCTATGTTGAAGTCCTAACCCCCAGAATCTCCAAATATGACCTCGTTTGGAAACAGGGTCTTTCCAAGTTACAGTCAGGTCATGAGCGTGGAACCTTATCCAATATCACTGATGTCCTATCAAAAAAGGGAAAGGTGGACACAGAGACCTGCACACAGGGGGACACCACATGAAGAGGAAGGAAGAGACAAGATTGCTGCCTCTGTGTGCCAGGGAACACCAAAGACTGCAGGCAACCCCAGACGACAGCAGAGGCCTGGGCCAGTTCTCCCTTGCAGCCGGTGGAGCTGGTGCACTCTGGAGAATGGGCCTTCCAGGCCTAAGAGAGCCCACGCAGCGGCCCTGAGGTGGGTCAGGTAGGTGAGTTGGAGGAGGAGCCAGAGGTACGTGGCCAGAGCAGAATGGTAGGGATAGGGACAGGGAAGTAAGGGCTGATCACACAAGGTCTGGCAGCAGTCTGGCAAAGAATGTGGTGCCTGGACAGAATTTAGCTCAGTGAATAAGAGCCTTTGTCATTAATCCTGGGAGCACCAAGAAGATGCTGCAGGTTTACGAAAAGGAGCCAGTGATGAGACCCGGCAAGATAGCTCACTCCTGTAATCCCAGCACTCTGGGAGGATGAGGTGGGAGGATCTCTTAAGCTCAGGAGTTTGAGACCAACCCGAGCAAGAGTGAGACTATATCTCTACTAAAAGTAGAAAAACTAGACAGTGTTATGGTGGGCGCCTATAGTCCCAGCTACTCAGGAGTCTGAGGCAGGAGGATCACTTGACCCCAAGAGTTTGAGGTTGCTGTGAGCAATGACACCAGGGAACTCTACCCTACCCAGGGTGATAGTGTGAGATGCTGACTCAAAAAACAACAACAACAACAACAACAACAACAACCACCACCCAAAACCCCAAAACCCCCCACAAAACAAAAGAATCTAGTTTTCAGAGTCCCCTCTGGCTCTTAGTGAGGCATGAACTGGATTCTCACTTTGAGTTTAGTGCTCTCGACTGCCAGCATCTCTGGAGACACCTTCTGTCTCCTAACACATCTCCCCCTCCAAGCTCTGTGTCACCCACAAATTTTAGTGCCCATATCCAGGTCATAAAGAAAATGTGACAAAGAACAGAATGGAGGAGGGCAAAGACCCCTCACCCAAGAAAACATGAGCCTTGGGCCAGGCTCTGGGCTGATTCAGGTTCCATCTCTCACCAGCTGCATGACTCTGGATCTCAGCTGTCTGGTCTGTAAGATGGGGAGAACAGGTCTACCTCACGGAGCTACTGTGAAGATTCAGTGAATTAATTAACATAAAAGAACTTAGAGGCTGGGTGCAGTGGCTCCTGACTATAATCCCAGGATTTGGGAGGCTGAGGCAAGAGGATTGCTTAAGGCTAGGAGTTTGAGACCAGCCTGAGCAATACAGTGAGATCCCATTTCTACAAAATATAAGAAAAGGAAAAAAAAGGAAAGAAAAATAGAAACCAAACTTAGAACTGAGCCTGGCATACGGTGAACACTCAGTACATGTTAGGTATCATATCTTCCAACTAAAAAACAAAACTTTTTTTTTGAGATAGGGTCTGGTGCTCTGTCACTTGTATGGTGGCGTCATAGCTCACTGAGACCTTAAACTCCTGGGCTCCAGTGAACTTCCTGCCTCAGCCTCCTATGTAGCCGGGACTACAGGTGTGTGTCATCACATCTGGCTCATTTTTCCTTACTGTTTTGTAAAGACAGGGTCTTTGTCTGAGGCTGGTTTCCGGCTCCTGACCTTAAGCAATCTTCCTGCTTTGGCCTCCCAAAGTGCGAGGACTATAGGCATAAGCCACTGCTCAGGATAAAACCTTTATTAACTACACACTACTCTCTTCTTTCACTTTAAAGCAAAATGCCTCAAATGGGCTCATGCAACTGCTTCACTTCGGCCTTACTTTTCTGCCTGAACCCTTGAAAGACCTCCAGGAGGTTCACTCCTATGCTCTTGGGCTCATCTGATCTGACCTCTGGTGGCCCATCAGGTCCCCACCCTCACCTGGGGCAGCACCTTGGTTCAGGGCTTGGCTGAGGTGTCTCTCTCCAAACACACTCCCTGCCACAAAATGACAACACCCACAATTCTCTCTCCGGCCTGACCTCTCTGCTGAACTCCAGGCTTCTCATCTGTTGGCCTCCTCCACGTCTCTGCCTGGATGTCCTATTGCACGTCAGCTGTAAAGCTTCCAGAATTGAGCTCCTGTGCTTTCCCCAAGTCTGCTCCTCACTCAATCCCTAGCGCAGCGCAAGGCACATCTATCCTCCAGGCTTCAAGACGCTGTCATCTTCAACCTCTTTCTCCCTCTCTCTGTCTCTCTCTCTCTCTCTCTCACACACACACACACCCATCCAACCTGCCAGCAAATCCAGGCTGCTCCTGTTCAGACACAGACAATCTCTCCGGAACCCGCCCCCTTCTCACCCTCACGCCCTCCACCCTGCTTCCGCCTCCACGTCTCTGCCTGGACCATGACAGCAGCTCCTCCCTGCTCCTCACAGGCAGCTCCCCACATGCAGCCACAGCGACCCTGAGAATACCCAATTTAGATCACGTCCTTCCTCCTCTGTCCCACACCTTCCATCTCACTTACAGCAGATACCAAAGCCCTTACATGTGGCCCATGAGACCCTCTATGATCCATTTCCATTGCCCCTCTGACCTCATGTTCCCTCTGCCTCTCCCTACTTGTCTAGCCACCCTGGTCTTCCTCCCACAGGACAATTGCAGTCCTGCCTCAGGGCCCCTGCAGTTGCTATTCCCTCTCCCTGCAATGTTCTTTGTCTGGATACCCACAGTACCAACCACCACTTGACCCACTGCATGCTTTTCTTATTCACTCTACTCACTGTCTGTCACTCCACTGGGAATGCCAGCTCCCTAAGAGCGGGGCTCTTGTCATCCCATTTGTAGCTGTATCCCCACTGTGTAGGTGAGGCAGTGCCCTCTTTCTGCCCCAGCGACACTCTGGCCTGGCTCTAGGCATGCCGTGCCGTACTGGGCATCCAGCTACTTACTTCTTTGGGTCAGTGAAGGGGAGTGGCCGTGAGGGTGGCTCCTCCGCTCTCTTCCACCCTGCTGGGTGCTTATTCCGCACAGGCTGCTTGGAGAAGAAGGACTTGGGGACGGAGGCGGAGAGCTGGAAGGCGCTGGACTGGGCCAGCTGGGAGGGCCGAGGAGTCTCTGCGCTGGCAGTTTTGTAAACCTGAGCAGGGTAGCCAGCCCTGGAGCCCATGTCACTGTAAATCAAAAAAGAAAGAGATAAAAAATCCACTTCACACTTGGCAAAACAGAGCTATTGAAATTTACTCTTGGGAGTCAAAAAAGTTCATTTACACAAGAGACACAAATATACTCCTGCTGTGGAAAATTCCAACACTATAGAAGCCTGTCTGGAGAAAGGGGAAAGTGACCTGCACAGTGCCCAATTCCACCCCAGAAGTGGCCTGCTAGTGTATTTGGTTCCTCTATGGAAATTTGAAAAAGTCAGCACTGGTCTCCTTGGTCCAATCCATGTAGTAGAGATGGGGGTCAAAAATGAGACCTTATCTCTACTAAAAATAGAGAAACCAGCTGGGCATATGGTGGGTACCTATAGTTCCAGCTACTCAGGAGGATGAGGCAGGAGAACTACTTGAGCCCAAGAGTTTGAGGGTGCTGTCAATTACGATGAACCATGGCATTCTACCCAGGGCAACAGAGTGAGATTTTATCTCCACAAAAATCCCCCAAAACGTATATACGTCTGCAATCTGAGAAAGGGGATTGTTTTTTTTTGGGGGGGAAGTGGGTAGGTGAGAGGATTTTGTTTTTACATAACTAGAATCATACTAATATATTGTACTGTAACTCATAATGTTACTTTTACTTAAAAATGTATTTTGCCATGTAGCCTATTCAAATATTTCTTGAGAGACAGAGTCTCACTTTATTGCCCTTGGTACATGGCGTCACAGCTCACAGCAACCTCCAACTCCTAGGCTTAGGTGATTCTCTTGCCTCAGACACCCAAGTAGCTGGGACTACAGGCAGGTGCCCACCACAACGCCTGGCTGTTTTTTTTGTTGTAGTTTGGGCTGGGCTGGGTTCAAACCCACCACCCTCAGTATATGGAGCCAGTGCCCCACCCACGAGCACTTTTAACAATATGTCAGCTAATCATTCCAGCTAGTCCAATCTAAAACCACAGTTTAATATTCCAAATGCTGGATTCTTATTGAATTAATGCTACAATGACCCCAGTGCTGTCAACTAGAACAAACTCTTGGGGAACCAACTACTTAACCTGTTGTAGCAAATCGAGTTTCAAAAAAATTTAATAAGGGATAGCGCCTGTGGCTCAAAAGGGTAGGGTGCCAGCCCCAGAAGCCGGAGGTGAAAGGTTCAAACCCAGCCCCAGCCAAAAACTGTAAAAAAAGAAAGAGGACAAAATCAACCCCCCAAAGAATCACCATATCAGCCTTTGAAAGTTTTTTTTTTTTTTTTTTTGAGACAGAGCCTCAAGCTGTCCCCCTGGGTAGAATGCCGTGGCATAGCTCACAGCAACCTCCAACTCCTGGGCTCAAGCGAGTCTCCTGCCTCAGCCTCCCAAGTAGCTGGGACCACAGGCGCCCACCACAACGCCCAGCTATTTTTTGGTTGCAGCCATCATTGTTGTTTGGCGGGCCCGGGCTGGATTCGAACTCGCCACCTTAGGTGTATGTGGCTAGCACCTTAGCCACTTGAGCCACAGGTGCCGAGCCCTGAAAGTTTTTTTTACTGTTTGTTTTTGAGACAGAGTCTTACTCTGTTGCCCTGGATAGAGTGCCGTTACATCATAGCTCACAGCAACCTCAAAACTCTTGAGCTCAAGCGATCCTCTTGCCTCAGCCTCCCTAGTAGCTGGGACTACACGTGCTTACCACATACTCAATAGTTTTTCTATTTTAGTAGAGACAGGGTCTCGCTCTTGCTTAGGCTGGTCTCAAACTCCTGAGCTCAAGCAATCCACCCTCCTCGGTCTCCCAGAGCACTAAGGATTACCAGGCATGTGCCACCATGTCCAGCCAGTCTCTGAAAGTTGATCAAAGGAATACAACAATCTGAGAAGCATTTATGCTTGAAAAACTGCTGAACTTCAATTAAGACCAGAGGGAATAGGTAGCATTTTGGCCTGGACCTCCCTGCCTCCCCCCAGCTCAGTGAACATAGTCCTTCCAGAATAGAACCTCTGGGACAACCTCAAGGCTGTGAGTGCATGTGCAACAGGAGTTTCAGAAGGAGAGGAGAGAAAGGGGCAGAAGAAATAGTTGAAGAAACAGTAGCAGAAAACTTCCTAAATTTGATGAAAACATTAATCTACACATCTAAGAAGCTCAACAAATGCCAAGCAGCATAAACACAAAATGATTCATACCTAGAAAAAGAGCTAAAATCAAACACTAAGATAAAAATCTTAAAAGCATCAAGAGAAAGAGGATTTATCTCATACAGTGGAGCATCAATACAATTAACTGCTGACTTCTCATTTGAAACAATGGAATAGAATTTCATTTTCAAAGTGCTGAAAGAAAAAAAAGAACACCTGTGAACCAAGAATTCTATCTCCAGCAAAACTACCCTTGAAAAATGAAGGCAACATAAAGACATTCTTAGATGTTCCTAGATAAACTAGAGAATTTACTGCTAGCACATCTGTATATTATGAAAGTAACAAGAAAGTCCTCAGGCCGAACGAAATGACTATAGATGGTGATCTGAATTAGTAGGGAGAAACGAATAGTCCAAGATGGTAAACTGTGGTTTAAAATGAAAGACTCTATAGACTTATGCTTCTTTCTTTTTTTTTTTTTT
>NW_003852495.1:7257875-7259495 GCF_000181295.1 Otolemur garnettii | reverse complement strand
AGATGAGGTCTCACTCTGGCTCAGGTTGGTCTCGAACCTGTGAGCTCAGGCAATCCACCCACCTCAGCCTCCCAAGTGCTAGGATTATAAGCATGAGCCACCTCACCTGCCACCCCCTCCACCCCCAGCTAGTTTATTATTTTATTTATTTATTTGAGACAGAGTTCTATTATGTCGCCCTCGGCAGAATGCCATGGTGTCATAGCTTACAGCAACCTCAAACTCTTAGGCTTAAGCAATTCTCTTGCCTCAGCCTCCCAAATACCTGGGACTACAGGTGCCCACCACAATGCCACAGCTATTTTTTGGTTGCAGTTGTCATTGCTGTTCGACAGGCCCGGGCTGGATTCAAACCTGCCAACTCAGGTGTATGTGGCTGGCGCCCTAGCTGCTGAGCTAAAGGCGCTGAGCCCCAGCTAGTTTTTTAAAGACCAGGTCTTACTCTTGCTCAGGCTGGTCTTGAACCCATGAGCTCAAGCAATCTACCCAGTTTTTTTTTTTTTTTTTGAGATAGTCTTACTCTGTCACCCTGGCTGAGTACCATAGCCTCAGCCTAGCTTACATGTTGCAACCTCAAACTACTGGGCTCAAGCTGGGACTACAAGCATCCACCATGACACCTGGCTAATTTTTCTATTTTCAGTAGAGATGGTGTCTCATTTTACTCAGGCTGGTCTTGAAATCTTGAGCTCAAGGGAGTCTCCTGCCTTGGCTTCCTGTAGTGCTAGGATTATAGGCATGTGCTACCATGCCAAGGCAAGACTTATGCTTTCTTATTTCTTCTCTTAACTTCCTTAAAGATATAAGATAAAATATCTTTAATAATTAATAATACAACACTACATTGTTGAGTTTAGAACACATAATATATAGTAGAACCTCCGTAGTTGATCACCTCCTCAAGCTGACCTAATTTTCACAGACTGGACATGCACCACATGTATGTATCAGTGCATTAGGCTCAGTTTCTTATGTTGACCACCTCTGTATGTTGGCCAGTTTCTTACGGTCCCTTGGGTGATCAACATACATAAGATCTATTTGATATGACAAAAACAGCACAAAGTGGAAAGTGAATGGGGCTATAATGGAGAGAAGAATCTATTATTTATTGAAATTAAGTTAACAGTAACCCGACTTGCACTTGTAGATACAAGTTATAACAACTAAAAAATGGTTAAACAAGAGTAGAATCCAATAGTATACTAAATTACAGCTACTTAAGGCCAGGTGTGGTGGCTCACGCCTATAATCCTAGTACTCTGAGAGGCCAAGGCGGGTGAATTGCATGAGCTCAGGAGTTTGAGACCAAGAGTGAAACCTGAGCAAGAGTGAACCTCATCTCTAAAAATAGCCAGGTATTATGGCAGGCACCTGTAGTCCCAGCTACTTGGGAGGCTAAGGCAAGAGAATCGTTTGAGCCCAAGAGTTTGAGGTTGTTGTGAGCTGTGATGCCACAGCACTCTACTAAGGGCAACATAATGAGACTGTGTCTCAAAAAAACAAAAACAAAACAAAACAAGGCTCGGCGCCTATAGCTCAACCGGCTAAGGCGCCAGCCACGTACACCTAAGGTGACGGGTTCGAATCCCCAGCCCGGACCCGCCAAACAACAATGAC
>NW_003852495.1:7253321-7256794 GCF_000181295.1 Otolemur garnettii | reverse complement strand
TAACAGAAAATGTACAGTTTCTGACTGTGGGTCATGAGTCTTGACCACCATTAAGGAGGGGGGAATAAGAAACTAGAATGAAAAAGGTGAGTGTACATCACGTAAGGTAAGGGTTAAGTGGTTTTGTGAAACTGAATTTCAGATGTCCATGCTGGATTGTGAGGTAAAATGCTTTCCCCATTTTGGGTAATGGTCAGCACAAGTTTAGAGCAATCTGGAGGAGCATATACACTGGCGGATTATCTTTGGAGGTGGTAATGACGGGTGACATGTACCTAATAAAAGACAAACCATATAAAGAGGAAGTGGCTACTTGATGTCTCCATCTCCCTCCTAGAATCAACCACGGCCCATTCACTCTTCTTCAGACACGGCATCTATGCAGACACAGACATTTTCGAGGCAGAGGGAGCATACCCTATCAGCCACTTCTTTTTAATATAAATGCCGGTGTGTCATAAGCCTGCTCTGCACCCGGTTTTTACACTTAGCAGTATAATCTAGAGATCTCTCCATGTCAGTACACACAGGCTTTTCTCTGCAATGGCTGTAGACAGCTCACTCTATAGATGTATTTTACCCTTTCATTTTCTATAATACAGATTTCCCTACTTTGTCAACAGGCATATTCAATTCCTGTGAGCTCAAAAAACAAGAAATGACTTAAAGTAAAGGAAGGGAAAGGTGAGTGCCTTTTGTCTGCATTAGCCAGCCGCTCTGCCCCCTGCTCTTTAGAGATGGGTGTCCTGTCTCATCACCTCCAGGGGCAGACGCTATTGGGTGTCATCCTAACCCCCTTACCCAGTGAACCAAGGTTGTCACTCAACCCTTGCCTGAGGAAGGTGACTTGATACCAGCTTAGGGGGTAAATCTTGGTTGGTTGATGCAACTCATCTGGGAAGGTTTGATGAGAGCCATTGACTCCGGCCAGTGAGATGTCCGAGTGTGTGTGTGGGGGGGGACTGCCTGCTGGGTGACTTCTGGGGACAATTTCTTTGTTAAAACAAAAATACATTTGCAGAAAGTGCAGACTCCTTTTCCACTGGACATTGTGTTTAGCAGTTGAATGGTAAAGAGCCTGAGACTTTTGGGGGAACCAAGCCTGTAGGCTGATGGAGGCAAACCAAAAACAGGGAAAGAACCTGGACCTTGGACTCAATAAAAGTCCCAAAATCCTTGGGCCCACCCTAACTCAGGGACTCAGTGTTCTGTGAGATAAGAACCTTCTTCCCAGGGAGGCAGGGAGAAGGGAAGATGCTGATCAAAGGGTATGAAGTTTCAGGTAGACTGGAGGAATAAGTAATCCACGGCCCTGCACGGGAGCCATGGTTAATAACCACCTATTGGGGGCAGCGCCTGTGGCTCAGTGGGTAGGGTGCTGGTCCCATATACTGAGGGTGGTGGGTTCAAACTCGGTCCCAGCCAAACTGCAACAAAAAAAATAGCCGGGTGTTATGATGGGTGCCTGTAGTCCCAGCTACTTGGGAGGCTGAGGCAAGAGAATTGCCTAAGCCCAGGAGTTGGAGGTTGCTGTGAGCTGTGTGACGCCACGGCATTCTACCAAGGGCGATAAAGTGAGACTGTCTCTACAAAAAAAAAAAAAGGAAAAAAAAAAACCCCCCAAAACCTACTGCATATTTCAAAAGGTGGAAGGAATAGATTTATCTTTCTATAAAGATTGAGACATCACATTTTACCCCATAAAATATACATAATTATCTCTCAATTAAAAGTAAACAAACTTCCTCCAATTGAGGATTTTGTCATTTGCAGCCCAAGCATTCTCATGACTGGCCCTGTCTTCAATCTCTAATCATATGGTGGGGCCTTGACAGAAAACATATTCCCCTGAATATAGTGTGCCCTTTCCTACAGCCCACCACACACCATGAGCCTTGCCAGGTGCCAGGCCTACTTTGTTATTTCTCAGTGACACCAGTCAAGGTGTATGGCACAGGGTAGAGCTCTGACCCCACCTCACAATCAACAGATTAAACGTTCTTTCTGAAACACGAACGTGGCTGTGTGTCCTCCCTAGATCTCAGTGTCCACTTGGAAAATGAGGCACCCCGGGGCAGTGGATGAGAACACGGGCTTTGCTGTTCACCTGACCCAGGTTCCAATCCCAGCTCCAGCTGACATACTGGACATCTTAGATTGAATCCCTTTCCCTCACTGAGCCCTTAGAACCTGCCTCATGAGGTCATACACAAAGTTCTCTGGAGCTGCACTTACAAGGGAAGTGTGCGGCCAAGGCCTGAAAGCCCAGGTGCTGGGCTCAGGTAGGACCAAGTAGGTGTGGGCAGGGAGCCTGCTCTTCATGCCCATCCCCACTTTTAGCCAGGCTGCATTTATTTGTTTTATATTTTAGGGGAAGATTTAAGATTTTGTTGGAATAAAAGATTTCGTGCCTTACAAAAAAAAGTTGAAACATCAGAGGCAAGTGTATGAGTGTGTGCAACACTTCTGGGCCTCCCAGCCCTGGAGACTCCAAAGGGAGACTGATGGGTGGTCTCAAGTGGGCAACAGGCATGCAGGGTGTGAACTTGCTCCTGCCTTCTGTAGTGGTAGTGTAGGCAGCAGGGAGACTACTGACTCTTGTAAGTATCTCATTTATTTTATTTTTTTTTTTTTGACAGAGCCTCAAGCTGTCCCCCTGGGTAGAGTGCCGTGGCATTACAGCTCACAGCAACCTCCAACTCCTGGGCTCAAGCGAGTCTCCTGCCTCAGCCTCCCAAGTAGCTGGGACCACAGGCGCCCGCCACAACGCCCGGCTATTTTTTGGTTGCAGCCGTCATTGTTGTTTGGCGGGTCCGGGCTGGGGATTCGAACCCGCCACCTTAGGTGTACGTGGCTGGCGCCTTAGCCGGTTGAGCTATAGGCGCCGAGCCTCATTTATTTATTTATTTGAGAGAATCTCACTGTGTCACAGTGCCATGGCATCAGCTCAGCTCTCAGCAACCTCAAATTCCTGGGCTCAAGCGATCCTCCTACCTCAGACACCTGACTAGCTGCGATGACAGGTGCCCATCACAATGTCTGACTAGTTTTTTCTGTTTTTAATAGAGACAGGGTCTCACTCTTGTTCAGGCTGATCTCGAACACCTGAGCTCAAACAATCCTCTGGCCTCAGCCTCTCAAAGTGTTAGGATTACAGCCATGAGCCACTAGGCTCAGCCTTACTCTAAGCATCTTACTGACATCACTTCATGTACTTGCCCCAGCAACACTAAGGCAGGAACTACCACCATTCCCATGATTCAGGTGATGGAAACTGAGGCCCAGAGAGATAAAATAACTTATTCAAATGTGGTAGCTGGGAGGAGACAGATCCAAGATGCAAACCAAGGTGGTCTGGCTGAGATGATGCTTTTAACCACCCCTATACTCTCAACGACAACTGCAATGATAAACATATAATAAATGAAAATAAGATACAGCAGTAGCTGGCATTTTCTTTTCTTTTTTTTTTT
>NW_003852495.1:7247490-7253178 GCF_000181295.1 Otolemur garnettii | reverse complement strand
GAGTAGCTGGCATTTTTGAATCCCAGCTGTGTCTCAGTTTGTCCTCAAAACCTTAGACAATAGATCCCAATATGATCCCTATTTCACAGCTAAGGAAGTGAATCTTAGGGAAGCCAGGGGGCCTGATGAGCATCACGTGGTTGGTAAGCCAGAGCTGAGATCTGGACACAGGTCGATCCCTGGCTGCCTGGCCTTAAGTGCTAGACAAATCTTGCTTCCTCTCCCTGATGTGTGCTATGGACTTGGGCGTTGAATCAGGTCCTCCAGTGTCTGGGATTAGCATGTCCCAGTGTAGGAGCTGTGGAGAGGCCACATTCGCCGGGTGACATGAGGAGCCGAGGTGACAAGTCTTCAGGGAGTGGATGCAGACAGGAGGTGAGGCAGATTCAACGGAGATCCCAACCCAGCCACTGCTCACTGTCTTTGCCGCTGGCTCCCTGCCTGGATCACCGCAGTTACCTCCTCTGTGGGCTCCCTGACTCCTTCTGCATCCTCTCCAGCCTCAACACACATCCAGAGGGACCATGAATGCATGAGTCAGATGGGGGGGACTCTTCTGTTCAGGACTCTGTGCAGCCACTTCATTAGGGTAAGAGCCTGAGCCTCCCACAGGGCGTCCCCCCAACTGCTGGGGCTCCTCCCTCCCCAGCACCTGTGCTCCCTTCCCCCTCCCCTAGACACAAGGAAGCTGCTCCTCAAACACCAGAACGCTTCTACTTCAAGGCTTTGCACTGCTCCCTCCAGGATCTCTGCATGGCTCCCTCCTTCCCTGGAGTTCCAGGAGACTGGTTCCTCTCCCAAGCTGACTGATTCTCCAAGTGGGTCTCATTCATGTGTGCCCTTGGCCTCCTAACAAACACAGCCAGGTGGGTCCCTGTGGATCCAACAGCCCCCAGACTGATTACCTTTCAGGGCTGTGTCCCCAGAAGAGTATCCCAGAGGCTTCTGGCACAGCCTGGGGAAGCAGGGCCACGTGCTTCCTGCCTGCCTGGGAACGCCCGGCTGCATCAGCTCAGTGTGGAGCAGAGGGCCTCTGCTGCCCCTCATCAGCTCTGACAAATCACACTGGAAGCCCAGAATGCTGCCTCAGGAGAGGGCGGGGGCCAGGTGGCTGCCTGCCTGGGATCACTCAGCCCATGGAGGTGCCCACAGCAGGCACTGGCGCCTGGCAGTGTGCCTGGCAGCCGGGCTCCCATGACCAAAGTCTGGGGGGAGTGTCTGTGAAGTCACTGAAGTCATCAGTGGGCACAAGCTGCTACAGGCGGCAGCAGCTCCCATGGCAAGGACTGGAACCCAGGGAAGGGAAGGGGCGCGGGGTTCTCTGCCTGGGCGTGGCAGTGCCCTCTTTTTCTTGGCAGCCCTCAAATTTTGCCCTCCATTATCTCCCTTTTCTCACATACTGTCTCCCAGAGTAGCCCTGAATGATCTTATGATTCTAATTTTTATTATTTATTTACTTATTTATTTTTTGAGGTAGTTTTTTTTTTTGAGACAGAGTCTCACTATGTCACCCTCAGTAGAGTCCTGTAACATCACAGCTCACAGTAACCTAAAACTCTTGGACTTAAGTGATTCTCCTGCCTCATCCTCCCAAGTAGCTGGGACTACAGGCACCTGCCACAATACCCGGCTATTTTTTTGTTGTTGTTGCTGTAGTTGTCATTGTTGTTTGGCAGGCCCCATGTCAGGTTCAAACCCACCAGCCCTGGTGTATGTGGCTGGCACCTTAGCAGCTGAGCTACAGGTGCCGAGCCTTGAGATAGTCTTATTCAGTCACCCTGAATAGAGTGCCGTGGAGTCACAGCTCATAGCAACCTCAAATTCTTAGGCTCAAGTGATCTTCCTGCTTTAGCCTGGACTACAGGTATTTGCCACCACACCTGGCTCATTTTTCTATTTTATGTTTTTTTTTTGTTTTTTTTTTTGAGACAGAGTCTCACATTGTTGCCCTCGGTACAGTGCCATGGAGTCACAGTTCACGGCAACCTCAAACTCTTGGGCTTAAGTGATTCTCTTGCCTCAGCCTCCCAAATAGCTGGGACTATAGGTGCCTGCCACAATGCCCAGCTATTTTCAGAGACAGGGTGTTGTTCTGGCTCAGGCTGGTCTTAACCTGTGAGCTCAGGCAATCTACCTGCCTCAGCCTCCCAGGGTGCTGGGATTATAGGTGTGAGCCACCTTGCCCAACCTGGCCAAGGGATCTTTTTTTTTTTTTTTTTTTGGAGAGACAGAGTCTCACTTTATGGCCCTCAGTAGAGTGATGTGGCGTCATACAGATCACAGCAACCTCTAACTCCTGGTCTTAAGCGATTCTCTTGCCTCAGCCTCCCAAGTAGCTGGGACTATAGGCGCCCGCCACAACTCCTGGCAGTTCAGCTGGGGCTGGTTTTGAACCCGCCACCCTCAGTATATGGGGCCGGTGCCCTACTCACTGAGCCACAGGCGCCGCTCCCCCCCTCAAGGGATCTTTTTAAAAAAGTCAGTCAGGCTCAGCGACTATGGCTCAAGTGGCCAAGGCGCCAGACACATACACCTGAGTGGGTTCAAATCTAGCCCGGGCCCACCAAACAACAATTATGGCTACAACCGAAAAATTAGCTGCGTTGTGGCGGGTGCCTGTAGTCCCAGCTACTTGGGAGGCGGAGGCAGGAGAATAGCTTAAGCCTAGGAGTTGGAGGTTGGTGTGAGCTGTGATGCCACCGTACTCTATCCAGGGTGACAGCTTGAGGCTTTGTCTCAAAAATAAATAAATAAATAAATAAAATAAAAAAGTCAGTCAGATTATGTGCTCAGATGTCTCCCAGGGCTCCCATGTCTTCAGAACCAAATCCTAGCATCTGACCAGTCAACAGGCCTGCCAGGATGACCTCCAGCCACTCCCTCTTCTGCCCTACCTGCTTCATCCTCTCTGGGCACCCAACTAATTCTGGAGTGCTGTAAATAAGTTCGTGCTTAGGTCTGGGCATTTGCTGTTTCTGCTGCCAGGGTCACTCCCAGGCCTCCCACAACACGTGCCTCCTCTGAGAGGCCCCAAGAGCCTTGCATTGTCCTGCTTGGCTCTTCTTCCAACACCATGGTTGCAGGCACTCTGGGTGGGAGTTCAGTTCTGTCCCTTGGAGAATGTCAGTCCCAGAAGCAGGGACTCTACTTTGTTGCCTGCTGTACCATACTGTCTGGAACAGCACCTGGCACATGGAGGTCCAGCCCCACCTCCTCTACTCACAGGGCACCCCAGTGCTCCTGGTCCACAGTAGCTCCTACCCTGGGCAGTGTGCCTGCCTGCACCCCAGCACAGCTCGTGGCTCTGCCTAGGACCTGAGTCTCCCTCTCCCTCACATCTTGGCAATGCCACCTGTTGCCACATCTCAAGCTGCTGGGCCTTCCCATCAGGCCCACATCCTTCTCATTCAGCTCTTTGGCCTCGGCTCCCTCCCTGAGACTTTACTTCCTCTCTGGCTGCTGGCACCATCTCTCAAAACATAAACTTGCCTATATCACTCTCTCCACTGAAACTTTCTCTTGCTTTCCACTGCTCTTAGGATCAAGTCCAAACTCCAGGACCCTGTTCCCCTCCCTAGCCTCCCATCAGCTGATTCCCTCAGCCTCTCATCAGCTGCCCCTCCAACTTTGAAATTTGCGCCAAGGGGCCTGTGTTGAGTGATAGGTCAACAGTCCTCCCTCCTCCCCCCAGAAGAGCCTTCGTACACGCGGCCCCCTCTTTTGTGTTGTACCCTCTCTACAACCCATCCTTCCCTTCTATTTTTCTTTTTTATGAAACAGAGTCTTACTCTGTCTTCCCAGCTAAAGTACCATAGTATGATCATAGCTCACTGCAACTTCAAACTCTTGGGCTCCAGAGATCCTTCTGCCCCAGTTTCCCCAGTAGCTGGGACTACAGGTGTGTGCCATGATGCTCGGCTGCTCTTTCCTAATTTTGGTAGAGATGGGGGCTTCCTCTTTCTCAGGCTGGTCTCCAACTCCTGAGCTCAAGCAATCTGCCCACCTCAGCCTCTCAGAGTGGTAGGGTCATATACATCATGCTCAGACAAAGGCACCTGCCTTCGAAGAGCCCCAGTTGGCATTCCAGTTAAGCCTAGGGGAACAGAGAGCAGACGTAGAAGAATGATAGGACAGTGGACTACTGGGTGGAAGAGGCGATGTAGCCAGTGACAGGCAAGCCATGATGGGAGGCAGAAAAACATGTGGCCTATTGGTGACTCACAGACTGTCTAGGAACTTGTGCCTATTGATATGGGATGACTGTGGGAGGGCCCCTGGAGTGAGATGGGAGTGAGACTGAGGCTGGACCCTCACATTCTGTCTCCAACAATCTGCCTGCCCACCCCCCTGACTAGCTCAGACTTATTCTCCAGCAAAGCCCTGCCACAGTTGGGTCAGTGCCTCCTTTGGATTTCCATCCTAGTCCCTCTGGGCCATCTCCTCAAATGGATTTTGAGCCCTTAGAGGGCAGGCCTACCTACTATCTCAGTCACTGCTGCTGTGTCCCCCGCACTTTCTATAATACACAGAGCTTAACCCAGGGGACACATTCTTATTTAATGAGTCTGACGCAAGCCCTCTGTTTTGTTTTGTTTTGTTTTGTTTGAGTCTAGGTCTCACTCTATCACCTGGGCTGGAGGGCAGTGGCATCATCGTAGCTCACTGCAGCCTTGAATTCCTAGCTCAATCGATCCTCCTGCCTCAGCCTCCCAAGTGGTTGAGACTAAAGGCACACACTACCATGCTAGGCTAATTTTTCTATTTTTTTTTTTTTTTTTTGGGTAAAATCTGGGTCTTGTGATTACTCAGGCTGGTATTGAACTCCTAGGCTCAAGCAATCTTCCTGCTTCCTCTCCTTCCTCAGCTTCCCAAAGTACTAGGATTAATTAATAAGCCATTGGACTTGGCCCTTTTAAAGTAACACCCCTCCCAGCTGTTGTAAGAGCTCCTTTAATCCTCATCACATTCCTATGAGGTAGGCATGTGATTCATCCCCAATTTCACAGATGAGGAAACTGAGGCCCAAAGAGGTTCAGTCACTCGCCCAGGGTCACATAGCCAAGACTGGCAAAAAGTGGGCTTAAACCAGGTGGGCTAACTCTGAGGTCAGCGCTCATCTACCATGAATAACATTTCTTTAAATCAGCTTCTATTTTCCTTAACTTGTTTGAAGCAGTATCCGTAAAATCAGAGGACAAGTTGGAAACACTTTTTCCTAATACTCATTAAAGCAAGCAGATATCCATTAAAAATAAAACATTTTCCTCCCTGTACCACCCAGATCACCTCAAGCACCCCATTTTGGGAAATGCTCTGCCACACTAAAGCCTGGTTGCCTAGGAGAAAACTTCAGGAAGCAGCTTTAATGAGTAGATAAGAATGATTTGCAATTAGCATCAATTGTCTGTATGCAAATTAAGCTCCCAACCGCAGGGCCCTCTTTTGTAGCAGGCTCCTCTCCCATTTTATTCCCTTCATTTCTGGGTTCAGCACATCTTTCCCTCCAACTCTGGGTAATTTCATACCCATCCCCCTGCCTCAGCCATAGTCTACTGCCATGCTTGCTGCCTTTAATTCTCCAATTTCAAAACCCCACAGTTGTTCAGGTTCACAAACATTGTGCCCACAGCAGGGGCTGAGACCCAGACCTGTGATCTGTACTGTAGACTCTTTTTTTTTTTTTTTTTT
>NW_003852495.1:7241306-7246837 GCF_000181295.1 Otolemur garnettii | reverse complement strand
CCTCCCAAGTAGCTGGGACCACAGGCGCCTGCCACAACACCCGGCTATTTTTTGGTTGCAGCCATTATTGTTGTTTGGTGGGCCCAGGCTGGATTTGAACCCGCCACCTTAGGTGTATGTGGCTGATGCCTTAGCCGCTTGAGCCACAGGCGCTGAGCCTACTTTTTTTTTTTTTTACAGAGGTATTTCTTTTTTTTAGGCTAGAGTGCAGTGGTGTCAGCCTAGCTCACAGCAACCTCAAACTCCTGGATTCAAGTGGTACTCCTGCCTCAGTCTTCCAAGTACCTGGGACTACAAGTGCCTGCCATGACACCTGGCTAGTTTTATTATTTTTAGTAGAGACAGCGTCTCGCTTTTGTTCAGGCTGGTCTTGAACTCCTGAGCTCAAGCAATCCACATGCCTGGGCCTCCCAGAGTGCTGGGTTTACAGGCATGAGCCACCATACCCAGCTCACACAGGTGTATCTGTGTAGACACACAGTTCTACTGCGGGATGTAGACTGCTGCCTGAGTACTCGTGCCCTGGAGAGATGAAGCATAGGGAGATAAAGACCCCCCTGTGCCAAGCAGTGCTGGATAACGGCTCCTGCCAGGTGTGGTCAGGGGTGGGCAGTGAGGCTGGGGCCTTCGGGGCCAGCACTGGGGATTGCAGCACAGTGAGCCTTGCCTGGCCCAAAGAGCTATAAGTGGGTCCATGGCTGAGGTTTGACTCTGCCCAGTTATTTTTCCACCTCTGCATTTTCCTTTCCTTGGGAAGCAGTTTGTCACCCTTGACAATCTCAATGTGGTCCGTGTTTCAGGCTGCAGGTTGGTCAATGCCTTTTCTTCTCACTCACTCCTCTCCCTGCCTCTCTACCAGGGACTTTACTCTGACCTAATAAATCAGACACTCTAGGTAGGGCCTACCATCCCCTCCCAGGGATGTTCTTAAACATGTTCTTAAACCATAGAGCAGTGGTCCCCAACTTTTTTGAGCCAATTTCATGGAAGATAATTTTTCTGGTGGGGGGGGTGATGCTATGTGGCTCAAGGGGTTGGGAATTGCAGCTATAGGGCCTAGAAGGCCAAACTGATCTCCCAGATGTCCTTATGGCTGGGATGGTCATGTGACACTACTTGCTGAATGGGTTCTGGAAAAGTTTTGCTTTCTCCATAGAAGGGGGAAGCTGCCCAGATGCTGTAACCATTCTCTCTGTTCTCTGCTCATGCACTGCCACTTGCTGGCCACCACAGCCATCATAAGACCAGGGAGACACAGCCAGCATGGTGAGGATAGTGGAGCAGACAGACACAGTACCAGTCCTTGAGGCTTCCTTTGAGCTGCTGCACTGGCCCTGTTCTGCCCTCTCTGGACAGCTAAACTGATATTTGTCTATGTCGATGTGGGTAAGGTTTTCTATTACTTACAGACAAATGCATTCCTAAAAGATACCGTCTGTGACCTCCAGACGTAAAAACTCTTGGTCTCAGCTCAGAGAGAAGAGAGACAGGTCAGAGTGAAACTGAGACAGAGGGAGACAGACAGACACCCTCCACCTAGGGTCCTTGAAGGCTGATGGATAAGCAGCAGGGAGTGGTCCCCAAGCCTCCTAATTTCTGTCAGCAAATCAGTGCATCTGTGAGCATGTTCTAGGGAGGGATCCTCACCTCTCAGGACTGTAAGATTAGGACAGGAGAAGAGTAAGGACCCAGATGGGTGTAGTACCTTACCTGGGCTGCCTTGGTGGCTCTCGGCTGCCCCCAGCCAGGCCTGTAGGGGTGCTGGAGCCTGAAGAGTACAGCTTCGGTCGGTAGCCCTTGCTCTGGCCAGCAACCATAGGGGCAGGGGACACCTCCCGTCGCCTGTCTGTGTGGTGGGACCTCCCAGCAGTCTCGCGCCCCCCGCCACACAGGCCAATACTTCCAGGAGGCTTGTGTGGCTTGGTTGGCCGAGGCACCTTGGCCAGGGACATGCAGCTGGGGCTGGAGGTATAGAGGGTGGTGTCGATGCCACTGTCACTAGAGCCACCCTTGGAAAGTGGGTCTTGCTCTGGTTCTAGGGGATCCAGGGGATCGAACCAGCGATCATCACTGTGGCTACTGGATGCATTGCTGGAGAGGGTATTGCTGCTGGAATGACTTGAGTACTGAGGTTCTCCCTGGAAGGCAAGAGAAGTGTGTCATTCCCAGATGCCAGGACAGGGCAAATCTTCCTGCCCTGGGACCTCTCTGGCCTGACTGTGAACTCTGGACCCAGAAAGCTTCTAATCTTGGATCCCCACTTACTGGCCATGTCACCCTGGGTAAATGATTTGCATTCTCTTTGCCTCACTTTCCACACCTGTAAAATGGGGAGTGATGATAACCCTGCCTCATGGGTCTCTCAGGACAGAAGACATTATGTACATAATGTGCTTCCCACATCTCCAACTCAACATGTCTAGAACTGAACTTTGGACCTTCCCTCCTAATCTGGTCCCCTCCCTGTCTCAGCTGCCCAAGCCCAGAGCCATGGACTCACCCTGACCCTGCACTTCAACAGCTCACCCTGCTGTCTGCGTCTTCAAAACAGATCCAGGGCCTTCCCGTTCTGCCTCCTTCTCCCGCTGGGCCAGCAGCCCAACCTCCTCCCTGGTCTCCTAGTCCCCACTTCCCTGCCATTTATTCCCCACACATGGCCAGAGGGAGGCTGTGAGCGTCTATGTTAGAGCCTGTCTCTCTGCTCAGAACTCTGCCGTGCTCCATCTTACCCAGGGGAAAAGCCACAGTTCTCCTCATAGCCCACCAGGCCTCAGTCATTTGGCTGGTCCCACATTTGGTCTTCTCTGACCACGTCATCCTAAAGCAGCGGTGACTGTCACTCACTTTTCCCTTAACTGTGCTTTGTTTTGCTTTCTCAGAAAGGACTATTCTTGGTGTTATCAAATGTATTTGTTTATGTGCTCACTCTCTGTTGTCCCCACTGGGAGGTCAACTTCCTGAGGACAGGGCCTGGTCTGTCCCCTTCATCGTCGAGGTACCAATGCTTATAAGTGCTTGTCAGACACCTACTGAGTGAATGGATGCAAAGACACTGCCCAAGGTGTAATCAGAAGTAATGCATGCTGTTTCCAGGTCTGGGACAAAAACCCCCCAACATAATCCTGTCTCCTTAACACTCCTACCACTGGAAAGATGCAGGGACCCAGCACAGGGCTCGAGGAGGGAACATTGGGTCCTGAGTCAACATGTGGAGAGCTGCTCACTTACTGAGAGGGAGATAAATGTCTGTAGTATGTGGTCACCTTTCTGTCACACTGATGTAATGATGAGGAAACTGAGGCTCAGGGAGGTGAAGGGATTTGCCCAGGACAATCTGGTTGGTGAGTGCTAGAGCCAGACTGTGAACCTGGATGGTTCTAACTCCAGACCAAATACTGAGCCCTTGTGCTGAGTGGAAGATGGCGAAGGTCAAAGATGTGCTCACGTGTCGTGTTCAGAGCCCACATCCAGGCAAAGTTGCCCAGCCCACAACACTCCTGCAGCCCAGCTCCCCAGGTGGGGCAGGGTGGGGCGCAGACTCACTTTGGAATGCCTGTTGGGGGAATCTTTGCCTGCTGCGTCCTGCCTGGAGGTGTGCTTGCTTCCACTGCTTCCAGCCAGGGCTGAGAGCCTGACCTGGGCGGGCACATGCCACAAAGGCTCTGTAGGAAAACAGGAGACATACTAGTGGTTAAGGGGGGACTCAGACCAGGGCCTCAAGAGTCTGGTCCTAAATATGGTTGGATGGTCTCACCCCTCTGCTAACCTGTCTGCTCAAGTGGGGCATGAACCCATCAACTTATGCCTTAGGGCAGTGGTTTTCAAACCTGTGGGTCTTAACCCCTCTGTAACAAGGAAAATATATCAGGGCATTAGGAAGGTTGAGAACCACTGCTTTAGGATGTTCGGGATATTTACTGAGTCCTTACTATGTATCAGGCAGCACTCTGAGCCTTACACGGCCTCCACATGGAAGTCCTACAGCCACCCTCCACATCATCTCCAAACGAGGCTGAGCACATCTTACTGACCCTTTGGATTTTCTCTTTTGTAAATTACTTATTCATCTCCTTTACCCATTTTCTCTTTCGTTCCTTCCTTTTCTTCCCTCCCTCTCCTTTCTCTTATTTTTTGAGATAGCTCTGTTGCCCAGACTACAGTGCAATGGCCTCCGCCTAGCTCACAGCAATCTCAAACTACGGGGTTTAAGAGATTCTCCTACTTCAGTCTCCCAGGTAGCTAAGACTATAGGACTGCACCACTATGCCTGGCTAATTTTTCTATTTTTTTGTAGGGGGCAGTCTCAGACTTGCTTCATCTGGTCTCCCACTCCTGGGTTCCAGTGATCCTCCTGCCTAAGTCTCCCAAAGTGCTAGGATCGCAAGTGTGAGCCACTGAGTCAGGCCTTTACCCATTTTTCTATGGGACTTTTATCTTATTGGTTAGTAGAATTCTGCACATATGCAAGGTAGAAATCCTTTGTTGGTTAAATGTACATAGCTTGCTTTTAAGAAAATGGAATTATAACAAACAATGTCCCACATGTGGACTGTTCACTTTGTAACACACCTGTGCTTGCTTCTCCCTGTGTATCTTCACAACCCAGCTTCACATAACTGAACAGGAAATTGCCTCATTTTTAATAATTGCCTAGCATTCCATCAAGTGAATGGATGTCAATTATCTACCAATTTCCTACTGATATATATTTATCTTCAATTTTACCTTACAACAATGTCACAGTGGCCTTCCTACTCCTTTGACTTTGAGTGAATGCAGGCCTATGGACAGGGCTCTATGAGCAGAATTGCTGGTTGAAAGGGGGAGAGTGGGTTGAAAATTGTCACGGTTATAGTTGGGTGTTGTGGTGGGTGCCTATAGTTCCAGCTGCTCGGGAGGCTGAGGCAAAAGGATCACTCAAATTCAAGAGTTTAATGTTGCTGTGAGCTAAGATACCACAGCACTCTACTGAGGGTGACCAACTAAGACTCTGTCTCAAAAAAAAAAAAAAAGAAATTGTGACGGTTGCAGTGGGTGTAGCCTAAACTGAGTATCTCTCTGACCAACCTTAATGGGGGGTACTTGGATAATACTGATCACAATTACAAATGCACTAACCGAGAACCTGAACCCAGAGGGTCTCACCCAAAAGTGGACAGTTTGATCACTGTAGTATTCAAATTAATTATATGACATAATTATTATTATTATTTTTGAGATAGAGTCTCACTCTGTGCTTTGGGTAGAGTGCTATGGCATCATAGCTCACAGCAACTTCAAACTCCTGGGCTTAAGGGACCCCCTTCTCTTAGCTTCCCAAGTAGTTGGGACCACATGTGCCCATCATGACGCTCAGCTAGTTTTTCTATTTTCAGTAGAGACCAGGTCTCGCTCTTGCTCAGGTCTTGAACTCCTGAGCTTGGCTGATCCACTGCGTTAGCCTCCCAGAGTGCTGGGATTACAGGTGTGAGCCACCATGCTGGTTTAATGGTAGAATTATTAAGCATGTGTTCTTTTTTTTTTTTTTTTTT
>NW_003852495.1:7234532-7240473 GCF_000181295.1 Otolemur garnettii | reverse complement strand
CTCATAGGAACCCCACAACACCCTGGGAGGATAGACACTTAGCATGGCTCCTGCAGAGGAGTAGGCTGAGGCTATGATTGCTGAGGTCACAGGCCAAGCACACAGTCAACTCAGAAACTCCCAGCAGGCCTATGTGAGCTCACAACCACAACCTGCTGACTCTGTGCAACTCTAGGGCACTTGGGGGCCCATATTCCTGCTGGCACTCAAAGCCACTGCAGAGAACGGCCTGGCTAGACACAGTCTGGACTCAGTTGAAGGTGTCACTGCCCGCGGGGCTTCACTTGGGAGCCAAGGACACGGAAAGCTAGGGGTACAAAGTAGGTGGACAAAGCACCCACTTTGCCCCTACAGATGGTTTTCCTCTGGAAGCATCCCATGGGCCCAGGGAAACCACATTCCTACAGAGCTAAGCCCACAGTAGTGACATCCAGGCTCAAATACCACCTATAAGTCTACAACTCTCACTTCCGCTTCTGGCCTGACCTTTGGCCCTGACTTCAGACTCAGACTAGCTGCCTCACAACACCTCTCTCTGGGTACCTACAGGCCTTGGTTCAAATCCCACTTATGCTACCACCCAGCAGTGACCTTGGACAAGTGGCAGCCTTTTTGTGTCTCTTCTTCCTCATCTCTAAACTGGAGCAGTCACAGTGTCCACTCAGCTGTGTTTCCGAGATGAGTAAACGGGAAGGCAAGTGCAATGCGGGCACGTAACCACCACACAAAACCTGCTGCTGCTGCTCCTGCCTGACTGTCATCTGAGCAAGGGTGGGCAAAGCCCACATCTGCTGAGAGGCCTGATCTTCACTGGTTCCTTGGCCCTAAGTGAGCTGCCTTTTTCTGGGTCTTGAATACATTCTAGACTTCATAATTCTAAACACAGATTCCCCTGACCTCTGTGTGTGTGGAGAGGAAGGTGCGAATCAGCTTATGTTCTAGGAAGTGAGAGAGGAACCCGGCTCTAGGCTAAGAAGAGAAAAGACAGGAAGGACAACAGTGAGTTTCTCACGTGGGGCCGTGGTACCCACTGGGATTACCTCCTCCCTGGTTTATACCTGCAGTGGGAGGAAATAGTCATGTAGCATTTCTTTCTTTTTCTGAACTGGGTGGGCCAACAAGAAGATCCACATGTGTCTGTGTTGGAGCAAAGTTCACAGCATTGTAGCCATGACAGGCAGGATGAAGTGTGCTGAGGAGAGAAATAACCATGTGTGCAGCTCCGGGGACAACAGCGGGACAGAGGGGCCAGGGTCCCCAGCTGCTTGTCTGAAGGTGAACCACTGTCCCTGGCTTATGAACCATGGCCAAGGTGCTGAGGAATTCTCTAGGCCACAAATCCTGGACCTCATGACACCTCTTCCCCACCCCAGAGAAACTCCTAACAGCTTTCCTATTCCTAGATGCTCAGACATTCTCAAACATTGTCTCAGAGGACATCTCCACCTCCACTGCCAATGTCAAGGCTGTCTAGCATTTTTTTTTGTTTGCTTCCTTTTGAAGCCACCCCACTCATTCATCTGGTGGTTCTCAGGCTTCAAAGGGGCTACCCGTTTATATGAAATTATGTTTAAAATATTCATCAAGGCAAGGCAATGGCTCACGCCTGCCTGCAATCTTAGCACTGTGGGAGGCCGAGGTGGGTGGAATGCTTGAGCTTAGAAGTTCAAGACCAACCTAAGCAAGCGTGAGATATGTTTCTACTAAAAATAGAAAAAAACAGCCAGGTGTTATGGAGGGCACTTGTAGTTCCAGCTACTTGGGAGGCTGAGGCAGGAGGATCTCTAGAGTCCAAGAGTTTGAGGTTGCTTTGAGCTATGATTCCATGGCCCTTTACCCAGGGCAACAGAGCGAGACTCTGTCTCAAAAAAAAAAAAATCATCTAAGTAGTACATACATGCGATTGATAATTATATACGAGGTACAGCGGAATGAACATGAGAAGGTGCTCTATGTCACTGGTCATCAGAAAAATGCAAAAACATAACATGACACTACCACAACCCCACTGGAACAGCTGAAATGAAAAGGTTGGTGAGGACATGGGAGAACCAGAACTCTCATATGCTGTTGGTGGGAGTATAAGATGGTTTATCACTTTGGGAAATGGGTTGGCCCTTTCTTACAAAGCTAAACATAAGAGTCAGCAATTCCACTCCTAGGTATCTACTGCTCAAAGACATGAGCAAATATTCATCAAAAGACAGGTAAAAGAATGTTCCTGGCAACACTGCTCTAAGCAGCCCCAAACTGGAAATAAGCCAAATGTCTATCAGCTGCAGGACAGGGCAATAAGTAGGGTTTATGGAACCCAGGGCAATACAGGGCAGTAAGTAGTGCCATGGAACACCACTCAGAAGTCACACTGCTGCTAATAATCCTATAGCTGACTCTCACAAACACGATGCTGACAAACAGAGGCCAGACACACTCACGAAACACATACAGAGTGATTCTATATTCTCTAAAATTCAAAACCAGGCAAAACTAAGGCTGTGAGAGTCAGGAGAGGGGCACTTTGGGGGTACTGACTGAGAAAGGCAGGGGCTTCTGGGAGGCTGGCCACACTCTGGTCCTATACTAGGCGCACCTGGTCTGTGACATGTTACACTCACGATTTGAACTCTTTTCTCAACATGTGTTATGTGTCCATAAAAGTCAAAAACAATATACGAGTATTTATATAATGAAAAGCCACGGAACATAGTCGGTTCTATTCCCCTTAGAGTGCCACTTCTAATCCTTTCAACTGTCTTCCCTGGTCCCGACCAGCCCTATAACACACAGCTGTCCTCCTGCGCTGCCTTTTCAGTGCAGCAGACGCCATCTGCTGATGCCCCGTCTACAAGGATAAGGATCGTCCTCACTCGTTCCCCTGCTCTCCTGGGTGACCTCTCTAATCTTACATGGGGCTCTGACAGCTTTCTTTTGTGTTGTATCTGCCACTGACAGGAGGGGGTTGTCACCTGTCAAAGTATAAGTAAGAGGCTCTGCAGAATGAGGCAGGCAGGGCAACCCAGGGAGGCCCTACCTGGCTTCTGGCGCTCCATCGTGCTCTCCTGACTGGTCAGGCCGCCTGAGGAGGAGTCGCCGCTGGATGCTCCATCGTGGCTGAAGTGGGGATCAAAAGACAGCAGTGTGTGCGGGGCGGCCGTGTACCTGCAGGGGAGTGAGACCATCACAGGATGAGGGACTGGTGTGTCAAGAACCACCCGAACCGAAGCTTGCTCACTAGTGGGTTGTAAATACACAGGAGGCTGTGCTGTGGATCTGGGAGAGAAAGCTTCGGCGGGGCAGGTGAGTAAGCCCAGAGACACGCTATTAACTGAGGGCCAGGAATGAGAGACTTGTCTGGGAAGCCTGCCAGGGAGCTGGCAGTAGCAGCGAGTCCAGGGCAAGGTGTGTTTCTCCAGGAGGGAAGGGGCAGAGCTATCTGGGCTGACTACCCCACCTTTAGGCTCCTCAGGGGGTCCTATTGGCTGTGAAATATGGTGAGCTGGTGCCAGCCATTATTGCCCCAGGCCTATCTATGGGCTCCCTGTCTCAGACAGAGAGGAGCAGGGTAAGAAAGCATTTGTAGGTACAGGAGGCCTGGGGTGGGCCAGGCTGGGCTTCAAACCTTACCACTGTCCCTTGTCCAGCCAGGTGCAGGCAACTCCTAGCCCTGAGCCTCAGTTTCTCTCACTGCCAAGAGGCAATCGGAGTACGCCCTTCCTTGCAGGACTCAATGATGCCCCACTGTGCTTAGCACTTATGCCTAGGGCTGACACATGCTAGTGGTGACTTGTGACCATTGGCCAATAGGCTAAACCCTGTGTGTGACCCTGTATTACAAGGGACAAGCTGTGGGCTCAGGCTTCCAAGAGAGGCATATGTGGGCTCGAAGCCCTGTTCCACCTGCCCAGACCAGCTGCCTGGCTTTGGTGGGGCAAGTGCTCATTGATTCGAGCAGCAGTTTTTCCATCTGAAAAATGAGGTAACATTTTCTCCCTCACAGGGTTGTGGAGCGGATGAAATAACAACGCTACCCCCCACATAGAGACCTTCCTGGGGGCCAGCTCAGCATGCCCACTGGCAAGGGCCAGGACTTAAGGGAGGCAGCAGCACAGGGTTGTCCCTATGGCCTCCTGTCCCAGCGGCATTCTCTATGCCATGGAATGAATCCCCTAGAAACTCCTCGCCTTGCCTGAGGTTGATTCAGGGACAGGCCTGTGACACAATTTGGCTACTGACATGTGAGGGTTATTAGACTCCCACGACATATTTCTGGCTCTCCACCTCCAAGTCTGTGGCAGGACTGAACTTCCTGGTCCCTGGAGATTGGCTGGATGGGGTCATGTGGCTGGTTCTCATGGATGAGCTCTGAGGGAAGGGACTGGAGGTGGTGGCTGCTCAGGCACCCTGGGTCCTGAGAGGTCCACTGCCAGTCAGCAGTGGAACTGTAGAGTGACTGAGAAATAGATCTTTCTTGATTTAAGTCATGGAGATTTTGAGGTATTTGTTAGCTAGTATAGCCTGACTGAAATGGGGGAAAGTCTAACTAGGAGGCTTTTGGGAGAAAGTCTTGGTCCTGAGAGAGATGACAAGAAAAGATGGCCTCTCTTTGTGCTTCAGATGCTTCTGGGTGCAGACAAACGTTACAAGCTGCATTGTCCTCCTGTGACCAGCCTGACAATGAGGCCAGCACCGAGTGTGGGAGCGAGGAAGCAGGAGGAACTGGCCCTTACTAGTGTTGTCAAGGTGCTGGGTCCACCTTCCCTGGCGCCTGCCCTGCCTCCGAGCTCCCTTTTCTGTGAGGTAACAAATCCCTACAACATTTGAGATAGCTAGAAGCACCCCCTCTACACAGGCCTTGTACTTTGGAGGAGTTACTGAGCCTGCATTAATATAATGCTGCTATTGCAACTTCCATTTGGCCTCTGGCATCTGTACTTCCACCTTGGGAGAAGCTGGTGGTGAGGAGAGGTGACAAATGGGGACTCCCCCACATTTAAAGGAGGAATCAAGTAACTTATCCAGGGTCACTGGATAAGTCAGAGCAAAGCCAGGGCTGTCTCTACAAAGATCACGCTCTAAACCCCTAGGTTTCAATCCTCCAAGGACAGCAGAAGGGCGTTTGGGAGGGGTGCTGCTGTCTCTGAAAATTCAGCTCTATCCACTTGCCAAGAAAAGACTTGCTATCCTCCCTTCCCAACCAGGCCTCACTTTCTAGCACCTCCAGGAAAGGAAGCCAAAGCCAAAATACAGGAAGCACAAAGGGTTCATTCTTAGTTTTCTTAATGTCCAAGGCCCAGTTTCCACCAACTTATGGGACTTTACAAAGGCAACTGTGACTATAAGCAATGTTCGCCTTGCTGGCTGGCTCCATGCCTGGCTAGCTGCCTGGTAAATGCAGATGAAGACTGAAGCATTGATGGACTTAGTCAGTTTTACCCAAAAGCCACAATTGAAAAGTACTAAAGGAAGATATCAGTGATGGCCAGGAACAGCCAGGGGAAAGCGGGAAGTGTGGGTGGCAGACACTGCTGGCTGCTTCCCTAATACCAAGTCTCTCCCTTCTCCTCAGTAACAGAATTCCAACTGTATCTGGGGCAGCAATGCAGTCGCTTAACAGACTACATCTCCCAGGCTCCCTTGTACTTCCAGCCAACGAGATAAAAGTGGAAGCGCCACGTGTACCTTCCAGCCAGGAAAGCATCTCAGAAGGGGACCTCTGTCTCTGGGCTCTTTCTGGCTGTTGCTTGAACATCCACCCTGGGCAGGTGGGAAGTAGCAGGCTACGTGGCACACAGTATCAGGGAGGGGGACCTGGGGTCCCTAAAATGTGGAGAAAGAAATTATATTGTCTGGATCACTGTTTTCTCTCTCTTTCCTTCCTCTTTCTCTTTCTTTTATTTTTTGAGAAGTCTCATTCTGTTGCCCTGGGTAGAATGCTGTGGTG
>NW_003852495.1:7229310-7234443 GCF_000181295.1 Otolemur garnettii | reverse complement strand
CTGGCTAGTTTTTCTATTTTTAGTAGAGACAGAGTCTCACTCTAGCTTAGGCTGGTCTTTAACTCCTGAAGCTCAAGAAATCTACCCACTTTGGCTTCCCAGAGTTCTGGGATTATAGACATGAGCCACTACGCCCAGTTAAGATAAAATCACTTTAAAGATAAAGGGTTTTGGGTTTGGGTGGTGAACGCAGTTCCAGGCATTCCCAGGCAGAAGCTGGGTGTACTGACTCCAGAGAGGCCAAGGTCAGGGTACTTTAAGGTCAGCAGGGTTGGCTATGGGGTACTGGCTTGAGCTTCCCACTTGGCCACAGAAGAAAGTTCCAAGACAGACATAAAGTGAGCAAGAGCCTCATCCATGTGGAGGGCTCTAGCCTGCTCTGCCAATCTCCTACACTGATCAGTGAAACACTGACAGATAACACAGCCTTTGTCAGCTGCCACCCCAGCAACTATCACCTTCTCTTTTCTGCTGATAGAGCCTGGATTCTGCTCTGGCAGCCATTTCTCTTGCGTATCGTTTGAGTAAATCCTGACAGTTTAAGATAGTCATGGGGGGGCACTATGACCTTGCCAGGGGTTGGCTCAGAGATGGGCAGGTAACACAGTGCCTTCCCTCTTACAAACGAAAGTCATTCTCTGTCTGCAGGGCACTGGTTCTATCTGGGGCGATGGCAGCCATCAAGGGATCACTGGTGGAAACAGGTCCCTGAGGACATCCCTGGGCTGCAGCCCCAAAGCTGTCCTAGACCCAGACTTATTACTGTGCTCACTTTCATGCCTTCTCAAGTTAGGTTTTCTGTCACTTGCAGTCCAATGCCTCCTACCTGATGTACCACTCTTTATGGAGCTGGCAGAGGAAAACAAAAAGAAAAAAGAAAGCCTAATGAACAAGCGTCTGGGGCCCAGTCCTGCCCTGCGGACTTGTTGAACCTGTCACACGTTTCTGTCCTAACACTGTGCTTAGCTTGGTGGTTCCTTCACCTCGTACAGAAAGGTGGCAAACTCCTAAGGATAAGGACAGCACCCACCAGCCTCTGTACCCAGCCACCAGCACAGGCTCTTTGCTGCGCAGTAACTGTAACAGCTGTCACAGAGCATTTACTATGTCCCGGGCACAGTTTTGAGTGCTCTAAAGGGTCTTCCTCCTCAAATATTCAGGATGCTGCTCCGAGATAGTTCCCTGAGCAGACAGAGGTACAGAGAGGTGAAGCCCCTTGCCTACGCTCAGCTGATGAGGGATTGGGCCTGGTTTTTAAGTCTTTTCTTTTTCTTTCTTTCTTTTGAGATAGAGTCTCAAGTTGTAGCCCTGGATAGAGTGCTGTGGTGTCACAGCTCACAACAATCTCAAAGTCTTGGGCTTAAGGGATTCTCTTGCCTCAGCTTCTCAAGTAGCTAGGACTTCAGGCACCTGCCACATCACCTGGCTGTTTTTTTGGTTGTTGTTGTTGTTGCAGTTGTCATTGTTGTTTTAGCTGGCCCGGGCTGGGTTGGAACCTGCCAGCCTTAGTGTATGTGGCCAGCGCCCTACCCACTGAGCTATGGGCACCGCCCTTGTTTTTAAGTCGTAACAGCCTCTCAGTAAATCTAAGATGGGCCATGAGACAAGCTCTGCCTACAAGGGCCTTAACGCTCCTAAAACCTGGATGAATTCAGCAAGCAGCAGGCCTGCTGGAGAAGATAGCTGGAGACAGGGCTCCTGAGGGGTACAAACATCCCTGACTGAGTGGGAATGTCTAGCTTGGGTATTATGGGACAAATGTGCAGCAGGAAAATGGGAAAGGAACAGAGACCACTTGAGTAACCCTGGCCAGGCCTTTTACTGCAGGATGGTGACTGAGTGTGAGAGACACTCCTGGGAGGTTAGGGCTTAAGGTGTGCTGGGAACATTTCACAAAGTTTGGAACCCCATTGCTCTAGAGATGGAAATTGCTGAGATGTGGGCTACAGAGGGCAGGGCTAGGCTCCATCTGATTGTAGCAAGAGAAGGGTAGTGGGGAAAGAGCTAGAGTACCAGGAAAAAGGAAGGGATATTTTCTATTTGCTAATGCCACTGAGCGTAAAACACAAAGCCACAGCCATCAGATTATTACACTGCGGCTGGGGGTGCTGGAGGGGACCATGTGCATCACCTTGATTTGGAGGATGAGTTTGGAGTCTTTTAGGCACGAGGATAGCTCTGGACTCAGGCTGGTCTTCCACAATCATAGGACTGGGTTCCTGTCCTGACTTTCTTATTTCTTGGCAGAGTGACCTTAGCCAAGTGATTCACCTTTAGTTTCCTCTCTGTAAAATGGGGCTAATTAAATCAGATACCTCGTGGAACTACTGGCAGAACTCACTGAGGTCAAGCATATTGATTCACAGAATAGACTAGAGAACCCAGAAATAGTCTCACACAAATGTGCCCAGTTAATGTGCTCCCTATTTTTGCCTTACGGGGCAAAAGCAAGGCTATGGAGGAATAGCCTTTTCAATAGATGGTGCTGGACGACAGCAGACATCTATAGAGAGGTATCTACTACAAAAAAGGGAATGTAACCATTTTAAACCTCTCACATTATATAAAAATTAACTTAAAATAATTAACTTAAATAGCCAGGCATTGTGGTGGGTGCCTGTAGTCCCAGCTGAGGCTGAGGCAAGAGAATCACCTAAGCTAAGGAGTTGGAGGTTGCTGTGAGCTGTGATGCCACAGCACTCTACTGAGGGTGGTAAAGTGAGACTCTGTCTCAAAAAAATAAAAATAAAAATAAAAAAATAAATAAATGTAAAATGGTAAAACTTCTAGAAAAACGTGAGAAAATCTTCAGGACTTGGGACGAGGTGGAATTGTTAGACAACACCAAAAATATGATCCATAAAAGGAAAAAAATGTTAATTTGAACCTCATTGAAATGAAAATTTTTTGTTCTGTGAAAGATCCTGTAAAGAAGATGAAAAGACAACTAAGGACCCGGAGGAAATATTTGCAATTCACACGTCTGACAAAGGACTTGTATTCAGAACATACAAAGAACTCTCAAACACTGAAAAACACCGAATCCAATTAAAAAATGGGCAAAAGACATGCACAGATATGTCAATGAAGAGGCTATACAGCTGGCAAATAAGCCATGAAAAAATGCTTGACATCATTAGCTGCTCAAGAAATGGGAATTAAAGCCACAATGAAATAGCACTGCATACCTATCAGAATGGTTAACATGAAAAATGGTGACACCACCAAATGGCGGTGAGGATTTGGAGTCCTGGATCATTCATACGTTGCTGGTAGGAATGTAAAATGGTACAGACACGTTAGAATACAATTTGGCAGTTCCTTTTCAAACTAAAAATGGGCTTACCATACGGTAAGCAATTGTACTCTTGGGCATTTGTCCCAGAGAAATGAAAATTTATTTTCATGCAGAAACTTGTACGCCTGAATGTACGTATTCATAGCATGAATTATCCATAATGACCAAAACTCAGAATCTACCCAAATGTCCTTCAACAGCATGTGGCTGAACTGTGGTACAGCTGCCATGGAAGACAACTCAAAACAAGAAGGACTTCACTATAGAGACTCACAATGACTTGGATGAATCTCAAGGATATTATGGTGAGTGCAAAAGACAATTACAAAAGGATATGTGCTGTTTATTCCTTATACAGAACATTCATAAAATAACCTTAATTAAAGAGATGCAGGCTGGGCGTGGTGGCTCATGCCTGTAATCCTGGTATTCTGGGAGGAACCTCCTGAGACGGAAAGATTGCTCGTGGCCAGGAGCAAGAGTGAGACCCCAAATCTACAAAAATAGAAAAATTAGCCAGGTGTTGTGGTGCATGCCTGTAGTCCCAGTTACTGGGAGGCTAAGGGAGGAGGGTCACTTGATCCCAGGAGTTGGTGGTTGTAGCAAGCTAACATGATGCCACAGCACTCTAGCCAAGAAAACAGAGGGAAGGAGGGAGAAGGGAGGATGGAAGGAAGGAGTGGGTTGGGGAGAGGAGGAGAAAGGGAAAGGGAGAGGGGGCAGGACAGAGGGAAGCGGGGAGGAATAGGGGAGAGGGACAGGAGAAGGGACAGAGAGAAGAGTGAGAGGGAAGGAGGAAAGGGGGAGGGAGGAAAAGAAGGAAGGGAAGAAAGGAAGGAAAGGGAAGGAATAGATGCAGAAGAGATTAATGGTTGCCAGGGGTTAGGAATGGGGGTAGAGGATGGGTGTGGCTATAGAGGGGTAGGATGAGGAGTCTTGGTGACAGTCACACATGAGTATACGTGATAAAAACTGCACAGAGCCACACGCACACACCAATGAGCATGTGAGATTGGTGAGTTCTGAATAGGCTCTAAGGCTCGCACCAATGCCCACTCGCTTTGCTACTGTACTACATCATGTATACAGATGTTAACAACGGAGAAGCTGGGTGAAGGGGTCATGGGACCGTCCTATACATTTCTTTTCAATTTCCTGTGAATGCATATATTTCAAAATAAAAAATTAAGAAAACATAATAAAGGGGGGAGGGACAAAAAACATAATAAAGGGGGAAAACCTTGTTCCCAACAGCTCTCAGTAACATCTTCCCCACCCCCTTTGTTACTGGTCAATCACTCCGGGCCAACTGCCATTTCCGGCTTCAGTCCTTGCTGCCCCACAAGGCCCCATGCACCATATCCTGCTCACACCACATTCCTCTCTGGTCCTCCTGAGTTCCACACCATCCTGCTTACTTGTGTCTGTGGCTTCTGCGCTGTCTGGAATAACCTTCTGCTTCCTCTCTGCAGCAAACTCCTACTTATCTCTCAAATCTCTACTTAAATGTCACCTCTGCCAGGCGGCCAGCCCAGACCTTCAGGGCTGGGTTGTGTTCCCTCCCCTGCTCACCACAGTGTGCCTGGTTTCTAGGATCCTCTCTCCACCCCAGTCATCAAGCATTAATAATAGGACTCCCTAGCAACTGAGTGTCTCAAATATTCCTCCTAGCCCTGGCACACAGAAAGCTTCTGGGACCCTCTGCTGAATGAAAGCTGAATGGTGGCCATTAGAAGATGAGACAGGCTCGGCACCTATAGCTCAACCGGCTAAGGCGCCAGCCACGTACACCTAAGGTGGCGGGTTCAAATCCCCAGCCCGGACCCGCCAAACAA
>NW_003852495.1:7220984-7229098 GCF_000181295.1 Otolemur garnettii | reverse complement strand
AGGTTTCCCCAATTTAACAAGGAAGTCTTAGAATCTAACAGTGGCCTGGTGTCATGCCTCTCAGAGCATGGTCCTTGCACCAACGGCACCCATGTGGCACAACTTATGCCAGACCTGCCAGGTCAGAAACTTGGTAGCAAGGTCCAGTAATTTACAAGTATTTTAATTTACTTGTATTTTAACCAGTCCTCCTCTGCTAAAGGATAAGAATCACCAGTTTAGTGCACACAGCCCAGTGTTAAGGCAGGGCCTCACTTTGTCACCCTTGGTAGAGTATCATGGTGTCATAGCTCACAGCAACCTCAGACTCTCAGGCTTAAGCAATCCTCCTGTCTCAGCCTCCCAAGTAGCTGGGATTAAAGGTGCCTCCCACGACACCCAGCAAGGCAGGTGGTTTTATTGAAACAATCCGACTCACTCCATCCTTTTATCAAATATGTGCCAAAGGTATGTCACGTCAGATCCAGTGCTGTGATGGGGACACAAAGGTGAACTGAAAAGCTCCTCGCTCTGGGCGAGCACGCTTGCTCTTTCACTCATTCTAAGTACACATGTGCATGCAGGCATGCACACACACTCTCAGCTGAGCTAACAGAATTGATACTGCTCAAGGCATGGTCAGGAAGCACACAGGGAACTAAGGGCATCATCTTGTGTTCAAGAGCTTTAGGGAAGGCTTCCTGAAGGAGGAGCACCAGAGCTTGAGTTAGCTGATAGGGGTGTGTGGCATGAAGAGCACCAAGAATTACTAGGCCGTGGAAAGAACATGAGCAAGGCTCTGAAACACAGGCAGCCTATGGGAAGCTGGCAGTGCCAGTGTGGCTGATACATGGCACGACACAAGACTTGCAAGGGGTAAGGGGCCTGGGTGGCCAAAGGGCAGGGTTGAGGCTGTGTTCTGAGGGTTCTAGGAGTTGTAGGAGGGTTTGGAGTAGGGGATAGACACAGCCAGACATAAAAGAACCTTCTGCTTGCCAAGTGGAGGATGGATTAGGAGAGGTATGATAAAGCCCTCTGGGGTGGCCAGGGCAAGGCAGCAGGGAAGGAGGAGGGGGCAGGTGACAGAAATGTGCAGGAGGCTGAGTGGATGGACAAAGGGCAAATGGCAAAGGAGGCATCAGGATGAGGCCCAGGGCCTGAGGATGGGGGACTACTGGCTGCCCCTGATACAGGGACTGGGGAGAGGAAGGACATAGGCACTGAGGCTGAAGGCAGCGGGGAGCAAGCTCAGCTGGAGCCAGGTCCTGAACGACCTTCAATGCCAAGTTGCAGAGCTGGGCTTATCCGGAGGGCACTGGGAAGCCAGGGAGGATATGGGAAGATCTCTCAGGCTGCTAGGTTGGGGATGGCTACACGGGTACAGGACTAAAGCCTGAAGACTGTCAAACCGGCCAATGCTGATGGTCTATTCTCAGGGGTGGGGCAGAGAGTCAGATGAGTGGCCATGCTAGATGGCAGTCTTACTGCTGAAGAAAAGCCAGCAGTGACCCCCACTCAGCCCACTTCGGCCTTTTTTGTTTTACCATAACATGGGGACACTGTACTGATGTCCTGACACGGTGTGAGGGCGGCACACTTCCTACATGAGCATGGAAACCTAGTCGTCAGGCTTAGGAACTACAAAGGGAGCAGCCCTAAATTTAATATGAGACATAGCCAATCCCTTGGGGGAGGGTCCTCTGATGACCTTCAAGGGTCCAGAAAGCCCATAAAATGGCAAACAAAATTGTACGGGGGCTGCATATCCCGGGGAAGAAGGATCCACAGCTTTCATCAGGTTCCTTAATTTGAAAAGAATGAAGAGATTCTGACCTTTCTGGGGATGGCTTGTATCTCGCGTAGGTAGCTGAGCCGGGGGTGGAGAAGCTCCCAGAAGGCTGTCGGTAGGGAGGGACTCTGTCGGCCCCTGCTGGTGATGCCGTGTAAGGGGTTTCTGGGAAACTGACTGGCCTGGAATGACAGACAGGAGAGGAAGGAGTCAGGCGAAAGGGAGGGGACCCTTGTCCTCAGAGGATGCGTGGACAGATGGGCCTTTCCTGCAGGCCCAGCCACATCTCGTCAGCTCTCTACTACTAGGGATGGAGAGACAGGTTCTGAGCATAGGGCAGGGGGAAGCTGGATACCCCCGTCTCCTCTTCTAGGTTGCACTGCTGTCCCCCCACCCCTCAGCTTTTGCTCTACAAATTGGATTTATTCATTTTGGGCAATTTTTTCTTTATCTTTTAATATAAAATATATTCAAAAGAATATCTGTAAGTTATATTTGTTATTATAATAAAACAAACTCCCTATAGCTTTCACCCATCCCAATGACTAGCAAAGGGCTGATAACTCCAACCTGAGGCCTCCCTTCCTCCCTGCCGTCCCAAGAAGAAATCACTGTCCTAAATTTCATGCTTATCAGTCCCTCCACCTCTTAAAAAAAAACAACAGAGTTTCACTGAGCTCCCCAACACTGAGCAAGAGGCCCACATTGACACTTCAAGGGGAGGCAGGGCGGGAAGGAACATGGAGACATGAGGGTAAGAGGGGAGGCAGGGAGGCTCAGGCGAGAAAGAGACTAGAGGAAAAGGAGGGGAGAAAGAAGGGCCAAGAACATGAGTGGACATATGGCAGGAGGGGGTGGGGATCGCCCTTGGTGGGTCCTTACCTCTTGCTGTGTAGTGGCTGGGACTCCCGGAAGGGGACCATGGGGGCCTGTTTTGGGGGCCGGCTCAGGGACTGGGCATGGCCGGGGGTGGCTGGAGTGGCCCACTTAGAGGCTGGTAGAGAGTTATGGGATGCGGGCCCACTCCACTGCCAGGGAGCATTGCTGCGGTAGGGGGGCCGGCCCCCAGGTGTGAGGCTGTCCTGCTCAGTCTTGGGCTCCGAGGTATTCATGTCATAGGTCTCCGGCCACCCCCTGGGAAGAAAAACTTTGTTACTCAGAAAGGCCCCGGCCCACCAGCACACGTGCCTGCTGCCAGAGCTGAGTTTCCCTGGCCAAATCCAAACCACGATGGCCTATTTCAAAAATCAAGTGGATAGCCTTTAAATTGGTCGGAAACTTACCAGCTCAGAGACCTCAACCAGGACAGGGCCCAACACAGGGGCTCTGATTGCCAGGCCCTTCTTACGTCACCTCCTCTCCCGTCCTCCCACTCTCCCGTTTCTCTTCCTCTGCCTTCCACCTGACCCAGGCCTTGAGTCTGCCAGTGCCCTCTGTGGACCAGCTTGGCCCCCTTTAGCTGTACTTGGGGCCAGGAAGACAGATGCCCTCAGAATCAAAGGACAGTATCTGCCTTGTTTCAAACAATCTCAAAGGCAGCTGGAAGAGGAGCAGGTGACCTACTTTGCAGGGTGGTTAAAAAAAAAAAAGCCACGAAATCCAGAACCTTGAAATAGATGCAGAACGGCCTGTGACTCCCCCCAGACCAGGCTGGCACAGATACTGCAGCATTCCTGGCCTGAGGCAGGGAGATCTGCTAGCAGGGCTGGCATTCTCCACCACTGCTGCAGCCCTGCACCAGAGGGGGCTCTGAGCCCGAGGAGGGGCTGTGCTCACAAAATCTACCTCCCAGCAACTGTGAGAGATGAGCTTTGGGGAGCCCTCAGCCTGGAAGCTCTCATGCCCCCATTGAGCCAATCCTCTAGGCTCTTGTAAGTTACCTGGAGCCCAGAGAAATTTCATGGCCACCCAGTAAAATATCTGGAGGACTTGGTACCTAGAGTCTGCTATGTCCCCCAGAAGTCAGGTGCTGGAAACTTAATGCCCAATGCAACTGTTGGGAGGTGGGGCCTAATGGAAGGTATTGAGCGTAAAGTCCTCATGAATGAATGAATGCTGTTATGAAAAGGGCTTGTGGCAGTGTGAGAACTCTCTGCAGGTGAGGACATGGTGTCCCTCTTCTCCAGAGGGTGCAGCATTCAAGGTACCATCTTTCTTTCTTTTTTTTAGAGACAGAGTCTCACTTTGTCACCCTCAGTAGAGTGCAGTGGCATCACAGCTCACAGCAACTTCCAGCTCTTGGGCTTAGGTGATTCTTTTGTCTCAGCCTCCCGAGTAGCTGGGACTACAGGCAGCAGCCATAAAACTCGGCTTTTTTTGTTGTTGTTGCAGTTTGGCTGGGGGCCGGATTTGAACCTGCCACCCTCATTACATGGAACTGGCGCCCTACTCACTGAGCCACAGGTACTGCCCCAAGTTACCATCTTTCAAGTAGAGAGATCAGGTCCTAGCCTGCCAATACTGTGACCTTGGACTTCCAGCCTCTAGATCTGTGGGAAATCCAGCCAGGGAGTGGCTGGAGACCTTTACAAATTATGTAGTTTCAGGTATCCTGTTACAGCAGCACAAAACAGATTAAAGACAAAGGCTGTGGGCCCAGGACATGGCTGGTAAGGATTCATCAAATGGTAGACCAAGGACGTGCTCTGGTGCCTGGGCCCAACATACTGCGTCCCTCAGCAGTGTTATGGTTGGGCCCGACATTCAGCAGTTCCTCCTGGTTATCTCCTGGGACTGGTAGGTGCTGATGTCTCACCAGGCATCAGGTGAGGGACATCAACAATATGAGCGTGCAACAGAGCCTATAAGTATACCAGGCCTGGGCAGAAGAGAAGAAAGGTGCCATCATCACCCCCAAGCAGCACGCACCTGCTGTTCCTGCCCGGCTGGCTTCTACACCTCTTTCTCCTGATAACAGGTCTGTGTGCTCAGGGTGGGACTCATCCCACTTCTTGGCTCTAGGTGTGAGCACATGACCCAGGCCTGACACTCAGAAATGTTTCTCCCCCAGGGTACAATGATTTGAGCACAGGAATGCATGTGTCCTAAGTAGGGCTACTCAGAGCCAGCACAGAACTGCTGCTGGAACTATTAGGTGAAAAAACCTATTTCTACTGAAGCTGCTGAGCTAGGGTGGGACCCAAGTCCAGAGCTGCATGTGGGGGTCATCTTTATCCCCAGGAGGTGGGAGACCACCTAAGAATGACAGCAACACAGAAAAGGGGACATATGATAGAGACTCTTGATGAAGGTATCTGAGTCCCTGGATACAGCCATGCCTGAATCTTCCCTTTCTCCTAGCTTGTCACGTACATGAGCCAGGGAAGACTTTTGCTTCACTATGTTTGAGTTTGTTCTGTTGCTGGTACTCATAGTCCTGATCAGTTTATCACATTGTAGAGATAAGTTAATTTGAGACAAGAAGTAACTTGTCCAAGGTCACACAGCTAGTAAGAGGTAGAAACTGGATATAAACAGTGAGTTAACTCCAAAGCCCACAATTTTAACAGCCATCCACAATGGCCCACTGTGTAGTGGTTTGGAAGCCCACAGGTAGGTATCTTGAGCCTTTGACCTTTTCTCTAGTTACTGATTGCTTCATCTTGAGCTAGGAGCCAGTGAATATGAATTCAAAGAGGGAAACACAGCTGGGCATAGTGGTATATGCCTGTAGTCCCGGTTATTCAGAGGGCTGAGTCAGAAAGACCACTTGAGCACAGGAGTTCAAGGTCAGCCTGGGTAACATAAATAGATCCTGTCTCTTAAAGAAAAGAAAAAAGAAAGAAAAATAAAGGAGGAAAATAGTATTTAATTACTTTGAAGGCAGTACCGAGAGGTAGAGAGCCAAGGTTCCTGGGCCAGATGGCTGGGTCAGATTTCAGCTCTGTTACCACCTGCATGGTTTTGGCAGGGGCATTTCCTTCTCATAGCCTCAGTTTCCTAATCTGTAAGATGGGGGTGGTTCTATGCATCCTATGATCACTGGCAGAGAGTCTGGTATATGCCAAATGCTTAACAAACTGAAGCTGTTGCTGTTGCTTTCTCCAGCTGATTCTATGGACTGTCTACCCACTCTTCATACAAACTCAGAAGCTGAAGCCTCCCTTCCACTTTCTGAAATCCACCCACACCCACCTTGGGGCTCTGGAAAAAAATTCCTCCCCAGCTCCTACTCTCCAACCTTTCCTGGTGATCTGAAAATCCCCAACATCTAGATCACCCTGAGTGTTCAGGGAAAATACAGATTCCCCAGTCCTGCCTCAGCTCACGGATATCAGAAGCCTCCCCTTGAGGCGAGGCCCAGGAATCTGCACTTTACTGAGCAACCTGTGCTGACACTGATGTTCAACCATAACATTAGAGAAGCCCCACTTCACTGATTTAATTTCTGAAGTGACATGAAAGGGCATCCTTATCTTCATCCCTGTTTCACCCACCAGAAGCAGCTATTGCTCTTAATTTCTTGTGCATTCTTTTGGAAACATCCTATGCAGACAAGCAATTATTACTTAAAATAGGCCAGGTATACCTGTATCCCAGTACTCTGGGAAGATAGCTGGAGCTCAGGAGTTTTAAACCAGCCTGAGCAAAAGCAAGGCTCCATCTCTACTAAAAATAGAAAAACTAGCTGGGCATTATGGCAGGTGCCTGTAGTCTCAGCTACTCTGGAGGCTAAGGCAAGAGGATCACTTGAGCCCAAGAGTTGGATGTTGTTGTGAGCTATGACAACACCATGGCACTCAACCCAGGGCAAAAAGTGAGCCTGTATCTAAAAAAATAAATAAATAAATAAAAATTATAGCTGGGTGTTGTGGTGGGTGACTATAGTCCCAGCTACATGGGAGGGTGAGGCAAGAGGATTGCTTGAGCCCAGGAGTTTGAGGTTGCTGTGAGCTAAGATGCCACGGCACTCTACTGAGGGTGACATAATGAGACTGTCTCAATAAATAAATAAATGAATAAATAAGTAAATAAACATTATTACTTAAGGCTGGGAGAGGTAGCTCACACCTGTAATCCCAGCACTCTGGGAGGCCAAGTTGGGTGGATTGCCTGAGCTCACTGGCTTGAGACCAGCCTGAGCAAGAGTGTCTCTAAAAAATAGCTGGACACTGTGGCAGATGCCTGTAGTACCAGCTAGTTGGGAGGCTGAGGCAAGAGAACCACTTGAGCCCAAGAGTTTGAGGTTGCTGTGGAGCTATGATGCCATGTCACTCTACTCAGGGTGACAAAGTGAAACTCTGTCTTAGAAAAAAAAATGACTTAAAATGGTAATAAAAAGACAGCACACTATGGCTTGGTGCCCGTAGCACAGTGGTACAGCATCAGCCACATACACCAAGGCTAGTGGGTTTGAACCCAGCCCGGGCCAGCTAAACAACGACGACAACTGCAATAAAAAAATAGCCAGGCATTGTGAAGGCAAAAATGGAAACCTAATATACACATGTGTAAGTAAGAAAAATAAATAAAAAAAAAAAAAGAAAAAAAAATAGCCAGGCATTGTGGTGGGTGCTTATAGTCCCACCTACTTAGGAGGCTGAGGCAAGAGAATCACTTAAGCCATGAGTTGGAGGTTGCTGTGAGTTGTAATGCCACGGCACTCTACTGAGGGTGACAAAGTAAGACTCAGTCTGAAAAAAAAAAAAAAAAAAGCACACTATGTCCCTGCACAGCATTGCCTCCCCCACAATGAACATAATATACCCCCTTAGCAAAATGCATTCATTTCATTGTCTTTAAACAATTGATTAATATTATAACATCACCCAAGGACCTGGGGTTGACTCAGCTGGTTCACTATGGATGGATTTTAGGTTGCTTTTAGGCTTCTGCCTACACCAGAAGTATTCATAAATACTCCCATCTTAGCCTCCTGGTTCACACACAGATGGTGTTTGCCCTCTACCCAGCTATGACCACTTTCTCTCACTGCCTCCTTTCCTTGAGTCCTGACAGCCTCGTTTCTGGGAGTCACAGGCACTCCTTTCTTATCTCCTCTGCTCACTCACTTATGGGGTTTTGATATCCCTTTTTAGGAGGAATTTCCAACCTCCCCTGATCAGAGGCATTAGATCTAAGTAATGGGGAAAAAGACATTCCAGGATGGTCATCTCCAACAGGCTATAACAGAGACAGTGGGATAAGAGCATCCCTCCTGAGCCTGCACAACTACTCAAGGTCCTGGTGACACATCTTATCAGAGGCTCAGGACATCTTCCCAGAAGCTTGGTCCAGCCCAGCTTTGGTCCAAGGCCTGGGTCTCACTGAGAACTCTAGCCTTGTGGCCTGGGGGTGGGAGAATGACCCCTTGCACTGCTCTTAGTGTCTTTTTTTTTTTTTTTTT
>NW_003852495.1:7215068-7220766 GCF_000181295.1 Otolemur garnettii | reverse complement strand
GGGCTGGGGATTCGAACCCGCCACCTTAGGTGTACGTGGCTGGCGCCTTAGCCGGTTGAGCTATATGCGCCGAGCCTCTTCGTGTCTTAAGAGAATGAAGTTGGGACAAATGGCTGTGCAGCCTGGCTGGTGGCAGTGAAGGTACCCCTGCCTTTTCCCCAAGTCCTCCCCTTATGGCTCACTGAGACAGACATTGGACCCAGGAGGCAGGAGCCAGTGCCCAGGGCTGGAGAGACTCCAGAGCTGGGGTTATCAGCTCTGCAAATGAGGGCAGTTAAACACCTCTGCATTTGAAGAACAACAAAAACCACCAAAGTCTCAAACCACACCGCCAGTGCAAACAGGAGATCCTGTTTCAGCAGCTGCCTTGTAAAGAGGGCAGGATGGTACGTCTTTCTTTTAAATGGGGCAGAGAGCAGAACTCGTCTGTCTGGTCGCAGCCTCCCTGGTCTTGTCTCTTCAAAGCCAAAGAACTGCAGACTATGGTTTTTGCTTTAATTTGTCCCTACCTATGCGTATGAGATCCCTCTGTGGCCTGTCCCCCACTCCCTGACTTTGGGAGCATCATCCAACAGGTCAGCTGATTTCTTGTACATACTGCTGTGAGTGTGACAGTGTGTGGAAAGTAAAGGAGAGGCTCCTTTCCCTTTCTGAGGAGCACAACTGCCAAGGCTCTCACCTGCGGGGTTACCTGGCCTGGACTTGCCCCTGCAGAGATCTGAGTGAGTGCAGCTGGGACATGGCTCTGTGTAGAGATAGAAGGCGATACCAGAAGAATGCTGGGAATGGGAGGTACCTGGGGCTTGGCTGGAATCCTAAGGTTAGGGTATGGCTAGGGATGGCCAAGGGTTTGAGTCTTCCCAGAACCGTGCCCCGTCCTGTTCAGAGTGTGCATGACACTCAGGAAGGTATGGAAACACTCACACTCGCTTGCCCATAGCTCATGATGGATGGCTTTTAGAGGCAACAGAATATAATGGAGATGGGCCATCCTGGACTGGAGTTTTGCTTTGCCCCTTACCAGCTGTGTAACACTTTGCGAGCAACTTGGCCACTGTGGACCTTGTCTTTCTCATCTTCAAATTAGGGAACATGCGAGCCCAGTGTGACTATGGCACTCACCGTCACTGCATCTCCTGTCCTCCTGGTTCTAACTACTTTATCTCACAGCCCCACTTTCTGGTCTGTCAGCAAGTTGAAGGCCTTTGTTCTCAGCTGTGGGCCTTCCCTGACCACCTGCCCAGTATAAGTGCCCTTTATCTTCCTCACACTCAGCAGCTCAGAGCTAGTGTCGCCAGAGTCCCTGGGTCCAAGTATAGTCCCATGTGCTTTACATATCTTTTTTTTTTTTTTGAGACAATTATTTCAGATGACAGAGGGCAGGCAGAGGAGCGGTGTGAGGTAGGCAGGCCATATGGGGAGGGTACCTCAGTAGGGTGCCCTGGTTTGAACCCCAGCTCTTCCCCATGTTACCTGTGACCCTTAGCAAATGGTCTCACCCTCCTGTGCCTCAGTTTCTCCATTCATAAAATAAGGGCAACAGATCCTTTCCACAAAGGTGATTGTGGAATTGGAGATAAGAATCGCAAAGCATGCCAGATGCAATGGCTCATGTCTGTAATCCTAACACTCTGGGAGGCTGAGGTTAAGTGGATTGCCTGAGTTCGAGAGTTGAAGACCAGCCAGAGCAAGAGCAAGACCCCATCTCCACTAAAAATAGAAAAATTACCTGGGTGAGGTGGCAAGTGCTTATAGTCCCAGCTACTTGGAGGCTGAGGCAAGAGGATCACCTGAGCCCAAGAGTTTAAGGTTGCTGTGAGCTACAATGCTATGGCACTCTACCTAGGGTGGCAGACCGAGACTCTGTCTCAAAAACAAAAAACGCAGAAGGGAAGCTTAGAGAGACATGAGCTAAATGTAACTTCTTTTAAAAAAGGGTTGATATTAAGGAATTACTATTACATGTGTTAGGTGTAAGAAGGAAAAAAGATCCTTATTGTGTAGAGATATATTCCAAGGTCTGAGATTATTTCCTCTCTGGCCAGAAGAAGAGGATATAGAAATTATGAGATCAAAAACCAAACAAACTAAAAAAACTGGCCATATGTTTACAAATGTTCAAATGGAGGCTTAGTATACTTTCATCATATTTGTGATATTCCATTAAAAAATGAAACAAAAGAAACATGGGTCCCGTTGGTTTCCACTTAGACTTAAACTCAAGCTAGTCTCCTGGCCCATCACCTGTCTCTGCTCCCAGCTCTTACCCTGCTCTCTCTGCTCCAGTCTACAGGTCTCCCTGTGCTCCAGGAACATGCCAGGCCACACCCGTGTGGGATATGGGCCCTGGCTATCTCTCATCTGGAGCCTGTCTGGCCCAGCAAAATCACATGGTTGCCTCTACCAGGGAGCCCTCCCTGCCCACCTTGAAGGCCGCTCTCACCCTCAGTTCACCCTGCTTTAATTTCCTTCTCAGAACTTCTCCCGGAGCCTGTGTTATGCATATCTTCCTTTACTGCCTGTCTTCCCTGGTAGAAGGCAAACGCCAAGCGAGCAGGCACTGTTGCTTTGCCCCCTGTAGTATCGCCAGCGCTGACTGGAGCTTACACACATTAGGGGTGCAGTAAACACATGCCGAGCAAATGGACGCAGTGCACTGTGCATGCGGGCAAGTTACTTATCACACTGTGTGCTTCGTGCAGAAAATGGGAGAAAGGAGGTACCTGTGGAGACTGACTGAGATAATACACATGTGAAGAACTGAAACCAGAAAGTGGACACAGTGATAGGTGTTCTCTGCCACTGATGTCACTGTTGTCACTATTCCTGCTGAGAAAGGGCCTATCTCTCCCCCCTTACTGAGGCTTCAAATGACAGTGCCAGGGAACCCTCCCGCCAGCATTCGAGGAGCTGTCACTCCACTGGCTCTGCCCCTCAGGGTGGACACCCTTACCTCCGGGGTGTGCCATCGTCAAAAGGCGGGATGATGACCACCTTCACAGTGACAGAGGTACGCAGCAGGTCAATCATCTGGTCATGAGTCAACGTGACCACGGCCACCTTGCAGATCTCCACCAGCCGGCTGCCCTGCCGGAGGCCAGCCTGCCAGGCGAACCCATAGTCCTCCACCTCGGCCACTGTCCCGTCATACTTCACGTGGAAGCCCAGCTGCCCAAGCCCGTTCCGCCGTAGGGTCATGTCCACCGTCTCCCAGCCGTTGGTCATCACCTGCAAGCAAGAGGCAGGGTGACCCAAACAGAAGCTGCTGGGTCAGCTCCTCTGAAGACCCTGGGTCAGATTCCCTCCTTAAGGCCAAAGACCTGCTGAATCCTAGCAGCCCTCCCAGGTCAGGCCAGGGTCCCAGCGGGGTGAACGTCCACTCAGCCTCAGCCCAGCTTCCCAGTTTCTGGAGAGGACACTTGGATCCACAACTCTGTGGCTTGTTACCATGCAGAGACCCGGGCAGTCAGGAGCCTCATTCTCTAGACCGTGATTTCTCAACCTGTGTGCCGTAGAAGATCTTAGGTGTGCCACAAACATTTTTAAAGACCATTAATTAAATTATTTTTGGAAGATGTTCAAAGCACAGCATGTATATTCCTTCTTTTACGCTTTTTTTTTTTTGATCAACATAATTTAAGTGTGCTGCAGAAGTGTGCCATGACGTAAAAAAGGTTGAAAACACTGCTCTGAACACTGGTCTCCCTCCTTCCCACAGCGGGGGCACTGCATTTCTTAGTTCCATTGTGGTTGGGGAGTGGGATGCTTTGGGACTTATTTTGGGCAACAAGTTGTCAGTGGAACTATCGTATCCTCTGGATTGGGGTATTTAATTGCCAGTGTGACCTTCCACAGGCCTTTTCCCTATTACTGCCACAAAGAGCAGTAATATTCTAGACAACAGTGGCTATTTGGACAGCTGGGGTCCCAGTGAAAGAACATTGTGGAGCAGAGTCCCCAGCTGAACCCAGGATGGATACATGGCATTGAGGAAAAAATAAACCTTTGTTAGCCAGGCCTGGTGGCTCACCCCTCCCACTTTGGGAGGTTGAGGTGGGTAGATGATCACCTGAGCTCAGGAGTTTGAGGTTGTTATGAGCTATGACGCCACAGCACTCTACCCAAACAAAACAAAACAAAAAAAGAAAGAAAACTTTGTTATTTTAAGATACTCAATCTTTTTCTAATGGATACAATAACTCAATAGAAAATAAGCAGGCGAATCAACAGACCAGCAATACCAGGATCCTTTCCAGATCAGGTGCTCATTCCATATTCTTTTACTTCAGGGTGTCATTCCTGGAGGCCCAAACTCTTCCCCCAGTGTGGAGCCAGCCAACCACAGGTGACTGGGCCTCACCACCCATCAATCACTGCCTGCTTCACCTGTGTGAGGTTTTCCCATGACAACCTATCACCATAGGTATGAGGTCCTGCTGAAGAGAACCTTCACATGCCCTTAGCAACTCCCTCCTCCTCTTGGGATTAAAAGCAACACGAACTTAACAAGCCATGGCTATTTAGCAAGTTATAGCAAGATCTGCCTGTTCTTTCCCCAAGCTGCATTATGGAAAGAGAAGAGGTCACGGCTCACATTTCTTGTCAGAAGTCACTCTCTGGCTAGGAAGGATGCGATTTAATGTGTCCACCAGAGTACTGGCTCTCACACTTCTCTGACCACTGCTCCAAGAGAGAAATCATTTTTATGTTGCAAACTACTCTACACATTCACACATTTGCACATACATCCACAGCCACAAATGTTCCTTGCAATTCAAATTGGTCACATTCTGGAGTGTGGATAGCAAGAAGTAAGAGTTTAGATTGCAAAGGACTGACCTGAAAATGTCACCAAATTGTTTCGGTTCCTGATTTGGACAGTGAGAATTTGGGAAGTAGGAGAAATATGTATGTCTAAAACAATGCTTCACAAAAAGTACTTGTCTTTACTCAGAAATGCCCTTTGATACTTTTTAATTTTTCCTATCCTACTGCTATTGCTCAGCCCTAATAAATCAGTGTTACTACAGAAGAGGCCCAAGGAGCTTATTCACCTCTTCTGTGAAGTTGCCATCTGTGACCACAAAGGTTGTCATCAGACACTGAACTCGGCAGCACCTTTTTTCTGGGGGGGAGACAGAGTCTTGCTCTGTCACCTGGGCTAGAATGCTGAGGCCTCAGCCTAGCTCTCAGCAACCTCAAACTTCTGGGCTCAAGCCATCCTCCCTCAGAATCCCGAGTAGCTGGGATTATAGGCATGTGCCACTATGCCTGGCTAATCTTTCTTTTTTAGTAGAAATGGGGTCTTGCACTCCTGACTTCAAGCAATCCACCTGGCTTGGCCTGCCTGAGGGCTAGAATTACTGATGTGACCCACTGCACCTGGCCCTGGCAGTACCTTGATCCTGGATTTTCCAGCCTCTGGAACTATGAGAAACAAATTTCTGTTGTGTATAAGCCACTGGAGCCTCCTGGCCTCAAGTGATCATCCCGCCTCAGCCTCCCGTGTACGTGGGACTACAGAGGTGAACCACAATGCCCAGCTCAGTTTTTTCTTACAGCTTCTCAAACAGACTAAGACATGTATTCTTAAAAATTATTGAGACCGGCTCGGCGCCTATAGCTCAACGGGCTAAGGCGCCAGCCACGTACACCTAAGGTGGCGGGTTCGAATCCCCAGCCCGGACCCGCCAAACAA
>NW_003852495.1:7211983-7214730 GCF_000181295.1 Otolemur garnettii | reverse complement strand
TAGTCCCAGCTACTTGGGAGGCGGAGGCAAGAGAATCGCTTAAGCCCAGGAGTTGGAGGTTGCTGTGAGCTGTGACGCAATGGCACTCTACCCAGGGCGACAGCTTGAGGCTCTGTCTGAAAAATAAATAAATAAAATAAAATAAAATAAAATAATCGAGATCCAGAAATTGATTTTACAACCCACTTAACAGGTAGCAATAGAAATCATTGTTAATTTTTCTTTTTCTTTGTGATAGTATCTCACTCTGTTGCCCTGGATAGAGTGCTATAGTGTCATTGCTCACAGCAACCTCTGTCTCCTGGGTTTAAGCAATCCTCCTGCCTCAGTCTCCCAAGTAGCCAGGACTATAGGTGTCTGCCACAATGCCCAGCTATTTTTTATTTTTATTTTTAATAGAGACGGTGTCTTGCTCTTACCCAGGCTGGTTTTGAACTCCTGAGCTCAGGCGATCTACCTGCCTTGGCCTCCCAGAGGGTTAGGATTAGCCACAGCTTCCAACTACTAATTTTTTATGTGTAATGAAAAAGTAGTTTTTTAGAGTCTGTTTTTTTTTTTTTTATAAACAAATACCAAAATGTTCACAGATACAATGTCTAAGATTTGTAGGGGGAAAACAGAAACAAAATTAGCCATGAATTGATGCCACTGAAGCAGATAATGGAGATAGGGGTTCATATACAATCTTTTCTACTTCAGCCTATGTTTGAAATTTTCCATAATGAAAAAGTAAAATTCATTTGGAAGGGAAGTTAGTTCAATTAAAAAATAATTGTGACTGCTTTCATTTATCTAGTCTATTACTCTTTTTCCCTTTGAAGCAGTCATTCTTTGTGCCCAAAGAGTTTGGCTGTGGTTAGGTAGCACAGTCCTATGTGTCCACGTCCATGACCAATTAGGCCACACCAGCCCTCAGAGTCCCAAGCTGTTCCCATTGGGAGAGGCCAACCTTCCACAGAGACCTGGAAAAAGTATAGGTAATGACTCACTAAACATTGCCTTGGCAAGGACTGCCAACTGTGGTCCATTATCCATTTCCCCTTCTTCCTTTTAGTAATTAGACCCCCACTGTGAGACAGGGTTTTGACGGGCATATGGCCACTTAGTTGAAGACTGCAACCCTCAGCTTCCTTTGCAGCTGGGTATAGATGTATGACTCAGTTTTGGCCAACAGGATAGAAAGCAACAGAATTCAACCTCATTGTCTTAAAAATAAAATTGCCTGCCCTTCACGCTCACATTTTCTCCTCTTGCAGATAGGAACATGGACATGAGGGACTCGGTCTGACCATGAAGAACAACAGAACTTACCTGCATCAATAGAAGAGAACAGGAGAGACACAAGGTTGAGACCCGAAGCCGTCCCTGCTGGTCTGACCAGCTGGAGCAGTAACTAAGAAAGAATAAACTCCCACCTTACGTCAACTCCTGATCTTTTCGTCAAATCAGCAGCTCAATCTGTGATGACCTACTCTAGCTGCTTTGGATCATTTTAGATGAGAAAAAGAGAGCCACTCTGTCTTTTAGTTTCCTGAAACTTCTGTCTCCATTGCTTTGGTAGCAAATCAAAGAAGTGCCACACGAGAGAACCATTCCTGATATTTGCAAAGTTCCAGAAAGGACACAGGGCATAGAGAGCAGCTTCTGACACCCAACACAAAACCAATTCAAAAACACCTCTGCTGTTTTATGCAGCCACATGGCCCCAGGCCCCCTCATCAAAGCTGATTTTCCTGGGAGCAGATTTGTACACCAGGTATAGTTGAGCCATTTATTTATTTATTTATTTTGAGACAGAGCCTCAAGCTATCACCCTAGGTAGAGTGCTGTGGCATAACAGCTCACAGCAACCTCCCAACTCCTGGGCTCAAGCGATTCTCTTGCCTCAGCCTCCCAAGTAGCTGGGACTATAGGTGTTTGCCACAATGCCCAGTTATTTTTTGGTTGTAGTTGTTGTCACTGTTTGGCAAGCCCAGGCCAGATTTGAACTTACCAGCTCTGGTGTATGTGGCTGGCGCTTTAGCCCTTGAGCTACAGGTGCTGAGCCAGTTGAGCCCTTTATATGCTTAATTTCACTGATATTTCAATTTATGAGGTAGGTATAACTAATTTGCTTACTTCACAGATGAGAAATCTGAGGACTATTACTTGCCCAGGGTCATAAAGCAGATGACTTTTAACCCTTGATTTTTAGCCACTTTGCTAAACTACCTATTGCTATGTGGCTCCCATGGCCATTTTTCTTAGTTCATTAATTTTATTTATTTTATTTAAAAATGAAGACTGGGCACAATGGCTCATACTAACCCCAGCATTTTGGAAGGCTGAGGTGGAAGGCTCACTTGAACCCAGGAGTTTGAGACTACCCTGAGTATCACAGTAAGTCCCAATCTGTATGAGAAATTAGCTGATACGGTGGCACATGCCTGTAAGCTGAGGCAGGAGGATTCCATGACTTCATGAGTTTGAGGTTACAGTGAGCTGTGATCAGGTCACCACACTGCAGCATGGGTGCAGAGTGAGACTCTGTCTCTAAAATATTTTTTTTTTAAATAAGATTAAGTAAAAATAAAAATGCCTGTCTCACTCTGTTGCTCTGGGTAGAGTGCCGTGGCATCATCGTAGCTGACAGCAACCTCAAACTCTTAGGGTTAAGCAATCCTCCTGCTTCAGCCTCCTGAGCAGCTGGGACTATATGCACCTACCACAACACCCTGCTAGTTTTTCTTTCTTTCTTTTTTTTTTTT
>NW_003852495.1:7163380-7211510 GCF_000181295.1 Otolemur garnettii | reverse complement strand
GCAACTTCCAACTCTTGGACCCAAGTGATTCTCTTGCCCTAGCCTCCCTAGTAGCTGGGAGTATAGGTGCCCGCCACAATGCCCGGCTATAGTTTTTCTATTTTCTTTTTAATTTTCCTTTTTTTTTTTTTAGTTTTTCTATTTTTAATAGAGACGGAGGTCTCACTCTTGCTCAGGCTGGTCTTGAACCCCTGAGCTTAAGCAATCCAACCACCTGGACCTCCTAGTGCTGGGATTATAGGCATGAGCCACTGCGTCTGGCTACCCCACCACCATTCTTTACTAGGATGAATCCTACTTATTGCTCTAGTCTCAGTTTCAAAGTCATTTCCTCAGGGATGCCACCCCTACACCCCTGGGCCTGGCTCACCAACTTGGGTGCTTGGTGGGTAGCATGAACAGGAGACTTGGGCTGGTCAGCATCATAACCAAGTGGGGCCCGCGTGCCTCATCTAAAGGGAGGACCCATCTCTCTGCTCCACTAGACCACAGCCATGTGCGAAGGTGGGCCCAGGGTAGCCAGATTCCCCTAAGATTTCAACAGAAGTCAGAAAGCCAGATTCATGTGAAATCCTCTGAATGTTAAGCTTTGGTAACTAAATATGTCTAAGCATTGTACCCAGCCCACAGATTTGAGACCTTCTCCTTGTCTGACCTATATCCTTCCTATAGGTTCTCCCAAAATCCTCAACACCCCCTTTTTTAAACTCTTGCCACTTGTAATTGCTTATTCAATATCACCCTGGATGGAAGCCCGAAGAAGGCAGGTGTGGGCCTACTATGCTGCCCAATCCCGGGGCCAGACACATAGTAAAACTTGCTCAATTAACAAATGAGATGATGCTGTCAGTTCATGATGTCTGGGGTGGTCCAGTCAGCCTGCCTGAGTCTGAACCCTCGCTCTGCCAGGGGAGGATATGAGATCCTTACCCTGGAGGACTTCACAAGGCAGAGACTCCCCCTTATGAGTCACTTAAGCTGAGCCTGCCCCTTCACAGGAGATGGCTTATGTCATCATTTCCTACCCACTAGTCTCTCAGCAGGCTTTGGGGCATTGAGGCTGGGGGTGTGGGAATGGCTTTGGAAATATACTCTGAAGTGACTGCACCAACAGTAGGCCCGGGGGCGGGTGTGGGACAGAGTGGCACAGAGAGGACTTGGGTAAAACATGTAACCTGGCACAGGGCCTGGCATGGTCCCTGCTTAAGAAACAACAGCTGCCACCAGGATTTTGAGAGATGGAACAGCCTAATGTCTAAGAAGCCAAGGTCTTAGCTTGCTTTGGGCTATGGGAAGTTGCTTTATCTCTCTGGGCCTCAGTTTCTACATCTGTGGAGTGAGGATGGTAACGGTACCTACCTTACTCTGCTTTTGTAAAGAAATGCAAAGCCATGCAAAATGCCGGGCAAGGTCTGACACACAGTTGGCCCTCTCTAAATGCTGCTGTTGCTGTCACTAAGGACAGCACGCATTCAGGCACACACTCAGTTCACTCAGTTCATGCTTGCTAAGTGTCTACCAGATGCAGCCTGGATGGTGAGAACACAGAGTGAACAAATACATAAAATTGTAGCAGAGGATGGCAAGGCAGGTAGGATATGATCTGAGCCAGGTCAAGAGGTAGCTTTGCAATCTTAGAAAATGAGGCCTCACTAACAAGGTGACATGTGACCAGAGGCCTGCAGGAGGGGAGCAAAGGAGCCACCTGGGGATCAGGAACATGATCCTGCAAGAAGGCATGGGACAAGCAAAGGCCCTGAGGCTGGGCGCCACCTTGCACACTGGAGAAACAGCATAGCTAGGGCAAAGAGATGTCAACAGGGAGCCCAATCACATAAGGCCTCATGGGACCTTAGTCACTGACACATGAAAACTCAGCTGACACACAAAACTCAGTGAGTGGTGGGAACACTAGGAGTTTGTCCTTGGATGTGTTACATTTCATAGATCGCTCAGACACCCACGTGGAGATGCTGAGTAAGCAGTTAGCAACTGTCTTGAGTTTGGGCACAGATAGGTTTCAGAGTCAGAAAAACTTGAATTCAGACCCCAGTTTTGCCACTTACTGGTTATAAAATCTTATGTTGAGTATCTATATGTCTCTGAGCCTCAGTTTCCTCATCTGACAAGTGGGAAAATAAAAGGACTTCAGGGAGTGGATGTGAACATTATATGAGATCATGCATGTAAAATGCTTAGCACAGAATAAGGCTTCAATACACTGATTCAACTAACCAACTAGCTAATCAGTGATTATTGAACATCTACTATGTACCAGACCTGTTCTAGGCACATCAGACAATCAAGCGAGTAAAATAGATGGAGGTCCTGCTTCCCAGATCTCATCTCTAACAGGAAATCTAAATGCTAGCTACTGTTCCCTGCAGTGGCACACATTTTGCAATTAGGGCAGCTGACAGCAGGTCTTTATCCAACCTGAAGTTAATGAGAGAGAGCAAAGACCAAGGAGGGTGAGGAGAGCCACAAGTCACAGTGGCATAGTAAGGTCACAGCCAAACAACTCAGGCAAGCCTGTCTGGGTAACATAACTCATCTTATCCTTAAAATGTGGACATGATGCAGGATGATTCTTGTTCCCATTTTTCAGGTGGGAAACTGAGTCATACAGAGACTGAATAACTTGGGTCAAGGTTACACAGTTGGTAAGTGCTGTGCCAGGACCAGAAGCCAGGCTTTCTGACTCCAGAACTTGTGATCCTAACTCCTGTGTGACACTGCCTTCTCTATTTAGCATGTGTGACATGTCACTCTGCTAAACTCACTGCACAGACCATCCTGACCACAGTGTTCCTTCTCATGAAGCTTAGATATGGACATGGCCTGAGTATTCTCAGCACAATGCTCCAGGCAGACATTACCAACTAAGCAGTCACTAATCTGCCACTCTTGATTTGGTCAATGGTCTGAGCTGTTCACTAGGAGTTTAGGGTAAGATTTCTAGCCAGACTGTGAATCTTTATCTTTTAATAGGGCAATTTAAACCACTCATATTTATTGTGATTACTTACACGGAACTTATTCCTTTTATATAATTTTTATACTTGTTTCTTTTATCATGCTTTCTTATATATTTTTTTCTCCCCCTGTATCTTCCTTATCCTTTAATGGCCTAAAACCTTTACATTAGATTTTAATTCTTCTAGAAAGTACTCTTTCTTTCTTTCTTTGGGACGGGGACAGGTTCTTGCTCTTTGGCCCATGCTGGAGTAGAGTGGCCTCACCATAGTTCACTGTAGCTCTGCAGCCTTCAACTCCGGGGCTACACCCATCTTCCTGCCTTAGCCTCCCAAGTAGCTGTAACTACAGGCATGCACCATCATGTTCAGGTAGTTTTCTTTTTTTTTTTTTGAGACAGAGCCTCAAGCTGTCCCCTCTGGGTAGAGTGCCATGGCATCACAACTCACAGCAACCTCCAACTCCTGGGCCTCGACCTCCCGAGTAGCTGGGATCACAGGCGCCTGCCACAACACCCGGCTATTTTTTTGGTTGCAGCTGTCATTGTTGTTTGGTGGGCCCGGACTAGATTCAAACCTGCCACCTTAGGTGTATGTGGCTGGCGCCTTAGCCACTTGAGCCACAGGTGCCAAGCCGCAGGTAGTTTTCTAATCTTTTGTAGAGACAGAGTCTATGTTGCTCCGATTGGGCTCCAGCTCCTGGGCTCTAGTGATCCTCCCACTTCAGCCTGCCAAAGTGCTGGGATTATAGGCATGAGCCACCACACCTCAGATAATCAAGCGGCGTATAGGCACATCAGACAATCATGCCTCTTACATTAACATAAGCTTAAATTTATACTTTCTACAAACTTCTAGGGTTAATAAGTATGTCTCTTATCCTTCCACAGTAATGGGCTGGAGAACTTCAGATCCCTGGCCTAAACCTTCCCCAGAAAGAACCTATGCCATGGGACCTGACAGACCTGTAGTGTGTATGTGACAATTCTGATTTTCTTGAGGCTAATTAGTGTCTTAAGGCCTAACTGACTGGGTACGGGACGGTGTTCCTAAAGCCAGAACTGTGCACACTACTACAGCACTGCCTGGCTCCCTCCCTTACCTTCAGTCTCTGCACAATTTCCCTTATGTCTTCCATGGAGTCCTCTGTGGCTCGGAGGAAGATGTGGTCTCCTCGCCCATAGAAGATTTTGAGTGTCGAAGCATCTGGGGTCCAGCCAATGACATCCCCGCAGTAGCAGTTGAACACCACTTCCTTGGTTCGTAGGTCCAGGAGCACCACAAACTCATTGGAAATTCCCAAAATGCAGTCAATTTCTGCCCCCTGGGCATAGTCCTGAGCAGCTACCCTCCAAGCAATGGCCCCTGCACTGTGCTGCTCAGCACCTGCCCGGGCTTTTGTTTTCTCCTTCTTCTTGGAGGTCAGGGAGATGAGGTTGAATTTGCCACTGGAGTCAATGGGTGTGTTGGAGACACAGTTCTCAGCTAGGTCCTTGAGGTACTCCTGGCGGGTCCTGGTGGCCATAGTGTGGAACTTGTCAGACTTGTGTGCAGCATTCTCAGCGTTAATCACCTTGGCTAGCAAGAAGTCTCTGAAGACATCAGACTTCCGGAATGTGGTTCCACTGGGGATGGGGGGGCCGAAAGGAGGAGCGTCTTTGGATCGGGTTACAGCCATGCTGAGGAGGGAGAGATCATTTAGATGGTGGGAAGAAACACACTAAGATGCGTTAGTAAGACAACATACAATCAAAAATAGGAATTTCCTTTTGAAAGAAGGAAAGTAGATGTCTAATTAAAAGTTGCTGGCTTACTAGGTTAGAAATTCAATAAAAAGTCTTAGGGCACACACATATATGTTTACTTAATATATAGCAGATATTTGAACATCTGACATTAAAAGATAATTCCCCAAGTATTGTTTAATTTCAGTCATTCTTGGTTTACGTACATATACACTGTGTGGTGGATTAGATTACAATTCAGCAAAAATTCCCTCCCTCCTCCCCACCTTCATCTGCAGGTATACCCCCTTGAGCTGACCTTGAGCCTGATCATGTGACTTGATTTGGCCAATGGCTTTCAAACAAAGGGTTGAAATGTATGTGCATGGGGGGCTGGGCTTGCCTCCTGTGCTCCTGCCATGCCCAAGTGAGCAACAGGTGGCTTGCTAATCCCAGAAGGATAAGGGATACCCGGAGCCATATCTAGTCAGACCTCAAAAGACCTGCAGTTGGGTGACCAGAAAGATAGGTTGATGTTTGTAAGCCACTGAGTTCTAGAGTGCTTTGTTACACAGCATTATTGTAGGAATACATGACTGGCATGGAATGTTTATATAATTTAGTCCTTTCAAATCTCTGTGTAACATAAACACACTGTGTACATCAGTTTAACAGAGGTTATTTTGAAAATTCATTGTAAATCAGAACGGGACTTTTCCTGCCTTAGTTATGATGGAGATACCATTATGATAGAAATGAGACAGCAGCTCATTGAAAATGTAAAAAGAAAATGATTTAAAAACATGTTCCCCAAAATTCTTGAATCCCTTGACCCACCTCTATAAACTACAAAGCAGGGAAGCAGCCTATGGAAAAAGCTGGGTGGGGAGGCCCTCTCTCCCCACCCCACCCTCCCTGTGAGACGCAGTGAGCAGACAGAAGAACAGACCGCCAGCTATGACCACAGTGCACGTGGTACCTCCCTGCCTCCATATCCTCCCTGTTCTCTGACCTCGGATGGGTCCGAACCCAGTAGTCAGCAGGGCTGGGTGGCGGAGAATCACAATCTGGAGAAACAGGAGAGGTACCAGGCTCACTATCCACCCAGGCTTCTAGACAGAAGCAGCCCTAAGCTGGGATGGAAGGAAGATTTGCTTATGAGTCAAGATCAGAGATTTGATGAATATCTTGGATGTGACTTTCTAATGACCAAATTCAGACTCAGTGGCCTCTGGGCAGATGATTTCTAAAAGTGAGCAGGAAGGCCATGGTGCCTGCTGGAGTATTAAGGGTCAAGTGATTACACTGTTTACATAACAACAGTATGAGGTGATGTAAATCGATAAGTAATAAATTAACTTTTAAAAAATTTTTAATTTTTTTTGTTTGTTTGTTTTTTGGAGATAAGAGTCTCACTCTGTTGCCCTGGGTACAGTGCTGTGGCATCATCCTAGCTCACAACAATCTCAAACTCCTGGGCTCAAGCAGGTGCCCACCACAATGCCTGGCTAATTTTCCTTTTCGTGGAGATGGGTCTCACTACGTTGCCCACACTGATCTTGATGTCCTGTGCTCATGAGATCCTCCCACCTCAGCCCCTCAAAGTGCAGGGATTACAGTGAAAGCCACCATGCCTGGCCTAATTTTTCTTCAAGTATATTTATTGCATTCAACTTCTATAAAAACCTCAACTTGTGAGTATGGTGTTCAGAAGGCATTTCTACTGTTTCTTTTCCTATTGTAGGATAATTTTTTTTTTTTGGAGACAGAACTTCAAGCTGTCATCTGGGTAGAGTGCCATGGCGTCACAGCTCACAGCAACCTCCAACTCCTGGGGCTTAAGCAATTCTCTTGCCTCAGCCTCCCAAGTAGCTGAGACTACAGGCACCTGCCACAATAGCTATTTTTTGGTTGTAGTTGTCATTGTTGTTTGGCAGGCCCAGGCTGGATTCGAACCTACCAGCTCTGGTATATGTGGCTGGCATTTAGCCACTTGAGCTATAGCACCGAGACAGTGTAGGATAATTTTTTATTTTTTATTGTTCTGCAGTTTTTGTGTGGGGCTGGGTCTGAACCCAACACCTCTGGCATATGGGGCTGGTGCCCCACTCCTCTGAGCCACAGGTACCATCCAGGATAATTTTTTAAATAAAGAATTTATTTATTAATTAAAAAACATTCATAGCCAGGAACAGTGGCTTACCCCTAGGATCCCAGCTCTCTGGGAAGACAAGGAGGGAGGATTGATTGTGGTCAAGAGTTTGAGACCAGCCTGAGCATGATCGAGACCTGTCTCTTCTAAAATACAAAAATTAGCCTAGTGCTGTAGTGCGTGCCCATAGTCCCCACTACTTAGGAGGCCATGGCAAGAGAAATCGCTTGAGCCCAGGAGTTTGAGGTTGCTGTGAGCTATGATGCCTTGGCACTCTACCCCAGGTGACAAAGTGAGACTGTCTCAAAATAAATAAATAAGAAAAAGAAAGGGCATGGGGAGTGTTATGACAGAAGAAGAAAAGGACCTCATGCCAGATTCTCCTGGAATCTGGAGAAGGATCCTGCCAGATTCTCCCTGTCCAGGAGAGAAGTGTCTCTGAGGAAGTGACAATGACACTGGGATCGAAGGGCTAAATAGGAGCCAGAGGAAGAGTGGGGAGAAGGTGCTACAGGCTGAGGGTGTAGTACATGCAACACCAGGCTAGGGAATGATGGCACAGGATGAACTGTGGCCAGTGTGGCCAGAGCTAGGAGTGGGTGGAGATGGGGAGCAGGAGGCTATAAGGTTGCAGAGGCCAGGCCACACAGGGCGTAGTGGTATGTTAGCACTTTTCATCCTTACCATGAGGGCAAGCAGCCCTTTAATGATCTATTCCTGTGGTAAACCCATTTACTGTCCTCAGCCTTGGATCCAGTCTCTGCCATTCTCTACCCTGCTCAGTGCTCAGGAAGGAATTTATTTATGGCTGTCACCTGAGTTCTTGTGCTCTCTGGCTTCTGTCTGAGTTTGGCCAATGGGAGGCAACAGCAATAGATGGAAAAGCAGGAACAGAGCTTGGAGTATTTCTTTCTCTTCCCTCCTTCCCTGCCAGGCTGGGATAGCATCAGTGGCTGTGGTCCTTGGTCCTTTATAGCCACTGCTCCTGTTAGGTGGCCCCTCTTTCAGGGCCACAGCTCTCACCAGCTTCCAGAATCTCCTCCTCCCATCTCCCTCTGACCTGTCAAGCCTGGAGGCGGAGTAATGCTCCTTGCCAGTCCTTCCCACATGGATTCCCATGACCTGCCTATATCCCTGTTGTAGTCTGCATTAACTTCCTTCAGTTAAATCCTTGTGCAGAGAAGGTCCCCCTTCTTGCTGGGTCTCTCAAGGATGGAGATGCTGGTGGTGACACTAGATTGGCAACATACAAAGACCACTGTGGCTGCCTCATGAAGAAGGAACTGAAGGAGAACAGAACACATGCAGGTGACCAGTGCCCAGCTGCTGTGTGACCCCAATCAGGCCAGACCCCTTGCTTTCCATCTCCAGAGTCTACTGTCTAGTGACCCTTCACGGCCCAGGGGTGCCACATGGCCGGGGACCACCCTGGGTTTAGCGGATTCCCTTCAAGTCCTCATATGACTAACTCAATGACTTGAACTTGAACAGACAGACCCAGAAGAAACGGATTTCCATCAAAGTACAGTGGGTGTGGGTTTGGTAGAAACAGGCATCTCCCAGAGCAGACATTCTTCAAAGAAAGCCACACAACCCAGGCAAGTTCTCTTCTTTTTTTTTTTTTTCCTTTGAGACAGAGCCTCAAGCTGTCCCCCTGGGTAGCCATGGCATTACAGCTCACAGCAACCTCCAACTCCTGGGCTCAAGCGAGTCTCTTGCCTCCGCCTCCCAAGTAGCTGGGACCACAGGTGCCCGCCACAACGCCCGGCTATTTTTTGGTTGCAGCCGTCATTGTTGTTTGGCGGGTCCGGGCTGGGGATTCGAACCCGCCACCTTAGGTGTACATGGCTGGCGCCTTAGCCAGTTGAGCTATAGGCGCCGAGCCGCAAGTTCTCTTCTGTGAGAAATCCTGTGGGCCTGGCTTTTCCCCAGACAGAAGGTGGAGATGGCCTCCCTGGTCCCTCACCTCAAATTAATAAGGCAAACGGTGCTTTGCAGATGTGAAGAGCTTTGCAATTTCTTCATTCAGCACTTGGCTGTTAAGTGACAGATTTTGGCTTTTTCATCATCTCGATTGATAATTTTTTTTTTCACTCTATCACCCTGGGTACAGTGCTGTGGCATCATAGCTTATAGCAGCCTCGAACTCTTGGGCTCAAGCCATCTTCTTGCCCCAGCCCCCCAGAGTAGCTGGGACTACAGGTGCCCACCAAAACGCCTGGCTAATTTTTCTATTTTTAGTACAGAAAGGGTCTTGCTGGTTTCTCAGGCTGGTCTCAAACTCTTAAGCTCAGGCAATCTACTCACTTCAGCCTCCTCGAGTGCCATGATTACAGGCATGAGCCACCATATCTGTTGTGGATTCATAATTTTAAGAATCATGAAATTGCAAACTGCTGAAGGTTTCTGGACAATCAGAATAACTGGTGACGCACTCCCTAGCAGGAGGGACTGGTTTTATAGCACACAGGATGCAGGGATGATGCTGGTGCGCTGTTCAGAAACAGCACACTTGAAGCAAAGGATGATGACTTTTTATACAACTAGGAGATGGGGTGACCACCAGGTCAACTGATCACTGCAGCTTAGTGAGAATTCTCACCATTATTTATTTATTTATTTATTTATTATTGAAACAGAGCCTCAAGCTATCCCCCTGGGTAGAGTGCCATGGCATTAGAGCTCACAGCAACCTCCAACTCCTGGGCTCAAGCGAGTCTCTTGCCTCAGCCTCCCAGGTAGCTGGGACCACAGGTGTCTGCCACAATGCTCGGCTATTTTTTGTTTGCAGCTGTCATTTTTGTTTTGGCAGGCCCAGGCTGGATTCGAACCCGCCACGTTAGGTGTATGTGGCTGGCGCCTTAGCCACTTGAGCCACAGGCGCCGAGCCATCATTATTTATTCAATAGTAATTTTGTTGGTGCCTATGTTTGGGCCAAGACTGCCTACCCAGCAAAGATGTCTTTAGGACCAGCTATGTGCCACGCACTGTGCCATGAAAAATAACAGGGGGTAAATATGACATAGGGTCATCTTCAAGGGAGGTTAAGAGTGCACTCATCAGGTTGTTTTTATGCATGTGAGATGACTGCTGTGACAGAGACATATCTGGCAACCTCACATGGAAGGGGTAATGAACTACTGGAGGATGTCAGACCCTGCAAGTTCGATGTTGAAGGACAATTAGAAATGCTCTGAGGGGGAGCTAGGCAGAGGGACAGGAGGCCAGCTAGCGATCCATGGCCAGGCTCCTTCCACAGAGCAGAGACAAGGTCAGATCTGTTGTGAGAGTAGCTGCCTGTAGGGAAGGAGGGATGGGGAGAGGTGGGATGGTGGAGCTTTGGTTGTATCTCTAACATTTTCTTTCTTTAAAAATACAGGAAAGAGGGAGAGCTGAAGTAAATAAGGCAAAATGTTAACATCTGTTAAATCTGGTGGTGGGCACATGGGTGTCTGTTATATTATTTTCTGTACTTGTTAGAATGTTGAAAATATCACATAATAGGCCAGGCGTGGTGGCTCATGCCTGTAAGTCTAGCACTCTGGGAGGCCGAGGCTGGTGGATTGCTTGAGCTCACAAGTTCAAGACCAGCCTGAGCCAGAGTGAGACCTCTTCTCTAAAGAAAAAAAAAAAATAGCCGGACCTTGTGGCAGGCGCCTGTAGTCCCAGTTTCTTGGTGGCTAAGGCAAGAACTGCCTAAGCTCAAGAGTTTGAGGTTGCAGTGAGCTGTGATGCCATGACACTCTATGGAGGGCAACAGAGTGACACTCTGTATCAAAAAAAAAAAAATTAAAAAAAATCACATAATAAAAAACATTTTAAATTAAATTGTAAAAAAATAAGAAAGGGTTGTGCATCAAAGAGAAGAGATTACTCTGGACACCATACAGAGGCTGACCTGGAAGGCGGGAGGCTGCTGGCTACTGTGATGAGGCAGGCAGGAGGGGAAGGGCAGAGTGGGGCACAAGGGGAGAAGAGTCCCCAGCCAACTCAACATCCTACCTCTGATGCACCACAAGGTGGCTGCCCGTTTTGAGTGTGTGTGAGAGTCAAAGTGAGAGAGAACATCTTCCATCTTCCCTCATCAGGACTACCTTTCTTAAACCCTGGCATCATCCAAGCTCCTTAGGCCCACACAGAGCCCAAGGTGTAGGCATTCTCAGCTGCCACTGTGTGTCCCAAGAACAAGCAAGCTGGGGGAGAGGGGCCTCAGGCCTGGGATGTGCCAGCAGGCATGCGCCCTGCCACACAGTGTGCTGGCTTCCAGCAGCCAGCAGCGCATACTGGATGTCCTGCCTTCTCCGGCACAGCCAGCTGAGAGGAGCTGGTGATTCTGGCAATTCCACCAAGACTCCCAGTGCCCATATATACACTCTTTCTGACTTAGCACTTCCATCTAGGAATTTATTCCACAGCTATACACATGGACATGGGTGCAAGTATGTGTGTCATCATTAAAGTTTTGAGATATAAAAAAAAAATCAAGAAATGCAAAACCCGCACTGACAGACATAAATGAAGCCCCCTCTAGGAACACCAATAAGCTGAGCAAGCTGAAACTGGCAGGGATGAATCAGAAAAGACGCTACTGACAGAGGCGGTGGCTCACGCCTGTATCCTAGCACTCTGGGAGGTTGAGGCAGGAGCAATGCTTGAACTCAGAAGTTTGAGACCAGACTGAGCAAAAGCAAGACCACATCTCCACTAAAAATGGAAAGAGTAGCCGGGCATTGTGGCAGGCACCTGTAGTCCCAGCCGCTTGGGAGGCTGAGGCAGGAGGATTGCTTGAGCCAAAGAGCCTGAGGTTGCTGTGAGGTATGATTCCACTGCACTCTAACCAAGGGTAACAGAGTGAGACTCTGTCTCAAAAACAAATAAGTAAATACTCTCAGCTCTACCTCCCAAGCAGGGCCCACCTACACATGCTATCCCTGCCTGTCCTGCCTCCACCTTCTGCTTTTACTTTGGGCTGTCACTCCTGTGTCTCAGTCCCTGCACCCTGGTGTCCAGGCTGGGCTGGTCATTTTGGCCCTTGGATAGGTACATGATACCAACCAAGTCGGTAAGGCTCAATTCTGAGGCTTCTATGACAACTCTGGGGAAAGAAAATCTTTCTTTTTTGCTGAATTTGCAGCTGGTAGGATGTTAAGCTCACAGCTGCCAGAAAGCAACGTACAGGAGAGCAGAGCTGTGCCCAAGCTTGTCATTCTCAGAGCCAATATACACAACCACCTTTTTGTCTCAAGCCAAATTCAGATGGCTTTTCTGTCACTTATAACAAAAGATTCAAGCATATACAAATCCCTGAAGGTTGTCTTATCAAAACTCGGGAGCCATGCTGCTTTCTAGGTTAAGAATCATTCTCCTGGGGCAGCGCCTCTGGCTCAGTGAGTAGGGTGCTGGCCCCATATGCTGGAGGTGGTGGGTTCAAACCCAGCCCTGGCCAAAAACCACAAAAAAAAAAAAAAAAAAAAATTCACTCTCCTGGATGGTGTGGGAACACGTGGATGGAGCTCCCCTGTGGAAGAAGTAATGAGGAGCACAGGAGGCCGCCCACTTGCCCTGGCCGTCTGCTCACTCTGCATGCTGCCTGGGGCAGCCACTGGTTTTCAAGGTGTGCAGCCAGCATGTGCCAGGGTGGGCGGCGTGCAGCGGTGCCTACCTGTAGCAGACAGTATCGGTGCAGGGGTTGTGTGCACGGACGATGATGAAGACATGCTGAAAGTGGGAGCGGATGTTCTTGGGGGTGAAAGGCAGTGCCCCTGGCTCCTGGAAGATGATCGTCACAATGTCGTTTCCAATGTGCCTCTTCCTCAGGAGCTGGGAAATGGGCAGCATGGGGAAAAGTGTCACAGGTCAGCTTGAGGGGTCCTGCCTGGACCATCCCAACAGCTCCTCACTGTCTCCAAGTTCCCACCGTGCCCTCATACTCTGTCCCAACACATAGCCAGGGTCAGGTCATGTCCCTCCTCTGCTCAGAAACCCCTGGAGACCCCCCTCATTCAGGGTGAAGGACAAAGTCCCCACCATGGCTCAGGAGGCACCATCACCTCTCTGACATTTCCATACCCCTGTGCTCACTCTGCTCCAGCCAAGATGGCCTCCTGCTGCCCAGGACAGTCTTCCCTCAATCCCTACATGGCTTCCCTCCTCACCTCCCCAGGTATTTGCTGAGATGTCTTTTTTGTTGAGACCAAGTCTCATTCTGTCACCCTGGGTAGAGTGCCATGGCATTATTTTTCACAGCAATCTCACACTTTTGCGCTCGAGCAATCCTCTTTCTTTCTTTCTTTTTTTTTTTTTTGAGACAGAGCCTCAAGCTGTCACCCTGGGTAGAGTGCCGTGGCATCACAGCTCATAGCAACTTCCAACTCCTGGGTTCAAGCAATTCTCCTGCTTCTGCCTCCCAAACAGCTGGGACTACAGATGCCCACCACAACGCCCAGCTATTATTTTTGGTTGCAGCCGTCACTGTTTGGAGGGCCTAGGCTGGATTCCAACCCGCCAGCTCAGGTATATGTGGCTGGCGCCTTAGCCACTTGAGCCACAGGCACCGAGCCATTGAGCTATACTCTTGGCTCAGTCTCTTGAGTACCTGGGACTACAGGCACCCACCACTATGCCTGGCTTTAGCCACTTGAACCACAGGCGCCGAGTCCTTCTTTTGGTTTCTTATCTCTCTCTTCTCAATGAAGTGTCGGCTCCATGAGGACAGGGATACTGTCTGTTTGGTTCACTGCCCACTGCTATAGCCTCAGCACCTATAACAGCGCCTGGCATACAGGAGGTGCTCAATAAATCACATCTGTTAAAGGGGAGCACAGGATAGTGGCCTCTGACTTCCTCAAAGCCACACTCATGGACAATGGTTGAGTCAGACCAGAGACAGCAGCAGGGTCAGTTCTAGGCTGCTACCCCTCCCCTGGACAACTAAGCTGAGAAGGTCAGGGTGGCTGTGCCTCCAGAGTGGCCTGTGAGACCTCTGACAAGGGTGACCTCTGACCCCTCACCCTTGTCAGTCTCTGAGGAAGACGCTGCTATCTTCATGGGTGATGTCATATTCAAAGTGTTTTGCTTATACTCACATAGCTGATAAGGAATGCACTCTGGTAACATAAGATCCACAGAAGGGGGCCCCATGTAACCCTAAGTGACTCTCACTCACTCTAGAACTCCTAGTTCTTCTTTTTATTTCTCTTATTTGTTAAACTGCTTATTTATCAAGAGAAATTATTTCTTAGCCTACACACTTATAGTTGAGGAACCTTGGTCAGTAACAAACTTCTATGTAATTCAACCCAGAGAAATTCTTTATATTCCCAAATCACTTTGCACATTGAGAGATAACAGAATTCTACATCTCTTCAAAATCTTTCACGGAATCACAAATTCTGTAGAAGTCTGTGCGTGTTTGCTGTCTTTGTTGGTTCAGCCACAGTGAACTCATAGACAGTGGCGACTCCCAGGGATACAACGAATGCAAGAGAGCACGGGGGACACCGGCACTATCATTCTGCCTATTTTACAGAGGAGGGACTCAGGGCTCAGGGAGGTGAAATCACTCACCTGGGACTACACAGGTAGTAAATGGCAAGGAAGGAACTCAGACCCAGGTCTAATTTTGAGACCAGTACTCTTAATAGTATGCTATTCAGTGAACCTTATGAAATCACTGATATTTGACTTTTTTGGGCCTATAAAATCTACAATGTCACCTGTACTGACAGGAGACAAAGATATACTTCCTAAAGTGTCAATATTCTGTGGGGTTTCTGTTCCTTAGAAACTAAAAGGACTTGCCCCCTTGGGGTCCAAGAAAGGAACCGGATCACAACAGCAGCGTGTGGCAGTGGATGTGTGCTGCTGTTGCACACCCAGCGCCCCCCCTTCTGGGAGCTACGCCCACCACCTTTGGGAAAGCACCTCCCCAGTTTCCCTCCATGTATCAAGTTGAGTCGGCCCCACTCACCTCCCTGGGGGTGGGCACGTGCTTCAGGCTTGGTCAGTCATCCCCACCGCCCATGCAGGGACTGGCATGTGAATGGGCCTGTAAGATTTAACCCTGAAACACTTCTGGAGCAACTAGAAGGAACAGCTCTCCTTCCCGTGGAGTAAGTAGCTAAGCTGGCAGGATATGAGCCTAGGGCTCCTAGGGAAGAAGATCTGTGAATAATGCCACTACAAAGAAAAGCAGGTGTGAAATGGAAAGGATTGATAATATTTTCTTTTTTGAGACAGAGTCTCACTTTGTTGGCCTCTGTAGAGTGCTGTAATGTCATAGCTCCCAGCAACCTCAAACTCTTGGGTTAAAGAGGTTCTCTTGCCTCAGCCTCCTGAGAAGTTGGGACTACAGGCACCTGCCACAACGCCTGGCTATTTTTAGAGACGAGGTCTTGCTCTTGCTCAGGCTGGTCTCGAACCTGTGAGCTCAGGCAATCTACCACCTACGCCTTCCAGAGCACTGGGATTACAGGCGTAAGTCACCTTACCTGGCCAGGATTGCTAATATTGTTTGAGCTCCTGGAGCCAACCACACCTAAAGCCAGATTCTTTCTAGAACCCAGTAACCCCAGTTTCTGCTTATGCTAGCTTGGTTTGGGTTTCTATCATTTGCGGTCAAAAGGCTGTTGACTGATTCACTCTTCTTTTTCATAAGATCAGTGATGATGGCTCGGCGCCTGTGGCTCAAGCAGCTAAGGCGCCAGCCACGTACACCTAAGGTGGCGGGTTCAAATCTAGCCCGGACCCACCAAAACAACAATGGCTGCAACCAAAAAATAGCCGGGCGTTGTGGTGGGCGTCTGTGGTCCCAGCTACTTGGGAGGCGGAGGCAGGAGACTCGCTTGAGCCCAGGAGTTGGAGGTTGCTGTGAGCAGTGAAGCCATAGCACTCTACCCAGGGGGACAGCTTGAGGCTCTGTCTCAAAAAAAAAAAAAAAAAAAGATCAGTGATGACTCAAGAGACCTTGAGGAGAGTGCGGTAGGTAGAGGCCAGCAGGATGGCCAAGGAAGAACAATGCCAGAGGGACATCAAATCACACCTGGCCTAGTCTTGAACCCCCAGGCAGAGTGGCCATGCTTGGGTGGGAGGATGCCTGAGAATTACTGACCTGCTGTCTGTTGTTGGGGGTGTAAGGGAGCAGGGTAGAGACGTGGAACATGATCTCGTAGTCCTGGTAGGTAGTGTAGAGGGAGTGGGTTCCTGTGGAGTCCGCTGCGAGAGAAACACCAGTTAGCACCCTGCTTCCCAGACCTCTGGGTTTTTGTCATATCCCACATGCCATCTGTGCTGGTTTTCAACTTGATGCTTTCACTTAAAATCCACCCTTTAAAATTAAATAAATCTAGATAGAGAGGAAACCTCATATTATACACCCACCAGATTGGTAAAATTAAAAAGTCTGACAGTACCAAGGGTTGGTGAGTGAGGATGTGGAGCAAAGGGAATCATTATACGTGGCTGGTTGAGCGTGGACATCGGTACAACCACTTTGAAAACCTTTTTAGCAATATCACATAAATCTGAAGCTAGGCTTAATCAGTAACCTAGCACCTCCTCTCCTAGGACCACAGCCTAGAGAAATCATGCTAGCACTTCCACTTGCCGACTTCCTATGTGCTGGGCGTGTTTTGTGGCCTGGCCACCTCGTCAGCACACTTGGCTCGACATCCACACTAATAGAGTTCTGGGCAGTGCCTGGCACTGGCTGAGGGGGCAGGTTTTGGTCACTGTTGTCACCCTGAACCCTCACAACACTCCTGAGGTGAACACAATTATTACCCTCACTCTACAGACGGGGAAACTGAGGTGGGGGAGACAAAGCTACCTGTCCAAGGTCATAAAACTAGCAAACGGCACAATTAGATGTTTCTCTTTCCCAATGCCTTCTTTGGTGGGGGAGGTGACGGGGATGATGATGATGATGATGATGCCACAGGCACTTGCTTCATGCCTGACTTACCTTTCTAAGGTTAGTTGCCAGATCTGGGCCTCCACTCTCCAGATAAGCAGTCTGGGTCTTGGCGAAGTGTGGTGAAAAGCAAGTGACAGACCATCTTGGGGCTTTCTGACTTCTAATCTGAGCAACTAACCAAGGACAGCCCACCCCCAGGGACGGTGGCAGTCCATTCATCATGAACACCACCCATCCATCCCCCTGAATTACTTATCATGAAACATTTCAATCCCAGATAGCACATGTATGTGCATATGCACATGCGTTACACGTACAGAGAAGGCCACAATGAGTATGTCTCATCTGGTGTCTCATCTGCCACCTTCAGAGAGAGACCACTGCCAATACTCTCAAGTGAGCATCATTTTCCAGCCACATCCACTCTCTCCGTGGTTCGACAACTACTATCCTGAACATTGTGTCTCTAATTCCCTTGCTTTCCCCACCTTTCTTTCTTTCTTTTTTGTTTTCTTTTCTAAAGCAAGAGTCTTGATCTGTTGTCCAGCTAGCGTGCAGTGGTGTCACTGTAGTTCATAGCAACCTCAAACTCCTGGGATCAAGTGAGCCACCATGTTTAGCTCATTTCCTCATTTTTCTTAGACTTTCACTATAAAGGAACAAATCCCCAGATAATATATTGTTGAGTGTACTATTAAAATAATAGTTATGTATGGCTGGGTGCTGTGGCTCACGCCTGTAATCCTAGCACTCTAGGAGGCTGAGGTGGGTGGATCACTTGAGCTCGAGACCAGCCTAAACAAGAATGAGACCTTGTCTCTACTAAAAATAGAAAACTAGCCAGGCATTGTGGTGGGAGCCAGTATTCTCAGCTACTTGAGAGGCTAAGGTGAGAGGATTGCTTGAGCCCAAGAGTTTCAGGTTGCTATGAGCTATGATGCCATGGCACGCTACCCAGGGAATCAGAGTGAGACTCTGTCTAAAATAAAAAGTAAATAAATAAATAAATGAATAACGTGAATTAAAATAATCATTAGTAAAAAGCATCACTTGGTACCTACTCTTCTGAGAATGGCAGCCACTTTGCAGCATGAATCACATGGCTTCACCTGACTGAGGCCTGCAGGAGCAGTTGGTCTCTACCTCGTGAACACATCACAACTCTCCCCTGGCACACTGGGCACACTTGGGTGCCTGCAGTTGGGAGTGTTTGGCACATCTCCTGATGTGCATGTGCACGAGCTCTCAGAGTGTGTGTCTAGGAGCCCAGCCAGTGAGTCACAGAGTAGGGGCATCTACAAACTTAATCATTCTGTGTTTTCCAAAGTGGTTGCACCAGCAGAGTCTGACAGCTCCCACCACCTACATCCTTGCCTTGGTATTACCAGGCATTTTAACTTTTGTTTACAGGGTGGGTGCACAGTGGTGGTTCACTGTGACCCTAACTGGACCCCATTTACTTTTTTTTTTTTTGAGACAGAGTCTCACTATGTTGCCCTTGGTATAGTGCCGTGGCATCACAGCTCACAGCAACCTCAAACTCTTGGGCTTAAGTGAGTCTCTTGCCTCAGCCTCCCTGGTAGCTGGGACTATAGGCACCCACCACAATGCCCGGCTATTTTTTTGTTGCAGTTGTCATTGTTGTTTAGCTGACCCAGACCAGATTCAAACCCACCAGCCTTGGTGTATGTGGCTGGTGCCCTACCCACCTGGCTATAGGTGCCACCCCCTACTTACTCTTGACATCCAGCTGAGCGGCATACTTGGTGAACCCCTTCAGACAGACTTTCTCCCCAAGGAGAGAGAGGAACTCCTCGAAGGCTGGGCCTGCCTCCTCATTGTTGTACATCTCCTCCTCTGAGCTCTGGCCAGCCTTGCAGTAGAGGACGCCCACCTTGTGTTTCCGGCAGAGCTACAGAGGGAAGAGTGGCTTTATGGAGACAGGCCAGGTAGGGATAGCAGGGAAATAAATGCCTTATTTTTAGGGCATTCAGCCCTGGGAGCTGCTGAGATCACGCAGAAATTCAGAACCACAGCCAGAGAGAAAGCAAAAGGGCATTGGGGCCATGTCCCAGTTGTCCCCCCCACAACTCCAGAAAGGCACAACAAGGTGCCATGCCGCCTGTTCTCCTACGACAAGCAGAGGGTGGCTGGTGATGCCACTCTTGAGTAAAAGAGACTGTTGCCTTGGCTGGCTTCCCACAGTAGGTGGACTGGGACAGGCTGAGATTCTGCAAAAGCAAAAGCTAGAGGGTTCAGGCTTATAGTCAACATTTATTCTAGGGAATAGGCCTGGGCCCCCAATAAGCATGCTTGTTTTAGGCACCCTGATTCCCTTGGTGACCTGAGCACAGACCAGCCAGTGGCTCTCCCAAGGACTGAGAGTCAGCTAGCTGAGTCTGCAGGTGGCTGCGATTCCAATAGCAACTGGGAACACTGTGAGAGAAGCCAGGGGAGCAGAGGGAGCCAGCAAGCAGAGGAGGAGGGAAGAGAGTCTTTCTCTTTCAACCTAGCGGCTATCTCATCCTCAGACTATTTCCCTCCTCAGAACAGTTATATTCCTGTTCTTGGCATCCTCAGAATTTGATAATAGGTCCCCCTCATTTGGCTAAAACCAGCTTAAGTGGGTTTCTGTTCCTTGCAGAATGGCACCAGGAGGAGAGCAGCAGCTCCTGCTGCAATGGCCTCCCACCTTAATCCCATGCTCACCCCTTGCTCATCGAGCTTCAGCAGCTGCTCTGTCACCTTGGGAGTGCTGAGGGCCAGCCGCAGGCAGTGGATGTTGAGCTCAGGAATGACATACTCCAGGGCATCCTTCAGGGGGAGGCCGCGCCCTGTCCCATGCTTGGTGGCTGTGGGCGTGGCATCTTCCAGGATGGAGCCCCGTAGGGTGATGAGCTATTCAAGGAAGAGAAGGGGAGGTTAGGAAGCCCTCAGGATCTACACAGAGAATGGAGCACACATGTTTACAAAGAGACATGCACAGTGGTTAGAAGCTGGGGGTCAGGGAGCCCTGGGTCTGAGCCAGGAAGCAGTTTGCTGCTCCTGGTTCTGTAATCTTGACTGACCTCTTACCTCTGACCTTCAACTCCATCCTTCATGTAATGGGTAGGTAACAGTATCATAACTCTGAAGGGGTGCTGGAAAGGCTAAATGAGACAATGGATGCAAAACACCTTCACTTGCTCACCATGTATTGGTTGACTGAAGTGAACAAAACAGACTCCTGTCCTTGCAGAGCTGACATTTGAGATGGGGAGGTGGGTTAGGTCAGGTAGTAAGAAGGATACTGAGTAAAGCAGGCTACCAGGAGGTGGATTCTCATTGCTATTATTATAATAACATCATATGAGAAGCACATTACCTGCTGCCTTGGATACTGCTACCACCTTGGGTCTTAAATTATAGCACTGACTTTTTTTTCTTTTTTTTTGAGACAGAGTCTCACTCTGTCACCCTGGGTAGTGTCCCATGGTGTCAGCTTAGCTCACAGTAATCTCAAATTCTTGGGCTTGAGTGATCCTCCTGCCTCAGCCTCCCAATACAATGCTTGGCTAGTATTTCTATTTTAACCACAGAGGGGATCTCATTCTCTTGCTCAGGCTGGTCTTGAACTCCTGAATTCAAGCAATCCACCTGCCTTGGCCTTCCACAATGCTAGGAACCACCACACCCAGCCTGTGGCACTGGTTTTCAACCAGTTTCAAGGAAAAAACACCGGCTGGGCACAGTGGCTCATGCCTGTAATCATTTTGGAGGCCGAGGTGGGTGAATTGCTTGAGCTCATGAGTTCAAGAACAACCTGAGCAAAAGTGAGACCCCATCTGTACTAAAAGTAGAAAAATTTGTCAGGTGTTGTTATAGCTGCCCTAGTCCCAGCTACTTAGGAGGCTGAGGCAAGAGGATGGCTTCAGCCCAAGAGTTTGAGGTTGCTGTGAGCTATGATAATACCACGGCACTCTATCCAAGGGACAGAGTGAGCTGCTATCTCAAGGAAAAAAAAAAAAACACCACCAGTGATTCTGATTTGATTGGTCTGAGGTGGGATATGTATGTATGTATGTATGTATATGTGTGTGTGTATGCACATACACATACATAATTTTAATTCCTCTCACTTGACTCTGATGTGAAATCAGGACTGGAAACCTTTGGCCAATGCTAATCATGGCCATCTTATTTCCATTACCCAGATAACTGCTTTTCAAGTTTTTCTTATAGCTTGCTACCTGATCAATTCCAGGCAATGAACTGTGAGAGAAATTCTGCTTGGTAAGATTTCTGAGGCAGATTTTACCCTCTGACAAGAGGAAAGCCCCCTTTCAACTGCCCATTTCTTTGTGCTAGGGATAGTGTATGAGGTTGAGATGTTTGGAGCTATGGCAATCATATTTTGACCATGAGCAAAGAGTCGACAAAAAGTTACAGAGAAGTTGATCCCTGCAGACATTTACCTCCCGATTTCCTTAAAAAAAAAAAAAAAAAAAAAAAGATGGGGTTTTGCTATGTTGTCCAGACCAGACTCAAGTGACCTTGTTGCTTCAGCCTCCTGAGTAGCTAGGACTACACGTATACATCCCATATACCCAGGATGTGTCCAGCTTACCTCCAGACTTCCAGTTAATTAAATAAATCCTTATTTGTTTTAGCTATGATCTATCAGGTTTTATTTATTTATTTTTTTTGAGACAGAGCCTCAAGCTGTCACTCTGGGTAGAATGCTGTGGCATCACAGCTCATACTAACCTCCAACTCCTGGGCTCAAGTGTTTCTTCTGCCTCTGCCTCCCAAGTAGCTGGGACTACAGGCACCTGCCACAATGCCTGGCTATTTTTTGGTTGCAGTTGTCATTGTTGTTTGGCAGGCCTGGGCTGGATTTGGACCCGCCAGCTTAGGTGTATGGGGCTGGCACCTTAGCTGCTTGAGCCACAGGCGCCGAGCCTGTCAGGTTTCCTATTACTTTGCAGCCAAAGAAATTTCTAACTGATGTACCTTAATTACAAATCACATATATAAAGGTACAGTTCACTGCCTTGGGTTCCAGGTCCTGCAGTAATTGTCTAGTTATATGAACAAGTCTGTTAAGGGGATGTTTTATCTATTTTACAGAAGAGGAAGCTGAAGCTCTAAGAGGTCAGGCGCCAGAGCTAACAAATGGCTGAACCAGGATCCCAACTCAAACTTGACTTCTCCAAAGCTTATTAGTTTTTCTTTCTGGCTGTGAGTATAACCCACACATATAAAGTACATAACACATATATGTATGGCCAAAGAAATGATCACAAAGTGAATACCTAGGTAATCACCACCCAAATCAAGAAACACAACACTTCCCTATGAAGTCCTTTCATAATCCTCCTCTTCTCTCCAAAGGTAGCCACATCCTGACTTTCAACACCATCACTTCTGTCTACGTTTGAGCTTCATGCAGCTTGGATTCATTTTGTTACTTGGCTTCTCTCTTTTCTCTTTTTTTTTGAGACAGAGTCTCACTATGTCATCCTCCGTAGAGTGCTTAGGCGTCACAGCTCACAGCAACCTCCAACTCTTGGGCTTAAACGATTCTTTTGCCTAAGCCTCCCGGTAGCTGGGACTACAGGTGCCTGCTGTAGGCTATTTTTTTGTTGTAGTTGTCATTGTTGTTTAGGTGGCGTGGGCCGGGTTTGAACCCGCCAGTCTTGGTGTATGTGGCTGGCGCCCTAACCACTGAGCTACAGGTGCCGAGCCTTGGCTTCTTTCTCTTGATGCTACTTATGTGAGATCCACCCATGTTGTGAGGGGCTGACATTTCTGTACCATGACAGCTTAACCCTTTCACTGCTGATAAGCAGAACTGCTGCCGGTATTTGCCAACTGTGAAAAGTGCTGTCAGGAACATTCACCTGTTAGTTCAGGTGAACACATTTCCTTCTGGATTTCTATCGAGAAGAGAAATTGCTAAATCACTGGCCCTGCTGATCTTCAATTTTACTGAATTGCCAAACAGTTTTCCAAGTGGTTGTACCAATTTACACCTCATCACCTCACCCCATCTGTGAGCCTTCCTTGCTCTGTGTCCTCGGGTTAGCTCATGCTTCTGGCCTCAGTGTGCTGCTGACCAGTAGGTCATGCTGCACACGGGACCAGCATTATACCAAGGATGCACGGCAGGGGCTGCGGAACACGACAAGGAAAATCCCCTCCCTGAGGGGCTTATTACAAGTTTCCCAAACACACCTGGGGCTATGGTTTAGTAAAGAGGATCAGTGTTAACTGCAAAACACACTCACCTAAGTCAACAAACACAGGAGGCGGCAAAAGTAACATATCATGACCTCACCTCTAAACGTCAACCCACCATTGCCAAAGTGTAGGTGGGCAAGAGGCATGTGTGAAAGGAACAGAATGAGCTCATGCTTGGGAGTTCCCAGTTCTGGTCCTGGTAATTAACAAACCTCTCTTATATAAGCAAGGTAGTCTTGAAACATCCTGAAAAGCAGTGATGTCAGGGGCTTTGCCCTGCGCTGGGTGGCCCTGGGCTTGTGGGTTTCAGTTAACAGGATCCAGATCTTTGCAGCATAATGACATTGTCCCACAGCGCCCTCTGCTGGGGAGGGACAGTGTGGACCAGAAATCTTCATCCTTTCACATTATAGACAGGTGGCCCATGGTTACATTTTGGCTCTGACCCCCTTGACCAATGCCCACTCCTGGAAAAGCTCCAAGCTCTTCCTTCCGCACTGGGGGAAGTAGGGACGGGGCAAGCCACAAGTTGCCACCTCTTTCTCCAGCTGATCATATCCAACATCATTTCCCACCTGGACAGCAGCCTGCCCCTATCTCCCTGCCTGCCCCATGCCCAGTTGGTTTTTTCTGCAGCAGCTTGAGTCATGTCACAACTCTCCTTGCTCAGAGCCTAGTGACATCTGGCAACAGGTAACAGAGTAAGTGAGCTGGGAAAGGGACAGGGTGCTATGTAAGCAGGGAGGTTCTAACATGGGCAGGCCATTCTCCACTCACTCCTGATTCCGGGCTAGGCAGTGAGCATACTCTCCAAGGAATTTTCCTGGGAGGTTACTTGGGAGTGAGTCTGCCTAGGTTCAAATCTCAGTTCTAGCTATGTGACCTGGGGTAAGTTGCTTAGTTTCTCTGCGCCTATTTCCTCATTAACAAAATGGGGATGAGAATGCCTAACTCATGGTATTGAAAGGATTCAATAACATGTATGCTGCTTAGCACTATAGCTTGTATACAGAGAAAACAACACAGGTAAGCCATCATTACATGCAGATACATGTCAAAAGTGCAGGTATAAAGCCATATACATAGTTAATAATGTTTAGTTTTTGGGTTTTTTTTTTAAGACAGAGTCTCAGTCTGTTGCCCTCAGTAGAATGCTGTGGCATCATAGCTCACAGCAACCTCAAACTCTTGGGGTCAAGCTTTCCTCTTGCCTTGCCTCCTAAGTAGCTGGGACTACAGAAGTCCTCAAAACTCTTGGCTAGTTTTCCTATTTTTAGTAGAGATGGGGTCTTGCTCTTGCTCAGGTTGGTCTCGAACTCCTGAGCTCAGGCAATCCACCCATCTCAGCCTCCCAAACTGCTAGGATTACAGGCATGAACCAAGTAATGTATAATTTTTTAAACCATGCCTGGCCAAGAATGTTTAATTTTTTAAACTTAAATAGAAGCTACAGTTTGCTTTTTTACTCACTTAATGGTATGCTTTGGAGAGTGTTTATATAAACACACACACAATCAAGATGAGTTTATATAAATACACACACACAGAGATGTATCTACTGAACAAAAATGGAGTCTCACTAGATACATGATTAAACTGGCTTTTTACACTTAACGAGACTTCTCTTTTCTACTTTGTCTACTTAAATATCATTCAAGTTCTTAGCAATGAGTATTTGGTACTTTTTAAATAAAGAAAAAACTGATAAAGCAAAAATCTGGTCTAATCCTATCAAAACTCATATTAGCCAGGTTAAAGGGAACCAGTTAGGCCTGGTGGGCCAGATAGTCCCTGGCTGGTTGGACCCTTCACTCCCACCTCCATGTTCTAGGTGAGACAGTGCCAGAAAGGGGGCCCATGACAGGGCAGTCCTGGCCTGGGGCTCATCCTCTGTCTAGGCTCTCTGGGCTGGAGGCTGGGAGCTGGTATTTAGGTGACAGGTGCCAAAGCCCAGCTCTGAGTCTGTTCCTGCCTCGGTGGGAAGTCTGGTGCTGCCAACCCTCATATTCCATCTGCCAGGTGATCCAGGCTCACTGGAGACTGTCTGTTTGGCGACCAGGATGGCCATCTGGGACAGGCCGGCGGGCTTGGAAGGCAGCCTGGCCTCCTTGCTCTGGCCCCCATGTTTGGTTGATGGGAGCCTGAGGCATGTGCATGTGGACAGAAGGTCAGATCCTGTCCCAGGGTAAGTCCTGCTCCCTAGCATAGTCCTCTGACCTCTTGGGAAAGACTGACAGCCAAAACAGCAGGGTTGATCACAACATCATACCTGGCATCATCACACTTACTTCCCCGCTGCCTGTTCTCACGCCTCATGTGTGTCAGTCCAAGAGAACCTTCCCTCAGTCTAGGAGACAGGTAACAGCACAATAGGGCAGCTCTACAAGGGACTGGGCCCAGGGCTGAGTCTGTGTGTGACCTGCATGTGTGTGAGGGCGGAGAAAGGCCTGCTTGTGGGTGTGAACGAGCAGACCTAGGCTTCCTTCCAAGCCAGGTGGGTCACGATCCGCAAGGCTGATTCAGTGTAACAAGGGGACAGCAGACTAAGACCCCTTCTGACAGCTAACTTCACTGGGCTCTCCCCAAATGTCAGGCCTTGCACTGCCTCCGAGTTCACTGGGCCCACATCACAGTCCTGCAAAACTGAGATTTCTAAGGGAGAAACTGAGGCTCTGAGAGGGGAAGCCAAGTGCCCAAGGTTCCTGCTGAGTGGTCAGACCAGGATTCACACAAGGTCTCCAACACACAGGTGTGGTCCTACCACGGGACCTTGGTACTGGTTATTCTCTCTGCCTGGTACAATCTTCTTTCAGCTGTGCACACGGCTCCCTCTCTCCCTTCCTTTAGGTCTTTACTCAAATGTCATCTTCTCAGGGACACCTCTTCCAACCAGCCTGTCTAAAACTCTAACTACTCACTGGTTGGTGACACTCACCCCTCTTCCCTGCTTTCCTTTCCACCCCAACATCCTGCTCTGTGCTGTACAATGTGCTGAGGTGTCCTGTGCAGAACACAGGCCCATGAGCATCTCTGCTGCCTTATTCCCTACAGAACCCTCAGTGCCAGGGCGTGACACTGAGAACATCGCTGTGGAATGAATGAATCCCAGACCTGTGGCCATGAGACTCAAAGAGTCCCTATGCCCTGCCTGGGGTGGACTGGAGTTCCCAGAGGCTAGTTTTGTGGGTGCTGGGGTAGGAAGTATATGGAAGCAAGCACAAGCTGGGAACGGCATTAAGCCAGTTTTTCTTTCTTTTTTTTTTTTTTGAGACGGAGCCTCAAGCTGTCCCCCTGGGTAGAGTGCTGTGGCATTACAGCTCACAGCAACTTCCAAATCCTGGGTTCAAGCGAGTCTCCTGCCTCAGCCTCCCAAGTAGCGGGACCACAGGTGCCCTCCACAACGCCTGGCTATTTTTTGGTTGCAGCCGTCATTGTTGTTTGGCAGGCCCAGGCTAGATTCGAACCTGCCACTTTAGGTGTATGTGGCTGGCGCCTTAGCCACTTGAGCTACAGGCGCCGAGCCATTAAGCCAGTTTCAAACTTACTGAACAGGAATTATAGCAAACACACACACACACACACTTTTTTTTACCTAGTACTTTTGCACTTAAGTCTTATGACTCTCAATACATATGACATTGACTGGTATTTTAAAAATTCATTCTACAGAGTCTATTTTCAATACAAACAAAAAGAAAAACACCAGCACTGTGTTGGGTGAGTTCACAGCTCCGGAATGGGTCCAACGTGCAGTCTAAGCTGAGTTTGTCAAACCCCAGAGGTAGCAGAGTGCAGTGGCTGAAGCACAGGCAGACACCCTTCCCTGCCATTCACTGGAAGGGGCTTTGGGGAAGCCCCTTCCCTTCTCCATGCCTGTTTTGTCACATATAAATGAGGACAATGGTGTTTTCATCACAGAACCTCAATGAGAGTTAAGTGAGTTACCACTGATAGAAAACCCAGAATGGGGTGGGGGATGGGAGGAGGGGGGAAGTCAGATGGGGGAGGGTGAATGGCGGGATCATACCTATGGTGCATATTGCAAGGGTATGTGTTGGCTCTATTAAGTATAGAGTATAAATGTCTTAACACAATAATTAAGTAAATGAGGTGAGGGATATATTAACCTGTATGATGTAAGCATTCCAAACTGTGTATGAAATCAGCACACTGTACCCCATAAATGCATTAGTGTATACATGATCTACCTCTTTATGATTTAATTTAAATAAAAGTGTCAAAAAAAAAAAGAAAACTCAGAACAATGGCTGAGACAGGGTGAAGTAGATTTGCAGTAACAACAGCAATGGTGATAAATATTTATTAGTATACAATTGTGGTTGTCATTTCACCCCAGTAGTTACCCATATGTCCTAAAACAGTGGGACACAGTGTGAGCTGTCACCTCTCATTCTGCCCTGGTGCTCATCTGGCCAGAAAGGTGAGCAGAGGGAGGAGGAGCCGGGGACACAGAGGCTGGTGGTCTGGCACACGTGGTTTGGGGGCTGCTTCTCCTTGGCTGCCACAAAGGCTCTGTGTCATCCCATCCTGCCTCAGTGGGAAGGTCTTGATCCAGGGATAGGGTGAGGGCCCTCAGTGCAGCATCTGCCAGCCTGGATGAGGCCCAGGACTTGGCTGGCCCCAAACATAAAGTTCTTGGCAGTGGCAGCCTGCTGTGTCTATGCCCAGGAAAGGCCAGGTCCACAGGGACTGGGGCAATGCAGGTCTGAGGGAGACCCACTGTGTGAGGTCTGCCTAGCTGACAGCTGCCCCTTTTCTAGGAGGGTCTTCCTTATTTGGGTTTTTTTTGAAGTCTCTGTCATTTTTGCTTTCCTAGCTCCCCTCTTTTTGCTGAGGACCTGGCCTGTCTCCTCTTCCAGGTGGTTCTGATGAAACAGTCAATCCCAGTGCTCTGCCTGCCCCTGGAGCACATGTCCTAGAACTGCTCAGTCTCCTCCACCAGCCCCAAACATAGTGACTGTGATGTCACTGTGTCACAGCCCAGGGTGTCGGCTTATGATCCAAGTAAGCCAGAGGCCTTCCCAGATTCAGCAGGTATAAGAGTCTATTCCTTTTGGATGAGAAGTATAAAGGTGTGGAAGACTTGAGCAGCCAGTCCCCATTTTCCCATGCCACACAGAGAGCTTGTTGGTAGCAAAAAAGAATGATATTCCCAATGCAAAAAGCAGCAGAACAGAGAGATAAGAAAGCTTGGTGATTTCCTTTGTCTCGAGTATAGGATTTCTGAAGCTAGCCCTACTCCTGCATTTGCAGTTATGTGAACCAATGAATTCTATTTCTGGCTTAAGCAAATTATAGATTTCTGTCACTTATAAATAAGAGTCTAATAAAGCATGGGTATCCCTACCAGGCCTTCTCCCCTAGCCAGGGCTGACATTTAATTCAGGGGAAGAACTCTGAAAGAGCCAGGACAATGGGACTCTCTGCTCTGAATGCAAAGTGCCCTGTAGGAAGTGTTCACAGCTGATCTGCTGGGCCTGCAGTAGAGATTCCTCAACTCCTGCCAGGCTTGTTGCCTTAATTCCTTTTTCCTTGGTGAGGGACACTTCACTACCCCGACATGATCCCTCCTCTCCTCTTTCTTATGTTAACTACGGTTAATCTCTTACAAATAGATTTTGTAATTTAAGGTTCCTAAATCAGACAAAGTAGATTCAAATCCCAGCCTGGCTGCTCATTCATGATCCTATAAGTTATTTAATTTCTCCTAGTTTCCTCCTCTGGGAAACGGAGAGACTAACAGGATCACTCTCCTGGGAGGCTGTTGGAAGACATGACACAGAGCAGGGGAACGCGTGCCCCCAGAGCCTGGCTCACACATGAGTGGCTATTACTTATGTAGTAACAGTGACAGTCATGGGACCTACCTCGCGGGTCCGGAAGATGATCCTGTACTGGTACTGAGGTCCGTGGTCCTTGTGGTCTTCCAGTTTCTCCCGCTTGATGCTCACAGCCACTGGCCCCAGCTTCTCATCCACGCCAAAGTAATTGGCATGTTCTAGAAAGAAGACAGGTGAGTTTCAGGGTCAGCTGTCTGGGAAAGAAAGGTCCTGTCCCACAGTAGGCATGATAAGATAACTGGGGCAGGCTCCTATGCAGCCCGTGGGATGCTGGTCACATAAACCTTGTGTCTGATCACAGCCACACTCAATGGAGAAACAGAAGAGGCAAAAGTGAACCTCAATGTACCACCTCTTCTCAGTCACAATTTTTCTGTTTTACTTTTTTCTTTTCTTTTCTTTTTTTTGAGACAGAGTTTCTGCCACCCTGTGTAGAGTGCTGTGACATCATAGTTCACAGCAATCTCAAAATCCTGGACTCAAGCGATCCTTTTATCTCAGCCTCCCAAGTAGCTGGGACTATAGGTGCCCACCACAAGGTCCAGATAGTTTTTGTTTTGTTTTTTTTTTTTTCAGTTTTTGGCAGAGGCTGGGTTTGAACCCGCCACCTCCAACATATGGGGCCGACGCCCTACTCCTTTGAGCCACAGGCACCACCCTCCAGATAGTTTTTTTAAAGATGATGCTGGTCTCAAACTCCTGAGCTCAAGCAATCCACTCACCTTGGCCTCCTACAGTGCTAGGATTACAAGTGTGAACCACCTCACTATTTAAGTGTGCCGTGAAATAAAATGGCTGAAAACCCCCGGTCAAGAGACTTTCTCACAGGCTCAAATCTGGGCCAAGGCCAAGTAACCTGACAGCATTCTCAGCAGCAAACTGGGGTTAAGGATAGGATGAACCCACCCCTCACCGTGGTAGTGAGAATTAAATAAATTAACATACATGGAGCATTCAGCACTGTGCCATGCACTAAGTAAGCATGTCCTAAGTGTTGGCTATTACCGTCCCCAGGGAATGATGCTTATTATCACCTAGAATACAAGACCCTAAGCATCACCTTTATCCGACCATGTTCCTTTAAACCTAGGTAACTTACACACACTGCTCTTTCCCCTTAAGGCGACAGAATCTTTAGTGCAACATGGAGCAAGCGTTCTGCTCTCTCCTCTAAAAGACAACATGCCACCATCCTGCAACTCTTCTAGGCACACAGTTCTTCCTGATATACAACCCAAGTATCTTGTGCTTGTGGGGGTAGCCACCAGCAGTCTGTCTGTCTTGACTCAAGTCCTCGAAGTTAGCATTTGCCACCATCAGAAATTCAAATGGTGCTTCAAGCAGCTGTCTCTCCATCCCATCCCAGTGCTCTGAATATTTAATGATGGTTCCTATTCTCATGAGATATTGTTGGCAAATCAAAGGCTAATCTAAGGCCAAAATACTGTGTTAATTAATGGACCCAATCAGAATGGCATCTGCAGTGGGTTAAACGATCTCTCCAGCTGGTCAGAGAACAGAATAAATATTGTAAAGCCAGGTATGGTGCTCACGCCTGTAATCCCAGTACTCTAGGAGGCTGAGGGTGGATTTCTTGAGCTCAGGAGTTTGAGACGAGCCTGAGCAAGAGTGAGATCTTGTCTCTACTGAAAATAGAAAAACTAGCCAGGCATTGTGGCAGGTGCCAGTAGTCCCAGCTATTGGGGAGGCTAAGGCAAGAGGATTGCTCAAGCCCAGGAGTTTGAGGTTACTGTGAAGTGTATGCCCCACAATACCTAGGATGAGAGTGAGACTCTGTCTCGAAAAAAAAAATATTGTATTTCACAGATACCAGTTCATTCCAGAAGCAGTTACAGGGATTGATTTTTTTGTTTTTTTAGAGACAGAGCCTTACTTTGTCACCCTTGGTAGAGGGAGTCACAGCTCACAGCAACCTCTGGGTTTAGGCGATTCTCTTACCTCAGCCTCCCGAGTAGCTGGGAATACAGGTGCCCGCCATGACGCCTGGCTATTTTTTCGTTGCAGTTTGGCCGGGGCTGGGTTTGAACCTGTCACCCTGGGTATATGGGGCCAGCGCCCAATTCACTGAGCCACAGCACTGCCCAGGGATTGATGTTGTACTCAGCACCACTGTATTCCTGGCACATTACAAATCTCAGCATAGGCCCTCAATCCCAGTAGGCACTCAGTAATACTGACCAATGACTAACTTATTTTTTTGCATAAAAATGTTTATAGCAACATTATTCATAATAACCAAAAAGTAGAAAGAAAGTGTTCATCAAATTATGAATGGATAAATGGTATGTGGTATACATATACAATTAAAAACTACTCAGTAACAAAAAGGAATTAAGTACTAATATAAGCTACAACATGAACTTGAAAATATAATTCGAAGTGAGAAAAGATAGTCACAAAAAAACATATATTATGGATCCTATTTGTATGAAATTAATGACTACCTTACTAATCCTCATACCCTTGATGTTTTCTCTTAGTAATTTTCTTTTTTTTTTTTTTTGAGACAGTTGCACTTGGTCACTCTTAGTGGAGTGCCGTGGTGTTACAGCTCACAGCAACCTCAAACTCTTGGGTTCAAGAGATTCTCTTGCTTTGGCCTCCCGAGTAGCTAGGACTACATGAACCTGCCACAACATCCAGCTATTTTTAGAGAAGGGGTCTTGCTCTTGCTCAGGCTGAACAAGATCCTGTCTCTAAAAATAGCTGGTCTCGAACTCCTGAGCTCAAGCAATAGCTCAGGTCTCAAACTCCTGAGCTCAAGCAATCCACTCACTTTGGCCTCCCAGAGTGCTAGGATTACAGGCATGAGCCACCATGCCCAGCTCTCTTAGTAATTTTTTATCCACTGCCCCCTTATCTGTTCCTTGGCTACAAATTCCCACTTGCCCATGCTGGGTTCAGAGTTCAGACTAATCTCTCCCCCCACACTAAGCTCCATTGCTACAGTCTCTATACCTATCACAATGATCTGTATCAGTCTTCCTTAACTGTTAATGGTTCTTAACATTAATTAAGAACCTTAATTTTTTAATGGTTTTAACAAATACCATTGAGTAATTTGGGGGGGGCAGGGTAGGGAGACAGAGTCTCACTTTGTTGACCTGGGTAAAGTGCTGTGGTCTCATAGCTCACAGCAACCTCCAACTCTAGTGCTTGAGCAATCCTCTTACCTCGGCCTCCAAAGTGGCTAGGACTACTGGTACCTGCATAATGCCTGGCTAGTTTTTCTGGTTTTTAGTAAAGATGGGGTCTCCCTCTTGCTCAGGTTGGTCTCACTCCTGAGCTCAAGCAATCCACCCATCTTGGCCCCCCAGAATGCTAGCTTATAGTCTTGAGCTACTGTACCCTGAAGAGTAATTTTTTTCTTTAACAGCTTCCAGGGCTACAAAGAAGTCATTTTAAAAAAGAAAATGGCAGCTAGGTGCCCATGCTCAGTGGCTAGAGCGCCAGCCCTGTGCACTGGAGATGGTGAGTTCAAACTCGGCCCAGGCCTGCTAAACATTAAAAACCAAAAAAGAAAATATCTTTATTTATTTAATTAATTAATTTATGTATTTTTTGAGATAGCATCTCACTATGTCACCCTTGGTAGAGTTCCATGGTGTCACAGCTCACAGCAACCTCAAACTCTTGGGCTTAAGCGAGTCTCTTGCCTCAGCCTCCCAAGTAGCTGGGACTATAGGTGCCTGCCACAACGCCCGGTTATTTTTTTGTTGTTGTTGTTGTAGTTGTCATTGTTGTTTAGCAGGCCCAGGCTGGGTTCGAACCCGCCAGCCCTGGTGTATGTGGCTGGCACCCCAACCACTGAGCTGCAGGCACCAAGCCGAAAATGGCTTTTTTAAAAAGCTTGATGATGAGTACTTCCTATCTGCCTGACAACTAAGTATTTTAATGGGTAATCTTATTTGATTTTCATTCCTTTCATTTAAGTATTTCTAAGTGTGGGTTGAAAAGAATGTGTTCTTTGTTGATTAAGTACAAAGTTATTAATATATAAAAATGTAAAATCAAGTTAAGTTCAAATCATTCAAATTCTCTACATCCTGATTTTTGCCTACCAGATCTGTTGACTTCAGCAAGGGAACCTGTGAACCTCTCCCACTACGGCTGTGGATTTGTCCTTCTCCCTGCAGCCTTATCAGGCTTTTAATCTGTATACCCCTAAATTAGCTTGCCAGGTATACACAGGTTCACAAGTACCAGAACTTCTTAGAAAAATTTTTAAAAATCAACATAAAATAGACTTCTCATGTTCTTCTAAAAAGTACTTTCTAGCCTTTCAGTCTATTGACACTGATATTCCCTCATTAGCTTTCTCAAGTATGCAACCATCTAGAACAGTTCTTTTCATCCCTTTATTTTTGATCTCAGTGTCGTGTCATTTTTTTTTTTTTTTTGAGACAGAGTTTCACTTTGTCGCCCTCAGTAGAGTGCTGAGGCATCATAGCTCACAGCAATCTCAAACTGTTGGGCTCAAGCGATCCCCTTGCCTCAGACTCCTGAGTAGCTAGGACTACAGGCGCCCGCCACAACACCCGGCTATTTTTAGAGATGAGGTCTCATTCTGGCTCAGGCTGGTCTCAAACCTGTGAGCTCAAGCAACCCACTTGCCTCGGCCTCCCAGAGTGCTAGGATTACAGGTGTGACCCACCACGCCCAGCCTCTCTGTGTCATTTTGTTTGTCCATGTGATGCTAATGCAATCATCTCCATTTGCTACATGAGGACTGAAGGGTGGAATGTACCACCTAGCCACTAAGCTATGAAATAGACATCCCAACCCAGGGCTACCTGACTACACACTCATGTGAGCCCTGTGGGATAAGTCTCACTCTGTCACTCTTGGGTTGAGCACAGTAGCGTCAAGCTCACAGCAACCTCAAACTCTTAGGCTCAAGTGACCTTCTTACCTCAGTCTCCCAGTGGCTGGGACTGTAGGCGCCCACTACCATGCCCAGCTAGTTTTTAATTTTTAGTAGAGATGAGGTCTCATTGGTTTCTCAGGCTGGTCCCAAACTTCTGCACTAGTTTCTCAGGCTGGTCCCAAACTTCTGAGCTTAGGCGATCCACTCATCCTGGCCTCCCAGAGTGCTAGAAGGCATTTGCCACTGCACCAGGCTCTACTTTACAAAAATTTTAAGCTAATAGTTGTGTACTAGCAGCCTATCCATTATCCATTTCCCCTTCTTCTTTTTTAACAAAACCCTATTCTTGGGGGAGGAAAAGACAGGGACTTTGTCTAAAAACTTCCATTTCCCAGGCTCCCTACACATAGGAGAGGTCAATAAGCAGAAGTGGTTGGATGGGGCTTCTGAGAAGGCTCTCTAAAAGAGGCTGACCCACCAGGAGTCTGCCTTTTTGTTCTCATACTTTCCTCTTTTTCCCTGTGCCTAGAAACACAGATATGAGTGATGGTTGGAGCTGCAGCAGCCATCTTGACCCAAAGGGGACTGGAGGCCACATTGAGGCTGGAATTCCACTGATGTTGCAGCACCCCAGCCCTATGCCACTGACCTCTGAAATTTCTTTAAGTGGAAGATACTTCTATGTTGTTGAAGCCTGTTAGGAGTAGTTATAATCAATTCTGAATCATTACAGCTGCCAGCACTTACAAATTTGGAAAGTGGCTGGGTGTGGTGGCTCATGCCTATGATCCCAGCACTCTGGGAGGCTGAAAAAAATTTTTTTTAATTAAAAAAAAAATTGTTTTTCAAAGGATCAGGCATGGAGGCTCACACCTGTAATTCTAGCACTCTGAGAGACCAAGGCAGGAAGATCACTTGAGCTCAGGTGTTTGAAACCAGCCTGAGCAAGCGTGAGACCCATCTCTGTTAAAAATAGAAAAATTAGCTGGGCCTTGGAGCAATAGTCTGTAGTCCCAGCTACTTGGGAGGCTGAGGCAGGAGGATCACTTGAATCCAAGAATGTGAGGTTTCTGTGAGCTGGGCTGATGTTATGGCACTCTAAGCCTGGGCAACAGAGTGAGACTCTGTCTCAAAAAAAAAGTAAAATAAAAAAGGAAAAGTCCATGTTAAAAAAATCCAAATTTTAGGAGAATCTTGAAAGATTGGAAAGGCTGGCAATATTGAGTTTGTCTGTGTTTCTTGCACAGTAGTCAGCTGGAGGAGAGTAGGCAGTGCCTGGTCCCTGGTTAGCACGCTTCACTTCTGTACTCTGTATACTGCTTGCTCGGCCCCATAGCCGCCTGTTCTCTGCAATATGCTATGGTCCCTCCCTGGAGGCACCAGGAAATCTAATGATGTACAAAGCCCATCTCTCCTTGATGAGATCACAGATCCACCTTCAAAATGAATCCAGAACTTGCCTGTGAGATTCTTCCCCACTGCTGGGCTCCTCTCCCAGCCTTGTCCATCACCACCTCACACTCAGACTACTGCAGCAGCTTCCTCCACCCCCGACCCCCACCTCCGTTGTCCTGTCCCACCCTTCTCCCCTGAGTCTGTTCCCTGCACACAGCCAGAGACAGACTGTAACACGGGAGTCAGATTAGGGCCCTCCCCTGCTCAGAGCCCTCCTATGGCTCCATCTTACTCAGGGTACAAATAAGGGTTCTTTGCCAAGTTCCACATGATCTGCCTTTGTCATTTCTCTGCCTCAGCTCCCTCCACTTTCCCTCAGTCACTCTGTTCCAGCAATACTGGCCTCCCACCTGTTCCTCTAGTATTCCAGGACTCTTGTACTTGTTGTTCTCTGGGCCAGGAACACCGTCCACAATTTCTGTATGGCTCTCTCCCTCAATCCCTCTGGCTCAGTACTGAGATGGCACTTACTCAGGAGGCCCTCCCTGACCCCATGATGATCGCTGTCAGCCCCACCTGGAACTCCATTCCTTTTTCTCCATCCTACAACATCTAGCATCCTACAACACCTTCCGTGTTTTGTACATTTATCTTGTTTTACTAGCTACTTAACCCTCCTAAAACATTAAGCGTTAGGGAGACAGAATTTTTGTTTCAAGCTAGTCAATACCATATCCCCAGGCTCTAGAAAGTGCCTGGCTCACAGCTGTACCGAGCTCCTATTTGCTGAATACATGTATGTCTGTTATGTCACACAGCACAAGCTTTATCAAGTATTCACTGTGACCTTACAGCTCCCTGGGAAGGAGTCTGCCTTCCTGCTGATCCTCAGGACCAGAGCAGAGCCTGGCACAGAGGGAATGAAGGAGCACGGGGGTCTCAAAGACAAGAGTAGCCCCCCTTCCGCATCACCTTTGCCCACGAAGTAGTCCTGGTAGTAGCGGGCGCCCAGGTCCACGTGCTCGATGCTATACTGCCGGGGCCGACTCTGCGTCCTCTGCTGCTCCTTGGGCACCTCCAGCACCGAGATGCTGGCATTGGTGCGGTAAGCACTCAAGGCGGGCTCCGCCGGGGGACCCTCACTGCCACTCGGGGAGCCCACGGAAGCCCGGGAGAAGCTCACATTGCGCTCACACTCGCCTCCGATCTCATTGCGGAAATGAGGGCAGCTGAGTAATAGGTCATTACTGTTGTCATCGCCCAGGTCCTGTTCCAGGTTCTCCTTGCAGTTCAAGTCCTCTGTGCTGGTGAAGGCTGGGTCCAGGCCCCCTAGGCTGTGGGCCCGCGAGGCTGTGAGCGACGCCATGGCCGAGGCAGCCGAGGCGGCCGAGGCGCCCGTGGTGGTGTTACGCCGCTGGGCCACGGACACCCTGTTGGCGGCTGCCTCGTTGAGGTCAAACAGCATGCTCTGCACATCAAAATGGGCGAAGCTCTTCTGACAGACCCACGGCCTGCTGGCTTCTGGGGGGCTCCGACCCTCGTCGGCATCCCCCAGGGACCGGCCAGCTTCCCCGTCTGGCTTGCTGCTCCTCAGCTTCCGGAAGATGGATGAGTCCACTGTGTCCCCGCTGCCCAGGCCCCGCATGGGCTTCTTCCGGGCCTTCTCCTTCTCCTTCATGGGCTGCAGTGGTAGGAGACTGTCCTTTGAAGGCTGCCCATTGCGGGGGTCCCCTTTGGCTCCACCGCCACTCCCTATGGGGTGTGGGCCTGGATCTGCCCGTAGGAGCTCAGAGAGGTTCTGGGAGCCCCTGGCCTCGGGCTGCTCACTGCGGAATTCGTTGAGAATATCGAAAAAGCTCTGCTCGGGCACACCCTGCACATCAATGGACGAGGTGCTCCCGTACTCGCGGAAGAGCGGCAGTGCCCCCGTGTGCCGGGCCCCCCGTGGTTCCCCCGTGTCCTCAACATCACACTCACTGAGCGTGATCTCGCTGCTGCTGCGGTGCTGCAGGGGGAGGAAGGCCCTGCCTGGGGACCGGGGCCATCCGTCCTGGAATTCTACATCTTTGGACCTTCTCCTGGAGAGTCGGTGGAAGGCTTTGGACCCTGAGGAAGGTGGGGTGCCAGCAGGGAGCTGTCCATTCTGTACACTCCTTATGGAATGAGCCACCTTGGGGGCCTTTGTGCCATCTGTATCCTGTGAGGGGCTTGGGTTGTTCTGCTCTCTCAGGGCCTCTCGCTTGGGTGGCCAGTCGGCCACTCTTGCACGCACACCCATCTTGGGCATTGCAGGGGTGGTGGGGCTAGGGCGGGTGGTGGCAGTGGCCGGGCTCTCACCAAGAGGCTGGGACATGCTGCCATTCTGGGCCCAGAATCCCATGGGAGCATAATCCCCTGTGTGTGGCCCAGGGAGGACATCGGCCCCCCTGGCCCCACAGCTGGCTGCCAGGTCCACACCATCATTGGGAATGGGCCGATAGGTGGTCATAGTCCACGGGCAGTGGAGTGCTGCTGGCCCCCGTAAGCTGTGGTGTGACACTATGGGGTCCCCTGCCCCTCAGCCATTGTTCAGCAGGGCTGCCAGTCCCAGGATGAAGGATGCTGGTCCCCGAAACCTGATGGGAAGGTTGTGAGCCTGTGGAGTCCAGTTCTCCACCATCGCTGTACACAGCCAAGCCAAGGACAACCTCAGGAGGCAGTTGCTGTCTTGGGGGCTCCAGACTGAGATGCTCAGCAGGGCAGAGCAAGCAGCAGTTGTAGATGCCAGCCTGCAGGCAGCAAGGGTGTATTCCCAGCCATGCTGAAAGAGGAGAAAAGGAAAATGTGAGATGTGATGAGCACGCTGGTGTTCCCAGAGAATGGGAAATGTGACTCTTTATTTTTTTGACAGCTTTACTCATTAAAAAAACTTACATTATAGAAATTTGCAAACACATTCAAAAGTAGAGAGAGGACTAGGATAAGCCAACAAGCCAACCTCCAGCTAGAACAAAATGAACTGTTTGCCATTCCTGTCTCATCTTTCCATCTGACCTATACCTTTCTGCTTTTGACAATATTTTAGGCCAAATCCTAAAGGTCATTCCATCTGTAAATATTTTAGCTTGTATCTCTCACAGATAGAGACTTTTAAAAAATAGCCTTGATTACCATACCCATTTAAATTAACAGGAATTTCTTATCAGACACTGTCCTATGTATATTACATGTTCCTTACTGTCTCCTGTGAGTTGTCTTATTCAAATCAGGATCCAAATAAGACACACCCTTGGCTTTGGAAGATTTTTTTTTTTTTGAGACAGTCTCACTTTGTCACCCCTGGTAGACTGCCATAGTGTCATAGCTTACAGCAACCTCAAACTCTTGGGCTCAAATGATTCTTTTGCCTCAGCCTCCCAAGTAGCTAGGGTTATAGGTGCCCACCACAATGTTTTTAGAAATGGTGTCTTGCTTTTGCTCAGGCTGCTCTTGAACTCCTGAGCTCTAGCAATCTACCCCCCTTGGCCTCCCAGAGTGCTGGGATTATAGGCATGAGTCACTGTGGCTGGCACAGAAGATATTTTTCTTAAATGTCTTCTACTCTATGATAGCCACTTTCCTTTATGTTGATGCTATTTGTTAGTTTAAGGAAAGCGATCACTTGTTCTGTGGCTTTCCCCAGTTGGGGGATGCCTGTGGTGCCATTTAACATGTCCCTCTGCCCCCTGTATTTCTTGTTGCCTGGTGGCTTCACATAGAGGCCAGATTGTTGTCTGTCTGCTCTGTATTCTGCCCGATCCAGCTACTCCACTAGGAAGGAAGTCAAAATGACAGATGAGTCAGTATGAGCACCAGCAGACTTTGGGGAAGAAAGCCACAGAAGGGTTGTCTCCCCATTACTTCTTTGCAGGGATCTTCTCAGTGACTCTTTACAACACGAGAAAAAAACCCAAACCTCTCCCCAGTCCCTAAGCCCCTGAGACCTGGCCCCTGACAATGTCTTTGATGTATTTCCCCATCCTCTAAGCACTAATGACATTGGCCTTTTATTTTTTTTGAGACAGAGTCTTACACTGTAGCTCTAGGTAGAATACTGTGGTGTCTTAGCTCACAGCAACTGCAACTTCAAATTTTTAGGCTCAACTGATCCTCTTGTCTCAGCCTCCTGAGTATCTAGGACTACAGGCACCTGCCACAATGCCTGGCTAGTTTTTCTATTTTTAGGAAAGACAGGGTCTCATTCTTGCTCAAGCTGGTCTTGAACTCCTGAGCTCAGGCAATCCACTCTGGTCTCTCAGAGTGCTAGGATTACAAATGTGAGCCATCACACCCAGCCTAGCCTTCTTATTTTAGAGACAGGGTCCTACTCTGTTATTCAGGCTGCTGGTGTACAGGGGTACAATCACAGCTCACTGTAACCTCTAAGTCCTAGGCTCAAGCAATCCTTCCACTTCAGCCTCCTGAGCAGCTGGGACCACAGGTGTGCACCACCACACCTGGCTAGTTTTCTTATTTTTATATTTTGTAGAGACAGGGGTGGGGGGCAGGGGGGTTGGTCTCTCAATATTGCCAAGGCTGGTCTCAAACTCCTGGCTTTAAAGGTACTTCTGCCTTGAACTATCACAGAGTAGGGATTACAGGCGTTTATCTGTTCCTGACCTACAATCACTTTGTTTTTTGTTTTTTTGCTGTACTAATCCTTATGCAAGATATTTGGATATCCTTCCTCAGTTCTTTTTTTTTTTTTGAGACAGAGCCTCAAGCTGTACCCCTGGGTAGAGTGCCGTGGCATCACAGCTCATAGCAACCTCCAACTCCCGGGCTCAAGCGAGTCTCCTGCCTCCGCCTCCCAAGTAGCTGGGACCACAAGCGCCCGCCACAACGCCCGCCACAACGCCCGGCTATTGTTTGGTTGCAGCCATCATTGTTGTTTGGCGGGCCCAGGCTGGATTCGAACTCGCCACCTTAGGTGTATGTGGCTGGCGCCTTAGCCACTTGAGCCACAGGCGCTGAGCCCCTTCCTCAGTTCTTTACCAGACTAGTTCCTTTCCATGATGTCAACTCTTCAACAAAGACTTCCCCAAGCCACCCTACAGAGACAGAGAAGCCTTTCTCAATCACCCACCCACTCAGCTTTCCATTTTTCTTAATAATTCATTTGTTTTACTGACTCTCCATCACTCAAATGTCAGCTCTAGGAAGGCAAGAGTGTGCAGGTCACTGATGTAGCTGCAGTGCCTAGAACAGTGTCCAGGACATGTGTGAATTATTTATTATATCAATGAGCAAACAGATGGCCTCTGCCTAATCTGAGTGTAAGTATACGGCGATCTGAAGGGCTCTGGGGAAGGGAGTTCATGGTTAGCAGTGAAAAGCTCCCTGAAGGTTGGCTTCCCTTTGTCTCTACCTTGAACTCCTGCTGGAGACAAAGTGGGCCACCGTCTGTGCTGGAGCCTGTTGCTTACCCAGCAGCTGTGCCCCTTTCCTTCTGCCAACAGTATTAACTTTGTCCAGGGCAGTGGAGTGCTTGGTTGAGCTGGGGACCTGACTCAAGGTGACCCATAACTTTTTTTTCTCTTGGAACTACAGCTGGACGTGGACCTTCTGGCCAAGCTGTTGGCTTCCTCTGTGTGTACATGGAGGGGCTTTTTCTAACTTCTGCCCAGAGGTCTGGCGCAAACTGGCAGGCTCATGGGGCAAAACAGTGAGGACAGCTTACTATCTGGGGAGGGTAGGGAGCAGGGTCTCCTCTGTTCCATGAGCACAGGAACAGCCCTAAAGTTGTGTCAATGTTACAGGCCAGCAGTACAGAGGACGGGCTAGAGAAGGGGGAAGAAACTGGAAAGCCACAGGGTCGGGTTGCTCAAGGTAGTTGGGAGAGAAGCCAGGAGGCACCTGTGGTAAACTTTGGACACAGGGCACCTTCTGAACAGGCAAGGGAAGCCTTAGTTCTTGCCAGCTGAGCCTCGCAGGAAGGTGAATGTCAAATCATCTGGTTTTCCTAGGGACACCAGAAATCTAGAATTGCATGCAATATCTTCCAGTTTGAGAAGCAAAAATAATAACAGCAACAATAAACTGCCATATACACAATCTCTTTCATGATTTCCTTGATGGGCTCTGTTATAAAGCTGCTGGTTTGCAAATCTTGGGAATGGTGCAAAACATCTGGACACACTTTCCTCCAGCAAGAATTTATTGTTTTTAGACTTAATGATTTTCACTGCTTTTTCTTTTTACTTATTATTATTTTTTTTATTGAGACAGAGTCTCACTTTGTGGCCCTCGGTAGAGTGCTGTGGCGTCATACCTCACAGCAACCTCCAACTCTTGGGCTCAAGTGATTCTCTTTGCCTCAGCCTCCCCAGTAGCTGGGACTACAGACACCTGCCTCAATGCCCACCTTTTTTTTTTGTAGAGACAGGGTCTCACTCTGGCTCAGGCTTGTCTCGAACCCCTGAGCTCAGGGCAATCCACCCGCCTCGGCCTCCCAGAGTGCTAGGATTACAGGCATGAGCTACCGTGCCCGGCCTTCAATGTTTTTTTATCTAACAATGGCATGTTGAATGATGTATATTTCAGGGTGTCCAACCTGCGGCCCAATAGATTATTTGAAGACTGTTTTGCTTATCTGCGGTGTCAGATATGGCAAAAGGTACGTGTGGACCTTTTCTTGTGCTCATTGACTTTTGTTAGTGTTTGTGTATTTAATTGTGGGCTGAGACAACTCTTATTCTAATGTGTGGCAGACAAGCAAAAAGGTTAGATACCAGTGGCAGACATTCATGCTTTCTCTCTTGAGGTTCTTCCTTAGTACTGACGATCTTTTCCATAGAGCACTATGTGTAATGGAGTCTTTAAGGTCCTTATGAACCTCTAATTTAGAGGCTGAAATGGAGACACTGTCTTTAGGGCAAGTACACCACTTTGCTGTCTTCAGTGTTGACTCATGGGGTTCTAGGTGGTCTGGGGCATTGTTAAATATCAAAATATCTTTTTTTTTTTTGAGACAAGAGTCTTACTCTGTCACCCTGGGTAGAGTGCTATGGGCATCACAGCTCACAGCAACCTCAAACTCTTAGGCTCAAGCGATCCTCCTGCCTCAGCCTCCCCAGTAGCTGGGATTACAGGCGCCCACTGCAACACCTGGCTAGTTTTTCTATTTTTACTTTATTTTTTTTAGAGACAGAGTCTCACTTTGTCGCCCTTAGTATTGTGGTGTCACAGCTCACAACAACCTCTAGCTCTTGGGCTTAAGCAATTCTCCTGCCTCAGCCTCCCAAGTAGCTGAGACTACAGGTGCCTGCCACAGTGCCCGGCTATTTTTTGTTGCAGTTTGGCCGGGGCTGGGTTTGAACCCGCCACCCTTGGTACATGGGGCTGGTGTCCTACTCATTGAGCCACAGGCGCTGCCCTAGTTTTTCTATTTTTAGTAGAGATGGGGGTCTTGTTCTTACTCAGGCTGGTCTTAAACTCCTAAGCTGAAATGATCCTCCTGCCTTGGCCTCTCAAAGTGCTAAGATTACAGGCATGAGCCATCATGCCCAGCCATATACTCACATTCTTAAAGCCAAATCTTTTACTAAAATCATCAAACCACCCTTTTCTGACATTGGAGTCCCTGGCTTTAGATCCTTTACCTTCCTTTTGCTTTAAGTTGTCATATAATGACTTCACTTTTTTTTGAATCATGTTAAGAGTCTATAGGTATGCCTTTTTTATAGCCATCATGCATATAAAAACTGCATTTTCAATATAAGATCGCACTTTCACAAAAAGCGCAAGGTCTTTGTGCCTCCTGGTGTAGGTGCAGCTACCGCTTCACAAATTTCCTTTTGGCTTTTTAAAGTCGTCCTTATTTCATTTTCTTTGATGTGGCAGACCACGGCAGCTACAGACCTCAATCCATGGCACATATCAGGCAATTGAACTTTTCCTTGCCATGTTATGACTTTTCTCTGCTTCTTGGTAGCACTTATAGCATCACTAGTAATACTTCATATGGGCCCCATGGTGTTTTTTCAGGGTTTACAGTATTGCATTAACCAAGATGAAAAATATGCAAGAATTACAGGAGATCACTTTTTGCTGCCATACCCAATTTATGGGAGAGATGAGCTGGCCACCACCTGGGGTATTAAAATGATTCTCTCAATACTTGAGGTTACCCCAACAGCAACAAGAGGTGACTACAGAAAGATTCCAGCAGTATAGTATGTCCTGCAGTTAATTTTATGTATTTATGATCTGAACTGTATCTTTACGTTTGTTCATAGTTCTCTTGACTACAAATGCATGGTCTCTGTTGACGGACATACATTTTCATAAATTTCACAAATAGATTTGTGGCTATTTTATGGTAGTAAATAATAAAATAGACTGGTCTGTACATATGTTTCATGTATTCATCACACACCTAACTTTTTCTTAAAAAGGTCAATATTTCTTGGCTACGTGGCCAAGTTCTTTTCAAATTGGCACAAATGTCCAAAATTTCTTCCAATACACTGACTGAAAAGGAGGTGTGTATAAGTGAACCCCTGTATTTCAAACCTGTATTGTCCAAAGGTCAGCCATACTTCTCAAGAACACTGTCAACAAGAAACACGATGAGAGCTAACAAAATAAGCATATGGGCTAGATTTGGACCGGGTGGCTAGTTTGCAATCTCTGGTGACTAGTCAGTGCTGTAGCTTTGACAGAGAAAATTGAAATTATTTTGTTCATGGTATGTTTACTGGCTGTCTCTACCACTAACCCGTCAGTTCCAGAATAACAGGGGCACTTGCCATGAGGGCCAAGCCCAGCCCCACATTGCATTGGGGAGTGGTGAGTGGTGCCCAGCTGAGGTCACTGCTGGCACTCGGCAGCCCACCCTGCACTGCGGCCCTGCTTTCAAGTCAACCTGGGCAGAGCACAAAGGGAAGCTGAGTCCTTTGAGGCTGCATATGGGGTAGCTGGGAAACCAGTGGTCCGGATGAGACCCTGACTTGCTTATGCAAGTACCTCCTGACAGATGGGCTTTGCTGATGGCATTTTGCTTTCAGCTCAGACAGAAATCCTCAATCCATGTTGCTCCCGTCTGTGAACGAACATACACAGATGTTCTCTCTGCACAAATCTCTTCTTAAAACAGGTACAGCCAAGTCTTGCTGAGATGATATTCAGAGGCTAAGTGGCACCCCCAGCCTCTCTGCTACTGAGTGCCTCCTTCCTAAAAGCACCCAGATCTTCCCGGGGGGAGCCCTATCCTGAGAGAAGCATAGTAGGTATACAGAACCAGATGCCTGGGCTCAAATCCTGGCATGCCATGGATAGGTCACTTAAACAGAGAATTGCAAAATGGGGATAATAGCACCTGCCTCACCTTCCACCATCACCACCATTGTGTTGTGTATCTTTGATAGGAGCTCCTCCCTTTGCCCCAATTATACAACCACAGCTGGGGTGGGCACAGGACATAGCTTAACTGATCCTTAAGCTGAAGAATTTCCTTGCATTGGCATGGGCTGTGGATCTGGTTTTCCTATGGTGTGACTTCTGCTGGGGACCTTTGGTGCTTTCTCTCCAGTGCTTCTTTGGCTCCCGCCTATTTCTTAAGGTTGCTCCTCTGGCCTCCTGTTGATTCTGTAAGTCCCCTGAGGACCCTGACTAACACACAGTGCTGTGAGAAGGCAGCCACCAGGGAGGTGCAGATGGGAGAAACCTGGGCGGCCTCAGAAACAGCAGCAAAACCAGAAGTAGCACCAGCTGAGTCAGTTGGCAGACATTTGTCTGCAAGTAACAGAATACCAGCCAGTGGTCACTCAGGCAATGAAGACATTAAATTATCTCACGTAAGCAGCAGAGGAAAGATGGTAGCTCCAGGCCTTGTGTGCAAACCAGCTGGTAACATCAGGCCCTTTCTCTCCTTTCCCTCCACCTCCCTTAGTGAGCTACTAGCTGACATCTTTTGGCTTGTTATCTAATGGTCAAAAGCTGGTAGCAACAGCCATACTTCTCTCTAAACCAAGGACAAAGAGGAAAGGCAGGGATGATGTCCGAGGGCTCTTACCCATCTGACTCTAATCAGGAAGGAGAATCTTTCTCAGAACATTCCCTTCACCACAATGCTTTCCTCCATGTCTCACTGGCCAGAAGGTGGACACACGGCCATCCCACTTACAGGAGAAGCTGGGGAAGCCAGAATCTGTGACAGCCGTAATGGCCTTTAGGCTAGTGGGGACTTACTGGGCAACCAGTGGTGTACCTCTGGGTATAAATGCTCCCAGACTGTCACCTTTGAAGAAGCTAGGGGAATACTCTCTCATCAGGCCTCAAAAGCCTAGAAGCTAGAACAGTGAACTAGCAGGCAAAAGCCTCCTAGTCTCCAGCGTCCTGGAGCGTCCCCCTTCACCGCGGGGGCCACAATGCCTACAAGAACCACATAAAACAGAATAGTAGGGAAACCACAACTTTCTAGCAGCGTGTGGTTTGTTTCCCTGGCTTCCACAATTACTTAGCCCAGACTTCCCTTTGGAACCGGCCCTCTCCAACTTCCATTCAATGGGCTAGAGGTGGGGCTACTTCCCTAGCGCTGGAAAAAACCTCATCAGGCCCCCAAAGCCCAGAGGCTGGGATAGTGAAATAACAGGCAAAAGCCCCCTGGTCTCAGTATCCTGAGTCACCAACATATGACATAGTCAGAACCAGTGAGACACAGTGATGCCTTTGCCAGGAACCCTGAAGCTAAAGACCATGCATTTCCCCCTTACCCTGAGTCTGAGAGGATGTGAGGTGTGGTATCACTGTAGCCATCTTGTGATCATGAGGGAAGAACCGTCTGTGAAAGGGGCCGAGGGTTAGAGAGAATCTGGGGTCTGTAGTCATCAGCATTTGAGTCTCCACATCAACCCAGATAAAAAGTCAGTCCTATTCCTTTTCTCTCTACTGGACCTTCTAGTTACACAATAAAACAGCCAACAAAAACAATGTCTACGACAACTACCATGAAAATGATCCTCTTTACATTTATTAATTGCTATTGTTAATCCTTATGACAACTCTAGGAGATAGACATCATTAACTCCATATTACAGGTGAGGAAACTAAGGAAAGCAAAGATGAAGTAATGTGCCCAAGGCCATGTGGCTATGAGGCAGCAGAGCTGAAATTTGACCCCAGCCCCCAGCTCCTTTATCCTTCAGTTACACAGCCCTGAGTTCAAGCACCAACCTTCCCTGCAACTGCAGGCAACATCCTGAACCTCTGTGATTCTCATTTTCCTTGTTAGTGACACACAACAAAGTATCTTCAGCTCTAACCACTCTTCTGACTTCCATATACACCTATGTACCTATCTGACATCACCACACATTTATCTCCAACTCCTGAGTTCAAGCAATCCTCCTGCCTCGGCCTCCCAAAGTGCTAGGATGACAGGTGTGAGCCAGTGTGCCCAGTCTCTGGCACTATCCATCTTTGCAGAAGATACTTCAGGGCTCATTGCTTGTCTTCGTCCTCTATTCCACACCCCTCCTCCATGCTGCCAGCCTTCCTCCTGCCGGGCTCCCCACACCTCTGCACCCTGCAGAATTACTTGCTTCCTCCTTTGGCCAAGCTCTGGGGGTGGGGGGGGTTCTACATGCACCTTGACTGCAGGATTTAGCCTATCAGAGTCTTAAACCTCATTGTGCCTTTTGTCCCCCTCAGGCTTTGAACAGATGCATGTCTAGGGTAGAATGGGGTCTAACATATTTGTTCTTACATGTGGGTCAGAGAGTGGAAAGGGTTAATCTGGTGATGATGGTACAACAACAAGGTTAATCAACAGTGACACACGTGTCAGGCTGCACTCTGGCACATACTGACAGATGTGTTATAACAAGTAGGGACTTCTGTCACACCCACTACACACACGAGGCAAAGGTTACGTGGAGCACCCAGGGTTCAAACCTCAACAGTCTGGCTCCTGCCCCTTTGCCACTACACTCTGAATAAAAGGCAGTTCAAATGGTGTGCGGTGGGAATAAGTGGTAATGCAAGAATCTTCAAAATCAATTAATTCCCGAAGATAACATTTTTGAAAGTCAGCAACAGCTCAGCAGACTTCAGGTTAAGAATCTGGATCTTCCCTTCTATGTCTTCCCCCACCTTACTGGAAGTTCACGCATACAGGGGACTACTTTAGAGCTCCCACAGGAGAAAAGATGGATGGAAACCTCAGAAATCTCATCAGGAAATGCCATGGCAAAGATTCTGTTTCATCGGCCCACGGAGCAAGGAGCAGGGCCTCAATCATGGCTCTGAAAACCTGCACCTGCATACTTATAACGTCAAAGACCCCTAAGGATTGGTGTTTCTAAGTGAAATCTTCCCCAGCATCTAGGAGGGGCACACATTTCTTCCTAAGGAGCAAGAGGATCCCCCAAAGGGGCGGGGCAGCCATGTATCACCATTACAATTAAACTGGTGAGGTTCTCACAGAGTCAGGGATCCTGAGTGACCTGTCTTGTTTTAAAGGGTGTTAAATTGGTATGGTATAGTTTTTGCCCCTTGGGGGAATAAAAACAATGAGTTGAAATGATACATCAAAATTTTATTTGTGTCGGCTGCGTGCAGTGGCTTATGCCTATAATCCCAGCACTCCGGGAGGCCAAGGTGGGTGGATCACTTGAGCTCAGGAGTTTGAGACCAGCCTGCGCAAGAATGAGACCCTGTCTCGACTAAAAATGGAAAAATTAGGCTGGTGGTGTAGCAAGTGCCTGTAGTCCCAGTTACTCAAGAGGCTGAGGCAGGAAGATCACTTGAGCCCAGGAGTTTGGGGTTCTCTACCCGGGGTGACAGAGTAAGAGTATCTCAAAAAAAAAATTTTTTTTTAGACGCGCATTTATTATTATTATCATCATTTTATTTTTAGAGACAGAGTCTCATTTTGTTGCCCTTAGTAGAATGCTGTGGTGTCACAGCTCACAGCAACCTCCAGCTCTTGGGCTTAGGCGATTCTCTTGCCTCAGCCTCCCAAGTAGCTGGGACTACAGG